>NC_141877.1:636830598-637133629 GCF_056163025.1 Triticum urartu | reverse complement strand
TGACGTAGGGTCCAAGTCCTCTGGATCATGTTCGTTCCAAAAATCACGTTCCCGAAGGTTTCATTCCGTTTGGACTACGTTTGATATTCTTTTTTTGCGAAACCCTAAAATAGGCAAAAAAAAACTGCAATTCTGGGCTAGGCCTCCGGTTAATAGGTTAGTCCCAAAAATAATGTAAAAGTGTATAATAAAGCCCAATAATGTCCAAAACAGGATATAATATAGCATGGAACAATCAAAAATTACAGATACGTTGGAGACGTATCAAGCATCCCCAAGCTTAATTCCTGCCCGTCCTCGAGTAGGTAAATGATAAAAACAGAATTTTTGATGTGGAATGCTACTTGGCATAATTTCAATGTAATTCTCTTAATTGTGGTATGAATATTCAGATCCGAAAGATTCAAGGCAAAAGTTTAATATTGGCATAGAAATAATAATAATACTTCAAGTATACTAACTAAGCAATTATGTCTCCTGAAAATAACATGGCCAAAGAAAGTTATCCCTACAAATTCATATAGTCTGGCTATGCTCCATCTTCACCACACAAAGTATTCAAATCATGCACAACCCCGATGACAAGCCAAGCAATTGTTTCATACTTTTGGTGTTCTCAAACTTTTTCAATCTTCACGCAATACATGAGCGTGAGCCATGGACATAGCACTATAGGTGGAATAGAATGGTGGTTGTGGAGAAGACAAAAAGGGAGAAGATAGTCTTGCATTAACTAGGCGTATCAACGGGCTATGGAGATGCCCATCAATAGATATCAATGTGAGTGAGTAGGGATTGCCATGCAACGGATGCACTAGAGCTATAAATGTATGAAAGCTCAACAAAAGAAACTAAGTGAGTGTGCATCCAACTTGCTTGCTCACGAAGACCTAGGGCATTTTGAGGAAGCCCATCGTTGGAATATACAAGCCAAGTTCTATAATGAAAAAATCCCACTAGTATATGTAAGTGATAGCATAAGAGACTCTCTATCATGAAGATCATGGTGCTACTTTGAAGCACAAGTGTGGAAAAAAGGATAGTAGTATTGCCCCTTTTTATTTATTCTTTTTTTGGGGCCTTCTTTTTTTATTTGGCCTTTCTTTTTTTATTGGGACAATACTCTATGAATGATGATCATCACACTTCTATTTATTTACAACTCAATGATTACAACTCGATACTAGAACAAAGTATGACTCTATATGAATGCCTCCGGCGGTGTACCGGGATAGCAATGATGCATGAGTGACTTATATGAAAGAATTATGAACGGTGGCTTTGCCACAACTAAAATGTCAACTACATGATCATGTGAAGAAATATGACAATGATGGAGCGTGTCATAGTAAACGGAACGGTGGAAAGTTGCATGGCAATATATCTCGGAATGCAATGGAAATGCCATAATAGGTAGGTATGGTGGCTATTTCGAGGAAGGTATATGGTGGGTGTATGATACTGGCGAAAGGTGCGCGGTATTAGAGAGGCTAGCAATGGTGGAAGGGTGAGAGTGCCTATAATCCATGGACTCAACATTAGTCATAAAGAACTCACATACTTATTGCAAAAATTTATTAGTTATCGAAGCAAAGTACTACGCGCATGCTCCTAGGGGGATAGATTGGTAGGAAAAGACCATCGCTCGTCCCCGACCGCCACTCATAAGGAGGACAATCAATAAATGCATCATGCTCCGACTTCTTAACATAACGGTTCACCATACGTGCATGCTACGGGAATCACAAACTTTAACGCAAGAATTTCTCAAATTCACAACTAATAAACTAGCACGACTCTAATATCACCATCTCCATATCTCAAAACAATTATCAAGTTTCAAACTTCTCATAGTATTCAACACACTCAAAAGAAAATGTTATTATTAATCTTGAATGCCTAACATAATTAAAGCAAATTACCATGCTGTTTTGTAGGACTCTCAAAATAATCTAAGTGAAGCATGAGAGAACAAAAGTTTCTATAAAACAAATCCAGCAACGTGTTCTAAAAGATATAAGTGAAGCACTAGAGAAAAAACTATATAACTCAAAAGATATAAGTGAAGCACATAGAGTATTACAACAATTTCCGAATCATGAGTGTCTCTCTCAAAAAGGTGTGTGCAGCAAGGATGACTGTGGAAAACTAACAAATAAAGATATAAGTGAAGCACATAGAGTATTCTAACAATTTCTGAATCATGAGTGTCTCTCTCAAAAAGGTGTGTGCAGCAAGGATGACTGTGGAAAACTAACAAATAAAGACTCAAATAATACAAGACGCTCCAAGCAAAACACATATCATGTGGTAAATAAAAATATAGCTCCAAGTAAAGTTACCGATAGAAGTAGACGAAAGAGGGGATGCATTCCGGGGCATACCCAAGCTTTGGCTTTTAGGTGTCCTTAGATTATCTTGGGGGTGCCATGGGCATCCCCAACCTTAGGATCTTGCCACTCCTTGTTCCATAATCCATCAAATCTTTACCCAAAACTTGAAAACTTCACAACACAAAGCTTAAAGTAGAAAATCTCGTGAGCTCTGTTAGCGAAAGAAAACAAAACACCACTTCAAGGTACTGTAATGAACTCATTCTTTATTTATATTGGTGTTAAACCAACTGTATTCCAACTTCTCTATGGTTTATAAACTATTTTACTAGCCATAGATTCATCAAAATAAGCAAACAACACACGAAAAACAGAATCTGTCAAAAACAGAACAGTCTGTGGTAATCTATAGCTAACGCAAGATCTGGAACCCCAAAAATTCTAAAATACATTTCTGGACGTGAGGAATTTATCTATTAATCATCTTCAAAAACAATTAACTAAATAGCACTTTCCAAATAAAAATGGCAGCAGTTCTCGTGAGCGCTAAAGTTTCTGTTTTTTACAGCAAGATTAAAAAGACTTTCCCCAAGTCTTCCCAACGGTTCTACTTGGCACAAACACTAATTAAACACAAAAAACACAAACAAAACAGAGGCCAGATAAATTATTTATTACTAAACAGTAGCAAAAAGCAAGGAATAAAAATAAAATTGGGTTGCCTCCCAACAAGCGCTATCGTTTAACGCCCCTAGCTAGGCATGAAAGTGAAGATAGATCTAGGTATTGCCATCTTTGGAAGGCAATCCATAAGTGGCTCTCATAATAGGTTCATAAGGTAATTTAATTTTCTTTCTAGGGAAGTGTTCCATGCTTTTCCTTAACGGAAATTGGAACCTAATATTCCCTTCCTTCATATCAATAATTGCACCAATCGTTCTAAGGAAAGGTCTACCAAGAATAATAGGACAAGAAGGATTGCAATCTATGTCAAGAATAATAAAATCCACGGGCACATAATTCCTATTTGCAACAATAAGAACATCATTAATTCTTCCCATAGGTTTCTTAATAGTGGAATCCGCAAGGTGCAAGTTTAAAGAGCAATAATCAAAATCACGGAAACCTAGCAAATCACACAATGTCTTTGGAATCGTGGAAACACTAGCACCCAAATCACACAAAGCATAGCATTCATGATCTTTAATCTTATTTTTAATAGTAGGTTCCCACTCATCATAAAGTTTTCTAGGGATAGAAACTTCCAACTCAAGTTTTTCTTCATAAGATTGCATCAAAGCATCAACGATATGTTTGGTTAAGGCTTTATTTTGACTATAAGCATGAGGAGAATTTAGCACGGATTGCAACAAGGAAATACAATCTATCAAAGAGCAATTATCATAATTAAATTCCTTGAAATCTAAAATAGTGGGTTCATTAATATTTAAAGTTTTGACTTCTTCAATCCCACTTTTAACAATTTTAGCATCAAGATCTAAAGACTCCGAATTTTTGGAACGCCTTCTAGGTAAAGGTGGATCATATTCAGTCCCATCATTATCAAGATTCATATTACAAAACAAAGATTTAATAGGGGACACATCAATAACTTTTAGATCTTCATCTTTATCTTCCAAAAAAATTCCGGTTTAGCGGCCATCTTATTAACTAAGGTGGCTTGCTTATCCGAAACTTCAGCTATTAACTTCTCAAGATGAGCAATCTGAGATTTCAAACCATCAAATTCTTTAGACATATCATCGAGCTATTTATTCATATAACCCATAAAGCTTTTTTGTTCTTTAAGCTCATTTCTAAAGAAATTATTATGCTCAAATTGTAAGACCATAAAACTCCTGACGTTGCTTTCGATCTCTTCTAACCTTTTAAGGTGAAGATCACCAAATCTAGATAGAGCCATCGTGACAAGCAAGCAATCCGACACACAAGAAAACAAGAAACGAGCAAAAAGAGGCAAATAGAGAAAGAGAGGGAGGACGGAGAGAGAGAGGGCAAATAAAATAGCAAGGGTGAAGTGGGGGAGAGGAAAACGAGAGGCAAATGGCAAATAATGTAATGCGGGAGATAAGGGTTTGTGATGGGTACCTGGTATGTTGACTTTTGCGTAGACTCCCCGGCAACGGCGCCAGAAATCCTCTTGCTACCTCTTGAGCACTGCGTTGGTTTTCCCTTGAAGAGGAAAGGGTGATGCAGTAGAGCAGCGTAAGTATTTCCCTCAGTTTTTGAGAACCAAGGTATTAATCCAGTAGGAGGCCATGCACGAGTCCTTCGCACCTACACAAACAAATAAACTCCTCACAACCAACGCGATAAAGGGGTTGTCAATCCCTTCACGGTCTCCTATGAGAGTGAGATCTGATAGATATGATAAGGTGATATTTTTGGTATTTTTATGATAAAGAGAAATAAAGATGCAAGTAAAATAAATGGCAAAGGAAATAACTAAGTATTGGAAGATTAATATGATGGAAAATAGACCCGAGGGCCATAGGTTTCACTAGTGGCTTCTCTCAAGAGCATAAGTATTACGGTGGGTGAACAAATTACTGTTGAGCAATTGACAGAATTGAGCATAGTTATGAGAATATCTAGGTATGATCATGTATATAGGCATCACGTCCGAGACAAGTAGACCGACTCCTGCCTGCATCTACTACTATTACTCCACACATCGACCGCTATCCAGCATGCATCTAGAGTATTAAGTTCAAGAGAACAGAGTAACGCTTTAAGCAAGATGACATGATGTAGAGGGATAAACTCATGCAATATGATATAAACCCCATCTTGTTATCCTCGATGGCAACAATACAATACGTGCCTTGCTGCCCCTACTGTCACTGGGAAAGGACACCGCAAGATTGAACCCAAAGTTAAGCACTTCTCCCATTGCAAGAAAGATCAATCTAGTAGGCCAAACCAAACTGATAATTCGAAGAGACATGCAAAGATAACCAATCATACATAAAAGAATTCACAGAAGATTCAAATATTGTTCATAGATAAACTTGATCATAAGCCCACAATTCATCGGTCTCAACAAACACACTGCAAAAGAAGATTACATCGAATAGATCTCCACAAAGAGATAAGAAGCCATCTAGCTAATAACTATGGACCCGTAGGTCTGAAGTAAACTACTCACACTTCATCGGACAGGCTATGGTGTTGATGTAGAAGCCCTCCGTGATCGATACCCCCTCCGGCGGAGCTCCGGAAAAGGCCCCAAGATGGGATCTCGTGGATACAGAAAGTTACGGTGGTGGAATTAGGATTTTGGCTCCGTATCTGGTAGTTTGGGGGTACGTAGGTATATATAGGAGGAAGGAGTATGTCGGTGGAGCAACATGGGCCCCACAAGGGTGGAGGGTGCGTCTGTGGGGGTAGGCGCGCCCCCCTACCTCATGCATTCCTGGTTGATTGCTTGACGTAGGGTCCAAGTCCTCTGGATCATGTTCGTTCCAAAAATCACGTCCCTAAGGTTTCATTCCGTTTGGACTCCGTTTGATATTCTTTTTCTGTGAAACCCTAAAATAGGCAAAAAAACAACAATTCTGGGTTGGGCCTCCGGTTAATAGGTTAGTCCCAAAAATAATATAAGTGTATAATAAAGCCCAATAATGTCCAAAACAGGATATAATATTGCATGGAACAATCAAAAATTATAGATACGTTGGAGACGTATCATGCCCCCCTCCACAGAATTCCACCTCGGTCATATTGTTGTAGTGCTTAAGCAAAGCCCTGTGTCGGTAACTTCATCATCACCATCATCACGCCATCGTGCTGACGAAACTCTCCCTCGGCCTCAACTGGATCAAGAGTACGAGGGACGTCTCCGAGCTGAACGTGTGCAGATCACGGAGGTGTCGTGCGTTCGGTACTTAATCGGTTGGATCACGAAGACGTTCGACTACATCAACTGTGTTTCATAACGCTTCCACTTTCGGTCTATGAGGGTATGTAGAAATACTCTCCCCCTCTCGTTGTTATGCATCTCCTAGATAGGTCTTGCGTGATCGTAGGATTTTTTTTGAAATAATGTGTTCCCCAACACGGGAGCCAGGACGGAGTCGTCGGAGCCCGTCTCCATCGTGGTGTCGTCCTCGTCGTTGGAGACCTCGATCGAGCTAGCCAGAAAGTCGGCCTCGATCCTCCTGGCACGGCGGCTACGCTAGGCAGTGGCAAGGGCGGCCACCACGTGCTTCGTCTCCGGTGATAGACTGTCCCACGGTGCTTTCCCACTGGCGGTCATGGCGGATGTGGAGGAAAGGAGGAGGATGTGTTGTGCCTTGGAGATAGACGGGTGTGGCTGCCCTTAAATAGTGGATTTCGGTGAGGCCACGCGTCAATGCAGGACGCCGGAGTGGGTTTCTCGGGCGGCGAGCCTGCTTAATGGTGGTATACGAACGGACGGGGTATTGAACAAGCGTGGTAGATATATGTCCTGTCCAGTCATGTGTCTTCGGCATTGAACAGGTGCGGACACCAAAGACATGTCGCAGGCGGCGCCCTCGGCCGGCGCACCGCTTCAATGGCGGAGGCAGTGAGAGGTCACGTCCGCCCTAAGTCGTCTTCAATGTTGAGCGGCGCGCTCTATAGCGGCATGAATGCCGGCAGCTGGCACAGAGCAGGAATGCGTGTGGGCGAGGAGGAGGTTTTTTTGTGATGTCCTGGATCCCATCTGGGACTCCGAACAACTTTCGGACTTTCCACTATTAATATCTCACTACTACCCTAGCACTACCGAACGTTAAGCGTGCGACCCTACGGGTTCAAGAATCATGTAGACATGATCGAGACTCCTCTCCGGTCCATAACCAATAGCAGGACCTAGATGCCCATACTAATTCCTACATATTCCACGAAGATCTTTATCGGTTGAACCATGATGTCAAGGATTCAGTTAATCCCGTATGCAGTTCCCTTTGTCCATCGGTATGTACTTGAAGGAAATATGCCCTAGAGGCAATAATAAAGTTGTTATTTTATATTTCCTTATTCATGATAAATGTCTATTATTCATGCTATAATTGTATTGACTGGAAACCTTAATACATGTATGAATACATAGACAAAACACTGATTCCATAGTGAGCCTCTACTTGACTAGCTCATTGATCAAAGATGGTTAAGGTTTATTAACCATGGACATGAGTTGTCATTTGATAATGGGATCACATCATTAGGAGCATGATGTGATGGACAAGACCCATCCGTTAGCTTAGCATGTTGATCGTTCAGTTTTATTTCTATTGCTTTCTTCATGTCATATACATATTCCTTTGACTATGAGATTATGCAACTCCCGGACACCGAAGGAATACTTTGTGTGCTATCAAACGTCACAATGTAACTGGGTGATTATAAAGATGCTCTATAGGTATCTCTGAAGGTGTTTATTGAGTTCGCATAGATCGAGATTAGGATTTATCACTCCGAGTATTGGAGCGGTATCTCTTGGCCCTCTCGGTAATGCACATTATAAGAAGCCTTGCAAGCAAAGTGACTAATGAGTTAGTTACATGATGATGTATTACGGAACGAGTAAAGAGACTTGCCGGTAACGAGATTGAACTAGGTATGTGATGCGGCTTGAAGCTACATTGGTATTTCCCCAAAGAGGAAGGGATGATGTAGCACAGCGACGGTAGGTATTTCCATCAGTGATGAAACCAAGGTTATCAAACCAGTAGGAGAACCAAGCAACAATACGTAAACAGCACCTGCACACAAATAACAAATACTCGCAACCCGACGTATTAAAGGGGTTGTCAATCCCTTTCGGGTAACGTCGCCAGAAATTGGCAAACAGACGTGAATAAATTGTATTAGATTGATAGATCGAACGCCAAATAAAATAAATAAGAATAAATTGCAGCAAGGTATTTTTATATTTTTTTGGTTTAATAGATTTAAAAATAAAAGGCAAATAAAATAGATCGCAAAGGCAAATAATATGAGAAAGTGACCCGGGGGCCGTAGGTTTCACTAGTGGCTTCTTTCGAGAAAAATAGAAAATGGTGGGTAAACAAATTACTGTTGGGCAATTTATAGAACTTCAAATAATCATGACGATATCTAGGCAATGATCATTATATAGGCATCACGTCCAAGATTAGTAGACTGACTCCTGCCTGCATCTACTACTAATACTCCACACATCGACCGCTATCCAGCATGCATTCAGTGTATTAAGTTCATGAAGAAACGGAGTAATGAGATAAGAACGATGACATGATGTAGACAAGATCTATTTATGTAGAAATTGACCCCATTGTTTTATCCTTAGTAGCAACGATACATACGTGTCGGTTCCCCTTCTGTCACTGGGATCAAGCACCGTAAGATCGAACCCACTACAAAGCACCTCTTCCTATTGCAAGATAAATATATCAAGTTGGCCAAACAAAACCCAAATATCAGAGAAGAAATACAAGGCTATATGCAATCATGCATATAAGAGATCAAAGAAACTCAAATAACTTTCATGGATAAAAAGAGATAGATCTAATCATAAACTCAAAGTTCATCGGATTCTAAGAAACACACCGCAAAAGAGTTACATCATATGGATCTCCAAGAGACCATTGTATTGAGAATAAAACGAGAGAGAGGAAGCCATCTAGCTACTAACTACGGACCCGAAGGTCTACAAAGAACTACTCACGCATCATCGGAGAGGCACCAATGGAAGTGGTGAACCCCTCCGTGATTGTGTCTAGATTGGATCTGGTGGTTCTGGACTGTGCGGTGGCTGGAATTGATTTTCGTCGAATCCCCTAGGGTTTCTGAAATATTGGGGTATTTATAGAGTAAAGAGGCAGTCCGGGGGGGCACCCGAGGTAGGCACAACCCACCAGGGTGAGCAGCCCCAGGTGCTTCTTCGGCCCATTGGTTGTCTTCTGGTCCAAAAAAATACAGAAAAAGTTTCACTGTGTTTGGACTCCGTTTGATATTGATTACCTGAGATGTAAAAAAGATTCAAAAAACAGCAACTGGCACTTGGCACTATGTCAATAGGTTAGTACCAAAAATGATATAAAATGACTATAAAATGATTATAAAACATCCAAGATTGATAATATAATAGCATGAAACAATCAAAAATTATAGATACGTTGGAGACGTATCAGCATCCCCAAGATTAATTCCTGCTCGTCCTCGAGTAGGTAAATGAGAAAAACAGAATTTGTGATGTGGAATGTTGCCTAACGTGTCATATTGTATTCTTTTCTTTATAGCATGGACATTCGGACTTTTATATTGTTAAAAAGTAATAGTCTTGTTTTGACATGATAACTTAAATACTCAAGCATATCAACAAGCAACCATGTCTTTCAAAATATCAATGCTAAAATAAGCTATCCCTAGCCCATCATGCTCAATCATTGATCCATTCATGAAACGCACTCGCATATTAACTACACCCAATGCTCAAGTACGATCATAGTGCCTCCTAGTTGGTGCTTTTATAAGAGAAGATGGAGACTCAAATTCAAAAAAATTGCATAAAGTAAAAGAAAGGCCCTTTGTAGATGAAAGTAGGGATTTGTAGAGGTGCCAGAGCTCAAAGCAAAAATTGAGAGATAGAAACATTTTGAGAGGCATACTTTTCCCACCAACCAAAATGAATTAGAGTTCCCAACACTTTCCATGCTAGATATATCATAGGCGGTTCCCAAACAGAAATTAAAGTTTATTCCTTTTTCCACCATACTTTCACTTTTCATGGTTAACCGTATCCACGGGTGCCTTCCATACCAACACTTTCCAAGGAATTTATTATTTGACAACATAAAGTAAATTCATTTTTCATTTCGGGACTGGGCATCCCTAATACCTTTGCCTTACTCTCGTGCAATGACAAGTGAATAAACACTCATCATGAGAATAACACATCTAGCATGGAAAATATTAGCCACCCCTCACCGCCTCGCGAGCGGTATGAGCACACAAAAGAGAAATTTATTTTGAATATTAGTGATGGCACATACAAACTTGCTTAAAACAGCAAAAGAATACCGCATATAGGTGGGTATAGTGGACTCATGTGGCAAAAGTGGTTTAAAGGATTTTGGATGCACAAGTAGTGATCATACTCAGTGCAAAATGAAGGCTAGCAAAAGATTGAGAAGCGACCAACCAAGAAATGAATAATCTCATAAGCGAGCATTAAGCATAATTAACACCGAATAATGCACCACAAGTAGGATATAATTTCATTGCATGACTATTGACTTTCGTGCTTGCATAGGGAATCACAAACCTTAACATCAATATTCTTACTAAAGCATAATTACTCATCAAGATGACTCACATATCACATCATCATATCTCAAAACTATTACTAAGAAACAAGTTTATTTTGTCCAATGATCTTCATGAAAGTTTTTATTATATCCTTCTTGGATATCTTTCACTTTGGGACTAATTTTCATGTGTTCCTTTTGATAAGCTCAAACAAATATAAGTGAAGATCATGAGCATAATATTTCTTTCTCTCAAATTAATTTAAGTGAAGCAAGAGAGAATTTCTTGAAAATTTTACTAACTCTCAAATAAATCTAAGTGAAGCAAGAGAGCATTTCTTCAAAAATACTAAAGCACACCATGCTCAAAAAGATATAAGTGAAGCACTAGAGCAAATCCATAGCTCATAAAAATTTAAGTGAAGCGTAGAGAGCAATTCTAACAAGTCATGGAATAATTTTGGCTCTCTCAAATAGGTGTGTCCAGCAAGGGATCAAGACTTAAAACAAAAAATAAAACAAGCAAAGACTCATATCATGCAGGACGCTCCAAGCAAAACACATAGTATGTGACGAATAAAAATATAGCTTCGAGTAAAATACCGATGGTCGTTAGAAGAAAGATGGGATGCCACTCGGGGCACCCCAAGCTTAGTTGCTTGCTCTCTTTGGATAATAGCTTGGGATGTCGGGGCATCCCCAAGCTTAGGCTATTCTTATCCCTTATTCCTTCATCCATCGTAAGATAACCCAAAACTTGAAAACTTCAATCACACAAAACTCAACAAAACCTTCGTGAGATCTGTTAGTATAAGAAAGCAAATCACTACTATAAGTATTGTATCAAACCAATTCATATTTTGTTCTTGCATTATATCTACTGTATTCCAACTTTTATATGGCAAAAACTCATCAAGTAAAACCATAGAATCATCAAAACAAGCACACGAATGCAAAGAAAACAGAATCTGTCAAAAACAGAACAGTCTGTAGCAATCTGGATATTTAGAATACTTCTGTAACTCCAAAAACTCTGAAAAAATAGGAAGACCTGGGCAATTTGTATATTAATCTTCTGCAAAAATAATTGGTATATTTATCATTTTCTGGTTAGAAATGAGAATTGTTTTCGTGATCCCAAAATTTTTTGTTTTTCAGCAAGATCAAACAACTATCACCCAAGAAGATCCTAAAGGCTTCTACTTGGCACAAACACTAATTAAAACACAATAATAACAGTAACATAATTTTGCTAACACTCAAGAACAGAAAGCAAAAACCCAACAAGCGCTATAGTTTTACACCCTTAGCTAGGCATAAAGCAAAGGATCTAAGTTTAATCATCCTTCTTCCTAATTTCCATAGAGATGTTTTCATCATGGGGTTTTGTAAAAACAACATAAAACATATTATCCATAGAAACCTTAGCACTATTAAGTTGCCCATTATCATAACCGTGTTGATTTCCGGCAACAATCCAAGAGTAACGTTGATTAACATTATTAAAAGCTTGTTGAATTACATCTAGAATGGGGGCTGCCTTTTTAAGATTCTCATCAAAGATTTTATTATCCCCAAGGAAATGTCTTAACGCATAATCACTATTGTAAAGAATTTCATCTATTACGGGTTTTTCATGATTCATACCATAAAAATCAAAGATCTCCCTAGCTTCCCGTATGATATAGTCAAACTCATTCATAAGAACGAGAGTGGCCAACTTTCTAGCCTTAGGATTCTTCATAACGGGGAGCTCAAAAGACAATCTTTGCAAAGTAGGATGGGTACGGATAAATTTACTTTCAAGTTTCAGAACTAGTGCTGAAATAGCATCCGCATAAGATCTAGTACTTCTAAGTATAGGAGCATCATCAAGACTTAGATTTCCCACACAATTGAAAAATTCTTGGATACATTCCTTTCCCATAACATTCCCTTGCCCCATGATAAAAGTTTTAGCATCCAGATCGCCCGTACGTCCAATCTTAGGAGTTAGGCCATCATCTGTTGTGCCATACTGAATCACTCATGATTGCCAACAAAAGATAGATCTGACGAGAAAAGGGCGAACGAAAAAGAGGGTGAATAAAACAGCAAATTTTTGTGAAGTGGGGGGAGAGGAAAACAAGAGGAAAATGGCAAATAATGTAAATTGTGAGGAGATGAGATTCGTGATTAGGAACCTGGTATATGTAGATGATCCTCCCCCACAACGGTGTCAGAAATTCCTTTTGATGCGGCTTGAAACTACGTCGGTATTTCCCCAAAGAGGAAGGGATGATGCAACACAATGACGGTAGGTATTTCCCTCAGTGATGAAACCAAGGTTATCAAACCAGTAGGAGAACCAAGCAACAATACATAAACGGCACCTGCACACAAATAACAACTACTCGCAACCCGACGTATTAAAGGGGTTGTCAATCCCTTTCGGGTAACGGCACCAGAAATTAGCAAACAAACGTGAATAAATTGTAGTAGATTGATAGATCGAACGCCAAATAAAATAAATAAGAATAAATTGCAGCAAGGTATTTTTGTATTTTTGGGTTTAATAGATCTGAAAATAAAAGGCAAAATAAAATAGATCGCAAAGGCAAATAATATGAGAAAGAGACCCGGGGGCCGCAGGTTTCACTAGTGGCTTCTCTCGAGAACAATAGAAAACGGTGGGTAAACAAATTACTGTTGGGCAATTGATAGAACTTCAAATAATCATGACGATATCCGGGCAATGATCATTATATAGGCATCACATCCAAGATTAGTAGACCGACTCCTGCCTGCATCTACTACTATTACTCCACACATCGACCGCTATCCAACATGCATCTAGTGTATTAAGTTCATGGAGAAATGGAGTAATGGAATAAGAACGATGACATGATGTAGACAAGATCTATTTATGTAGAAATAGACCCCATCATTTTATCCTTAGTAGCAACAATACATACGTGTCGGTTCCCCTTTTGTCACTGGGATCCAGCACCGTAAGATCGAACCCACTACAAAGCACATCTTCCCATTGCAAGATAAATAGATCAAGTTGGCCAAACAAAACCCAAATATCAGAGAAGAAATAGGAGGTTATAAGCAATCATGCATATAAGAGATCAAAGAAACTCAAATAACTTTCATGGATAAAAAGAGATAGATCTGATCATAAACTCAAGTTCATCGGATTCTAAGAAACACACCGCAAAAGAGTTACATCATATGGATCTCCAAGAGACCATTGTATTGAGAATAAAACGAGAGAGAGGAAGCCATCTAGCTACTAACTACGGACCCGAAGGTCTACAAAGAACTACTCAGGCATCATCGGAGAGGCACCAATGGAAGTGGTGAACCCCTCCATGATAGTGTCTAGATTGGATCTGGTGGTTCTGGACTCTGTGGTGGCTGGAATTGATTTTTATCGACTCCCCTAGGGTTTATGGAATATTGGGGTACTTATAGAGTAAAGAGGGGGTTTGGGGGCACCCGAGGTGGGCACAACCCACCAGGGCACGCCTGGGCCTCCAGGCGCGCCCTGGTAGGTTGTGCTCCCCTCGGAGCAGCCCCCAGGTGCTTCTTTGGCCCATTGGTTGGATTCTGGTCCAAAAAAACCACAAAAAGTTTCGCTGCATTTGAACTCCGTTTGATATTGATTACCTACGATGTAGAAAACATGCAAAAAAACAGCAACTTGCACTTGGCACTATGTCAATAGGTTAGTACCAAAAAATGATATAAAATGATTATAAAACATCCAAGATTGATAATATAACAACATGGAACAATAAAAATTATAGATACGTTGGAGACGTATTAGTATGAAGATACCGACGATCGAATCTCGGGCAAGTAACATACTGATG
This sequence comes from Triticum urartu, assembly GCF_056163025.1. Taxonomy (NCBI): domain Eukaryota; kingdom Viridiplantae; phylum Streptophyta; class Magnoliopsida; order Poales; family Poaceae; genus Triticum; species Triticum urartu. The sequence goes on along the minus strand of NC_141877.1, from coordinate 637,119,160 downwards.
ACAGAGGGAATAACGTATGTTGTCATAACGGTTCGACCAATAAGGATCTTCGTAGAATATGTAGGAGCCAATATGAGCATCCAGGTTCCGCTATTGGTTATTGACCGGAGAGGTGTCTCGGTCATGTCTACATAGTTCTCGAACCTGTAGGGTCTGCACGCTTAACGTTCGATGATGATTTAGTATTATACGAGTTATGTGATTTAGTGACCGAATGTTGTTTGGAGTCCCGGATGAGATCACGGACATGACGAGGAGTCTCGAAATGGTCGAGAGGTAAAGATTGATATATAGGATGATAGTATTTGGACACCGGAAGTGTTTCAAATAGTATCGGGTATTTATCGGAGTACCGGGGGGTTACCAAAACCCTCGGGGGGAATAATGGGCCTTATGGGCCATAATATGGGAGCACACCAGTCCACAAGGGGTGGTGCGCCCCCCTTTAGTCAGGAGTCCGAATAGGAGAAGGAGGGGGGGTTCGGCCCCCCTTTCCTTCCTCCTTCCCTCTTCCCTTTTCCCCCTTCCGGTAATAAGGAAAGGGGGCGAATTGGCATAGGACCCCAAGTAGGATTCCTCCTACTTGGGGCGCCCCACGGCTGCTCCCCTCCCCCTCCCACCTATATATACGTGGGGAGGGGGCGCCTAGAACACACACCAACATCTGTTAGCCGTGTGCGGTGCCCCCCTCCACAGATACACCCTCGGTCATATTCTCGCGGTGCTTAGGTGAAGCCCTGCGCGGATCAATTCAGCATCACCGTCACCACGCCGTCGTGCTGACGGAACTCATCTTCTTCTTCGACACATTTTCTGGATCAAGAGGATGAGGGACGTCATTGAGTTGAACATGTGCAGAACTCAGAGGTATCGTACGTTCGGTACTTGATCGGTCGGAACAAGAAGAAGTTCGAGTACATCAACCGCATTGTTAAACGTTTCTGCTTTCGGTCTACGAGGATACATAGACACACTCTCCCCCTCTCGTTGCTATGCATCTCCTAGATAGATCTTGCATGAGCGTAGGAATTTTTTTAAAATTACATGCTACATTTCCCAACATTACTTGCCCGAGATTCGATCATCGGTATCTCAATACCTAGTTCAATCTCGTTACCGGCAAGTCTCTTTACTCGTTCATAATACAAGATCCCGTGGCTAACTATTTAGTCACATTGCTTGCAAGCTCATTGTGATGTTGTATTACCGAGTGGGCTCAGAGATATCTCTCTGTCACACGGAGTGACAGATCCCCACAGTCTTGATCCATGCCAACCCAACAGACACCTTTGGAGATACCTGTAGAGCATCTTTATGATCACCCAGTTACGAAGTGACATTTGATAGCACACAAGGTATTCCTCTGGTGTCCGGGAGTTGCATGATCTCATGGTATAAGGAATAGATACTTGACATGAAGAAAGCTATAGCCATCTTTGGTCAACGAGCTAGCCCAGTAGAGGCTCACTAGGGACATGTTGTTGTCTATACATCCACATATGTATTTGAGTTTCCAATCAATACAATTATAGCATGGATAATAAACGATTATCATGAACAAGGAAATATAATAATAACCACTTTATTATTGCCTCTAGGGCATATTTCCAACAATGACACCCTTGGCGTGCTCGACGTCCACTAAGAGCTTCGACGCCCCGACCTACTCCGGCGTCCAGATCCCCGACATGTCCCTAAATGACGAAAAATCCTTGTTCTGCCGCGCAAACGCTACACGAGTGTTCTTGATGATGATGAGGCCGCCGGGGTCGCGTGGTGAGAGGAGGAAGTGATGGGGAACATTGCATGAAAATCAAAAAAATTCCTATGAAACGCCCAAGATCTATCTATGGAGTGTCATAGCAATGAGAGGTGAGTATGTCTACGTATCCTTGTAGATCGGAAGCGTTAGCATCGTAACACGGTTGATGTAGTCGTACTTGTCGCGATCCAATCACGATCTAGTGTCGAATGGATGGCACCTCCGAGTTTAGCACACGTACGGCTTGGTGGCGTCCTCTCCTCTTGATCCAGCAAGCGAGGGAGAGGAGGTAGATGAGATCTGAACTAACACGATAGCATGGTGGTGGTAATGGCAGCGGAACACCGACAGGGCTTCGTCAAGCACTGACGCGGATCGAGGTGGAGGCTTATCGGGAGAGAGAGAGGAGGCTTGGGTTTTTTGTGTCCTGACCTTGCGCCCCTCCCCACAATATATAGGGGTATGGGAAGGCTGGGGTTTCAGCCCTAGCCCATCCTCCAAGGAGGGGAGGTGTCTTGCCTCCCAAGGCAAGTGGGCCCCCTCCTACTTAGGGTTTCTCCTTCCCAGGCACATGGGCCTTGTAGGCGCCGGTTCCCTTGGCCCAGTAAGGCTAGGACGCCCGCTACAACCCATGCTACTATATGGGACGCGGTGGACCCCTCCGAGTACTTCTGGACCCCTTCGGAACCTTCTGGTGACTTCCCCATACAATACTGAAAAAACGGACTTTTTCCTGGAATCATGACAACAACTTTCCATATATAAATCTTTACCTCTGAACCATTCCGGAGCTCCTCATGACATTTTGGATCCCATCCGAGACTCCGAACAACCTTCGGACTTTCCACTATTAATATCTCAATACTACCCTAGCACTACCAAACGTTAAGCGTGCGACCCTACGAATTCGAGAATCATGTAGACATGACCGAGACTCCTCTCTGGTCAATAACCAATAGCTAGCCTGGATGCCCATATTGATTCCCACATATTCAACGGAATTCTTTATCAGTTGAACCAAGATTTCAAGGATTCAGTTAATCCTGTATACAATTCCCTTTGTCCGGCGATATATTACTTGCCCGACTGACAAGGAAGCTAATTGATGACAATGAGCTTTGCTCATGGTGCGACGACGGTAGATGTAAGAGGAAGAAGAGTTCGGTCCCCTAGGGATTTGAATGTATTTTCAGTTTCTATATGTGTGTTTTTAAGGGCATGTGCTATTTTATATAACATGAATGCTATTCCGCTGACATTCGCTAGGAGGGGATGGGAAATCAAACATTTCTTAAGGCAGTTAATATTGTTGCGAGTATAACAAATTTAGTTTGCAAGCACGGCAAATCCTAATAAAAACTAAACAATGATTGCCGACTAAATTTGTCATCTTCGGCCAACATAAATTGCTATACAAGCCATTCGCAATTACCATGCTTCCCGGCTGATGTTCGCTGATTAAGTCGGTCCTTTATATAATGACCTTTGGCCTTCTCCGTTGGTAAAAGGAAAAGGTCCTGACTGAATCTACCACGTCGTTCCACGAACATATGCTCCCCGACAAAAACATCTCCTTCTTGCCAACTTGCGATCTCTCTTTTCCCCTTTGTGACCCCAGGTTTTTGTTGTAGAATCAACTTTGATGATTTTGGTAAGACTCGCGCACAAGTTGAATGGAAGCCCGCCTAATCCGCCAACCGGTCCGCCGTGACTAATCAGGCTGACGTGGGATGATTTGAACTAGCACGAACGAACGCAACTGCCAGGCCGCTTAATCTGCTGTTTGGCGGACAAAGCTGTGCCTAGCCGCCAAGTTCATGTATAGCATCCCATCGACCAGCGCAAATCTCTCCATATATATATGTGGATCCAATCAATCCAATCACACTCCCATCAATTTTGCCGATGACCAACCTCACAAGTGTCGCCGATTCTCAGGGTCGAGAGTGACGGCGAATATGGGACCGGACATGATTTTGCCGATTGACCAATAATGCATCAGTCGTTTGGCACCTTGGTAGGCCGGCGGTCGCAGTCGCAACTCCGAACCACACCTCTCCGATCCTAGCCGATCCGTGAAAGCACCGCAGCGACGAGCGGCGGCGGCAGCCTCACGATCGATCGCGTCGCGGAATGGCCACATGTTGCCCTGCTGCCAGCCGCGTCGCGCGCGACGGCCATGGAATGGATCCAGCGCCTCGTGCCCACGTCCCTCTCGCCGCCTGCACAGCCACATTCTCGCCATACCGCGCGTGCGTGGCGCTATCAGTAGTTCAGTAGCTCAGTACTGGCCGGGGCCGATGAGATGATCTGTCACGGGGAATCTTAGAAGCTCAATTATTTCCCGTTGTTTAGTGGCTCGTGTTGGAGTAGCAGGGGGTTTTCGTTAGGTTTGGACTTTGGAGGCAGCCGCTTAATCACGCAATGGTGATTGGTGAGAGGAGAGGGACGATGCATGGAGCGAGAGGCCCACGTGTGGCTTGCTGAATGCGCATGTCCCCTTGCAGCATATTCCGTCGGATCCATCAACATATTTTCCTTCCCAAACGCTGGGTTTTTTTTTTAGCATCAGTACAGACACAAGCGCTCATATACACGCGCATATACTCATCTCTATGAACGCACACACGCACACCCTACCCCTATGAGCACCTTCGAGAGACTGAGCCGGCATATCATCTTGAGATTTACGAAGTCACCGTAGGCGCCTCGTCGTCGACGGGAACGTCTCCTCCCACTGAAAGCGCATCGCCGGAAATCCTGAAATAAATCCAGGAATAATGCGAGCACCAGAATTTGGACCCTAGTGGGTTGGGGATACCACTGTCCATCTAACCATCTCAACCACAGGTTGGTTCGCCAAACGCTGGGTTTTTCCTTTCTTTGTCCAACCGGAATTTCCCCCTTTTCATTACTTTTATGACGGAAATACAACAAGAAAGCGAGCTCAAGCTTTAAAAGAAACATTTTGTCTAATTCACATCTAAATGTTTTTTAAAAATGTCACATATAAGCTCTCATAAATATATAATGCAACAACAAGAAACAAAAAAAACTAAGAAAAAAAAAGACCACAAATAGAGTGGACATGATCTTAGATGTGACATAACTATGTCACGTCTAGATGTGTCCTAGACAGACCCGGTGTGTCTAGGGCACATCTAGATGTGCCCTAGTTATTGCACATCTAAGTGAGTGAATCAAGCACAAAGAAAGAAAAAAAGGAATTATCCACACGAATGTTGACGTAAGATCAATGACATAGGACTTAGGTGGTGTTTGGTTCTATAGTCCTAGGACTTTTTCTAGTCTCAACTAAAAAGTCCCTAGTCCCTAAAAAGTCCCTTCCTGTTTGTTTTCAGAGACTAAAAAGTCCCTTGTCCCTTCCTAGAGGTTATTAAATGACCATGTTGCCCATAGTATATAGAAAAATAACAACCAACAACATCATGGGGTGGCGGGCCAATGGGTGCATGAAGGGGCATTGTTGGAAAAGTCCCAAAAAGTCCCAAAAGACTCTCCTTGAGAGTCTTCTTCATTTAGTCCCAAATGCCTAATTTAGTTCCTAAAAAGTCTCTCCCGTTTGGTAAAAAAGTCTTTAAGAGGGACTTTTTCTAGTCCCTACACAAAAAAGTCCCTGGAAACAAACACCCCCTTAGATGTGCAATACTTATGGCACATCTAGATGTGCTTTAATAAAACTGATAAGAAAACCCGGTGTACAAAAGTCACATGCCCGCAATCAAAGTGATTTTCCTATCCACGTGAATGACTCGCTACGTCTATATCTCGCTTATTGCCAGATGTACAAAAGTGCTCGCCTTCAGTCTAATGGGAAGTGGGTTCGAACCTTTTATGGAGCAATTTGAACCTGTTTTATGAACCTTTCAGATGGTATTTTTTAAGGGAATCTTTCAGACGGTTTTGGGAAGGCTCCGCCCCATTTTTTGTTTTTCTTCTTTTTTCTGTCGGTTTACGGCTGTTTTAGGTTTTCCAATTTCGTTTTTCCTTGAGCTTTTCTTATTTTTATTTTTTATTTTTCATATTTTCCTTTTGGCGGCATTTTCACAAATACATGTTAATGTTTTATTACATGTCAAATTTTTTTCAGATACATGTTGATTTATTTAAATATATGTTTTAAATGGACGTTGAACCTTTTTACACACTTGTTCTATGCATGTTAAATATTTTTCAGACATAAGTTGAACATTTTTCAAACACTCGTTGAACATTTTTGAAGTATATGTCGAACCTTGTTTTGAATGCACATTGATCCTCTAAAAAAATATGCATACTTAAAAAAAATAGTACACGTTCGATATTTTTCAGAGACATCTTCAAATTTTTTCAAATATATGTTTTAAATGCACATTGAACCTTTTTAAACAGTTATTCTATGCATGTGAAATATTTTTTTGAATACACATTAAATATTTTTCAGACATAAGTTGAACATTTTTCAAACACTCGTTGAACATTATTTTAGTACATGTTGAACCTTGTTTTGAATGCACATTGAGCATTTTTTTAAAAGATGCACATTTTACTTTGTTTTAATATACACTAAACATTTTTCATACACATGTTGATTTTTTTCAAATACATGTTTTAAATGCACGTCAACCCTTTTTAAACACTTTTTCTATGCATTCCAAATATTTTTCGAATACATGCTAAATATTTTTCAGACATAAGTTGACCATTTTTCAAACACTCGTTGAAAAAAATACATGTTGAACCTTGTTTTGAATGCATATTGAGCATTTAAAAAAGATGCACGTTTAACATTATTTTAGTACATGCTAAACATTTTTCAGACACATGTTGAATATTTTTAGAATACACGGTGAACATTTTTCAAATACACATCAAACATTTTTCTAATTACACGGTGCACCTTTTAATGCATGTACAAAAACATTCTTTTACATCAACGAACATTATTTACAAACATGAACATTTAATATTTTCGAACACATGTATTTTATGCAAAATAATAGATAAAACCAAGAAATATATAGAGAAAACCAGAAAAGAGAAGAAAATAAATAAGGACGGGGTGTTGGATTAGCTCGCTGCCTTTTATTTTTAGAAGAAGTGCATTCCTAGCCGCTTTTGCCGATCCTTTTTTCTCTTCTTTAGGCCTAATGGGTAGCTAGATTTTTTCTATTTTTAGGGCAAGTAAAAAAAAACATGTACATTGTAACTCGCTTCCTCGGAGGAGAGCAGACATTTTTTTTTGAAATCCTGGTTCCACTTTATTCAACAACAATGGTCAGAGGAATTGATACAAGATCGTGTGGTACATCGAGCCACACATCTCTACCAGGATATAGGAATAAAGAAAATTTTAGTAAACTATCAGCTTGGAATTTCTACTCTAAAAAAATTTACAAACCTCAAAGTCGTTTGTTGTAGCATTCACTTCCATCACCACTGCTGCATTAGGTCTTGTACAATGGGAGATGCTTAAAGGGGTGCTTAGAAAAATAAACCGAAATTTTCTAAAGCACCGGTGCCTATTTTTACAGAAGAGACGCTTAGTTAAGTATCTACTCTGTACAAATAAGCATCGGTGCTTAAGAAAAGCCTGGTTTATTTCTCTAAGCACCTTCCCTAAGCATCTCCCATTGTATAAGGCCTTAGCCCCCCTCCCCCCCCCCCCCCCCCCCCCCCCCGAGAAACTCTCTTTTTTCTCATGAGACTATGACAAAAATCAGCGATATTATGAGTGCATAAGGGAATTACCAATATTATTAGATCCGCATCCATAGATTTTTTTTTGAGGAGATGTGTGCGCGCTATCACGTTTCTAGCCTTGGCCCATTACTTGCGCTAGCAGCGACCCCTTGTTACGACTCTCTACAAGCGAGAAATAGCAGCACCCCATCATTACGGACATCCGAAAGGGTGCAATGTTTGCCCAATATCCTGTTATTTGCTCATAGGGAAGGACGGGTTTCCTTTTTCTTTTTTTCTTTTTACATCCTTTTTTTTCAAAAAAAAACATTCAACCATTTTACTTTTGCCTCCATTAGTTTTTATCATTTAGATTTTTTACAGGTTTCTTCTTTTTCGAGATTTTCAACTGATTTGTTCTGTTTGTTTGTTTTGTTTCTTTGTCCTCGTCTTCTTAGCTTTTTTATTCTTTTCAATTTATATTTTAATACATGATTTTAAAAATTATTTTACTTTTAAGAAATTTGTAACTTTAGAAAAAATCATGAGTATCTTCTTCAATGATATTCAATAGTCGAAGAAATGTGCATGGTCTTTGTGAGCAACTGATTTTCTCTATTTTTCCCTCCAGAACAAAAGGCCCAGGTGATGCATGAGCAAGCGCAAATGGACGCACTCTTGGAAAGCTCACTTGAGAGGTTTTTTTTCCTCTTTCGTTTTTTTGAAGAAAAAAAAGGTTGTTGGATGAATTTTTCTTCAGTTTTCCTATTTGGTATTTTGAAAAAATGTTCGATGTTTCCTATTTGATACCTATTAAAAACATTTACGATACACTAGAAAAAGTTCAACTTGTATTAAAAAGGCGGCCGCCCTAACTTTTTTAAAAAGTTCACGATATATTAGAAAATAAATTTCATATTCCCTCAATTCCATATTATAAGGTGTATTGGTTTTCGTGCAAGTCAACCATTTGAATGTTTGACCAAGATTATAGAATAAACTAACAACATCTGCAATACCCAATAGATAAAGTATGAAACTACTATTCATGATGTATCAAATGATATAAATTTTGTATTATGAACATTGATATGTTTATCTCAAAATTCGGTCCAACATGCACTCATTTGACTTTTGAAAAAAAACAAATACACCTTATATTTAAAAACTTGAGCATATATTGAAAAATCTGCTGTCTATTAAAAACAAATTAATTGTATAATAGATAAATGTTTGGTGTGTATTAGAAAAATAGAGGTGCATTTAAGAAAATTAAAATAAAGGGGAAAATCTAAAATAGAAAAAGAACCGAAACAAAAAATTAAAAAAATATCAAAACAAAACCAACAGAAAAATTGAAGAGATGATTGTGAAGCAGCTTATGAATGCACAAAACCAAACCCGAACTGGGTCGGCCCAATTTTTACCGCCCATGGGTGTCTCGCCATCTATTTGCCGCTCCGAGCGGCAAATATGATCCATCCAAAAAGTGTTTTTGTTTATCGTGAGTCGAACAAGTTGTTGGGCCGCCCCGTCCACCGATATATCTCCCATCGTGTTCCATTTATAATCTTAGCTGGACAAAAAGATCGTGTATCAGCTTAGCGAACACAAAAAAGGAAACCCGAACTGGGTTGACTCGCGAATTAACATGTGGTTGAGTTGGTTAGGTGAACAGTGGTATCCCCAACCCATCAAGGTTTAAATTCTAGTGCTCGCATTATTCCTGTATTTATTTCAAGATTTCCAGCGATGCGCTTTCAGTGGGAGGAGACGTTCTCGTCGACGACGGGGCGCCTACGGTGATTTCGTAAATCTCAAGATGATATGCCGGCTCAGTCTCTCGGAGGTGCTCATAAGGGTAGGGTGTGATGTGTGCGTTTATAGGGGTGAGTGTATGCGCGTGTATATGAGCGCTTGTGTCTGTACTGATACTCAAAAAAAAAGAACTGGGTTGACTCAAATTTCATGCCGGCAAGTGTCGCCTATCTATTTGCCGCTGCGAGGGAAAATGTGATCCAACAACAAAAAATTCCTTTTTTTTTTATGAGACGAATGGGTTATCAGGAAAACCCTATTTTCCGCTCTTTGCGACAAGTTGGCGCTGTTTCGTAGAAGGGATGGACCGACCGTTCAGGGTTTGGTCGTCCCGTTTAGCGTTTCAGTGATACTGGTTTTGGGAACCTTTTATGATGATTCTAGATGTGTTTTTTTCCGTTTTTGGGAACCTTCTAGTAGGTTCCTGAAACTGGGTTTTTCTTTTTCTTTTTAGTTATCTTTCATATTTCTCTTCTTTTCATTTTTTCTTTTCTTTTTTCTGTTTTTGCCTTTTATATTTTCTTTTTTATTTTTCGAAATTAATTTAAATTCCAAAAAATGATTTTTTCACATATTCCAAAAAAGTTAGAATTTCAAATTTTGTTTGCTTCTTTCGAAAAAATGTTCAAAATTTCTTAAAAAATTAGAATTTAGAAAAATGTTCCCTTTTAAAATTTTATTCAAAAAATGAAAATGTTCAAGAACTTCAATACAAATGTTCCATTTTTAATAGTTGTTCGCATATTAAAAAAATATTCTTGATTCATTTTTTTAATATTCAAAACATGTTCGCATTTTGAAACTTTGTTGAAAAATTCAAAAATCTTCGACAACTTCATAAATTGTTCCTATTTTCAAAATTTGTTCACAAATTCAACAAATGCTACCGTTTCAGAAATTTCTTACGAAAATTTAAAAATCTTCATGTTTAAAAATTCGCTAATTCAAAAATTGTTTTGAACTTTTGTAGGAAAAAATATAAATTGGAATATGTTAACGTTTTCAAAAAAATCTTGTTTTTCAAAAAATGGTTTGCATTTTCAACAAATTGTTCATAATTTCAAAAAATATTCACCTATTTAATTTTGTTCCTTTTTTGTAAAGATAATGAGCTTCCCAAATAATGTTCACGTTTCAAAAAAACCACATTCGAAATTTTAGTAAAAGATCAAATCTGCAGCGGCTTATGGTTCATATATACCGGGCTGCCTTTTTGGACACTAAATCTGAGGTTGTTCTTGTTTTTATGTTTTACGTTGTCGTTAGGTTCTTTAATTTTCACGCTGCAAACTTTGCATAAAAGCTAGCAACTTGCGGTGGCTAGCGAAGGCGCGTAACTAAGAGAGGTCGTGTGTTTGATTCCTATATCGCTAGCGTGTTGTTCTTTTTGCGAGTTTCCACCTCGCGACGGAGGAGCCACAGCAAATGGACGGGCCCAGGTGAGCTGCCATGTGCGAAACAGCGACTCCTTACCGCAATAAGCGGCGTAAGCTCCCAGTGTGTGTCTTTATTTGCTTTAAAATATTACAGTATATACGTAGACGCTTACATACATTCAGTGTTTTCAAGAAATTTCATTGTAATTCTTAGTCATAGGAGTTACTTTGTATTTTAAAAAATAGGATCTTAGGTCCAAATCAGTGTGCTTGTAATTGTTACGAGTATGAATAAAGTTACGTGCGTTTAAAAAAAACACTCACTCTTATAACACACATACGCTATCTCTATGAAAACCTCCGAGAGACTAAGTCAGCGGGTCCTTAGATTTAGAAAGTCACCACAGGCTCCTCGCCATCGATGAAATATCGTCTTCTACTGAAAGAATTTTCCATCTTTATAAGACACCAAAACGTCAAACATGTGGTTTGTGTTAAGCTTCATACACTAGTCAACGCAACCAAAAGTCCGAACTAATGAAAAGGGCTAGGAAATCCACATATACACTTCAACACCTCCTTCCATGTGTGACACAGAAAGACAACACGTGGATAGACTTAGAGGTATGGCTCAAGAGGCCTATACGTGGACACAAACGGGGGACACAATAATTTTTGGATAAATTGCGAAAGCCAGGACTTGAACTCAAGAACCTTGGGCTCTGATACCATGTTAAGCTTCATGCACTAGTCAACCCAACCAAAAGTCCGAACTGATGAAAATGACTTGGCAATCAACATATACACTTCAACAGTTTGATCCCTATGGGTTAGGATATCACTACTCTACTAACCATCCAACTAGAGATTGGTTTATTGGCCTAGGCTGTGATATTCTATATTCGGAAGAAACAAGTACGACACAAAGGTATGAGAAGAACCCATGAATTTCACAAAAAAAATTCTAGAAAATTATCCATTTGTCAATGCGATCAAAGACCAAGGGCTTGATTGATTTAATGGGTTTTCATAGAATTTTTAGAGCATTTGAATCCTTAAAGAGTTTTCTAATGTTATTTTTTGTGTGAAAATATCAGATCTATCGTAAAAGTTCACCGAAAGTACAAAGCATCTCAAACATAATAAAAATTATATCTAGATTCTGAGACCACCGAATGGTCACTACTGGTGGCAGACGAGAGCCTATGCTCTTCTTTCGCTGCTCCCCTACCAGAGACGGTTTGATCTTATCGATGAAAGCTGGGAAATCTTTGTGCATGTCCCTAAGGACCACCACCCTAGAGCCGCTATCATCACCGTTGAACCCTTGAATAGACCAGAAGCACCTGCCACCAAATCTCGCCATGGGATGAGAGACCCTAACCTGACCATCCCAAGGCGACGATTGGAATCTACGTTGGAGCTACGTCAATTATGTTCAAAATGAACTCGATGAGGATTGGGGCCCGAGAGACAAACTCGAAGAAGGGTCGCCGCCCTTCCGAGCGCCGCACCTACGAGGACTTAAAAACCCTAACCTTAACTACTAACTGCAGTAGAGGCACCGGGATTCCCGTCCCTACCTGATGGGGTCACCTACTACTGGCAGGGTCAAGGACCTGACATCTAAGGGCCCACCTAGGTGAAGGAAATATGCCATAGAGGCAATAATAAAGTTGTTATTTTATATTTCCTTCTATCATGACAAATGTTTATTATTCATGCTAGAATTGTATTAACCGGAAACTTGATACATGTGTGGATACATAGACAAAACACAGTGTCCCTAGTAAGCCTCTACTAGACTAGCTCGTTAATCAAATATGGTTAAGTTTCCTAACCATAGACATGTGTTGTCATTTGATGAACAGGATCACATCATTAGGAGAATGATGTGATGGACAAGACCCATCCGTTAGCTTTGCATAATGATCGTTAAGTTTTATTGATATTGCCCTCTTCATGACTTATACATATTCCTTTGACTACGAGATTATGCAATTCCCGGATACCGGAGGAATACCTTGTGTGCTATCAAACGTCACAATGTAACTGGGTGATTATAAAGATGCTCTACGGGTATCTCCAAAGGTGTTTGTTGGGTTGGCATAGATCGAGATTAGGATTTGTCACTCCAAGTATCGGAGAGGTATCTCTAGGCCCTCTCGGTAATGCACATCATGACAAGCCTTGCAAGAAATGTGACTAATGAGTTAGTTATGGGATGATGCATTACGGAATGAGTAAAGAGACTTGCCGGTAACGAGATTGAACTAGGTATGAAGATATCGAGGATCGAAACTCAGGCAAGGAACATACCGATGACAAAGGGAATAATGTATGTTGTCATTATGGTACGACCGATAAAGATCTTCGTACAATATGTGGGAACCAATATGAGCATCCAGGTTCCGCTTTTGGTTATTGACCAGAGAGGTGTCTCGGTCATGTCTACATAGTTCTCGAACCCCTAGGTTCTGCATGCTTAACGTTCGATGACGATTTGTATTATATGAGTTATGTGATTTGGTGACCGAATGTTGTTCGGAGTTCCAGATGAAATCACAGACATGACGAGGAGTCTTGAAATGGTCGAGAGGTAATGATTGATATATTGGATGATAGTATTCGGACACCGGAAGTGTTTCGGGATGTATCAGGTACATATCGGAGTACCTGGGGGGTTACCGGAACCCCCCGGGGGAAGATATGGGCCATATGGGCCATAGGAGGCACACCAGCCCACAAAGGGGTGGCACGCCCCCTATAGGGAAGGAGGCCGAATAGTACTAGGAGAGGGGGCGGCGCCCCCCTTTCCTTCTCCCCCCTCTCTCTTTCCCCGTTTCCCCCTCCAGTAAAAGGAAAGGGAGGGGGGCGAATCCAACTAGGAGCCCAAGTAGGATTCCTCCTACTTGGGCGCACCTAGGGCCGGCCTCCTCCCCCTCCCTCCTTTATATACGTGGGGGCGCCTACAACACACATCAATTTTTCCAAGCCGTGTGCGGTGCTCCCCTCCACAGTTTATGCCTCTGGTCATATTCATGTTGGGGAACGTAGCATGCAATTTAAAAAAATTTCCTACAATCACGCAAGATCTATCTAGGAGATGCATAGCAACGAGAGGGGGAGAGTGTGTCCACGTACCCTCGTAGACCGAAAGCGGAAGCGTTAGTTTAACGCGGTTGATGTAGTCGAACGTCTTCACGATCCAACCGATCATAGTACCGAACGTACAACACCTCCATGTTCAGCACACGTTCAGCTCGATGATGTCCCTCGAACTCTTGATCCAGCAGTGGGTCGAGGGAGAGTTCCGTCAGCACGACGGCGTGGTGACGGTGATGGTGATGTGATCCGCACAGGGCTTCGCCTAAGCACAACGACGCTATGAACGGAGGAGTAAACTGTGGAGGGGGGCACCGCACACAACTAAGAGAACAATTGATGTGCCTTAGGGTGCCCCCTTCCCCTGTATATAAAGGAGGAGGGGAGGAGGCCGGCCACAAGGGGCGTGCCAAGGAGAGGGGAGTCCTACTAGGACTCCAGTCCTAGTAGGATTTGCCCCCCCCCCTTTTCCTTCTACCGGAGGGGGGGAAAGGGCAAGGAGAGGGAGTAGGAGAAGGAAAGGGGGGTGGCGCCCCCTTCCCAGTCCAATTCGGCCTCCTCCTCCCTTGTGGGGGGCGCACCTGTTGGGGAACATAGTAATTACAAAAAAATTCCTACGCAAACGCAAGATCATGGTGATGCATAGCAACGAGTGGGGAGAGTATTGTCTGCGTACCCTCGTAGACCGTAAGCGGAAGCATTATGACAATGCGGTTGATGTAGTCGTACGTCTTCACGATCGACCGATCCTAGTACCAAAAGTACGACACCTCCGCGATCTGCACACGTTTGGCTCGGTGACGCCCCATGAACTCACGATCCAACAGAGTGTCGAGGGAGAGCTTCGTCAGCACGACGGCATGATGATGATGATGATGATGCTACCGAAACAGGGCTTCACCTAAGCACCGCTACGATATGACCGAGGTGGATTATGGTGGAGGGGGCACCGCACACGGCTGGAAACAATCAACTTGTGTCTTCTAGGGTGCCCTCCTGCCCCCGTATATAAAGGAGCAAGCGGGGAGGCCGGCCGGCCTTAGTGGCATGCCAAGGGAGGAGGAATCCTCCTCCTTTCCTAGTCCTACTAGGAGGAGAAGGGGAAGGAAGGAAGGGAGAGGAAGAGGAGAAGGAAAGGGGGGGACGCGCCCCCCTCCCTAGTCAAATTCGGACTCCCTATAGGGAGGGGGCGTGGCTGCCCCTTGTGGGATTCCTCCCCTCTTCCCTATGGCCCATGAAGGCCCAACTTTCCCCGGGGGGGTTCCGGTAACCCTCCGGCACTCCGGTTTTCTCCGAAATCGGCCGAAACACTTCCGATGTCCGAATATAACCGTCGAATATATCAATCTTTATGTCTCGACCATTTTGAGACTCCTCATTATGTCCGTGATCACATCCGGGACTCCGAACTATCTTCGGTACATAAAAACACATAAACTCATAATACCGATCGTCACCAAACGTTAAGCGTGCGGACCCTACGAGTTCGAGAACTATGTAGACATGACCGAGACACGTCTCCGGTTAATAACCAATACCGGAACCTGGATGTTCATATTGGCTCCCACATATTCTACGAAGATCTTTATCGGTCAAACCGCATAACGATATACGGTGTTCCCTTTGTCATCGGTATGTTTACTTGCCCGAGATTCAATTGTCGGCATCTCAATACCTAGTTCAATCTCGTTACCGGCAAGTCTCTTTACTCGTTCTGTAATGCATCATCTATAACTAACTCATTAGTCACATTGCTTGCAAGGCTTATAGTGATGTGCATTACCAAGAGGGCCCAGAGATACCTCTCCGATACTCGGAGTGACAAATCCTAATATCGATCTATGCCAACTCAACAAACGCCATCGGAGACACCTGTAGAGCATCTTTATAGTCACCCAGTTACGTTGTGATGTTTGATAGCACACTAAGTGTTCGTCCAGTATTCAGGAGTTACATGATCTCATAATCATAGTAAACATGTATAAGTTATGGAGAAAGCAATAGGAACAAACTAAACGATCATCGTGCTAAGCTAACGGATGGGTCAAGTCAATCACATCATTCTCTAATGATGTGATCCCGTTAATCAAATGACAACTCATATCTATGGTTAGGAAACATAACCATCATTGATTCAACGAGCTAGTCTAGTAGAGGCATACTAGTGACATTCTGTTTGTCTATGTATTCACACATGTACTAAGTTTCCAGTTAATACAATTCTAGCATGAATAATAAACATTTATCATGATATAAGGAAATATAAATAACAACTTTATTATTGCCTCTAGGGCATATTTCCTTCAGTCTCCCACTTGCACTAGAGTCAATAATCTAGTTCACATCGTCATGTGATTTCACACCAATAGTTCACATCTTTATGTGATTAGTTCACATCTCCATGTGACTAATACCCAAAGAGTTTATTAGAGTCAATAATCTAGTTCACATCGCTATGTGATTAACACCCAAAGAGTGATCATGTTTTGCTTGTGAGAGAAGTTTAGTCTATGGGTCTGCAACATCCAGATCCGTATGTATTTTGCAAATTTCTATGTCTACAATACTCTGCACGGAGCTACTCTAGCTAATTGCTCCCACTTTCAATATGTATCTAGATCGAGACTTAGAGTCATCTAGATCGGTGTCAAAAAGCTTGCATCAATGTAACTCTTTACGACGAACTCTTTTATCACCTCTATAACCGAGAAATATTTCCTTAGTCCTCTAAGGATAATTTTGACCGCTGTCCAGTGATCTACTCCTAGATCACTATTGTACTCCCTTGCCAAAATCATGCTAAGGTATACAATAGGTCTGGTACACAACATAGCATACTTTATAGAACCTATGACTGAGGCATAGGGAATGAATTTTCATTCTCTTTCTATTTTCTGCCGTGGTCGGGTTTTTGAGTCTTTACTCAACTTCACACCTTGCAACACAGTCAAGAACTCCTTCTTTGATTGTTCCATTTTGAACTACTTCAAAAACTTGTCAAGATATGTACTCATTGAAAAATTTATCAAGCGTCTTGATCTATCTCTATAGATCTTGATGCCCAATATGTAAGCAGCTTTACCGAGGTCTTTCTTTGAAAAACTCCTTTCAAACACTCCTTTATGCTTTCAGAAAATTCTACATCATTTCTGATCAACAATATGTCACTCACATATACTTATCAGAAAGGATGTAGTGCTCCCACTCACTTTCTTGTAAATACAGGCTTCACTGCAAGTCTGTATAAAACTATATGCTTTGATCATACTATCAAAGCACATATTCCAACTCTGAGAGGCTTGCACCAGTCCATAAATGGATCGCTGGAGCTTGCACACTTTGGTAGTACCTTTAGGATTGACAAAAACTTCTGGTTGCATCATATACAACTCTTCTTTAATAAATCCATTAAGGAACACAATTTTGACATCCATTTGCCAGATTTCATAAAATGCGACAACTGCTAACATGATTCAGACAGACTTTGAAGCATCGATACGAGTGCGAAAAATCTCATCGTAGTCAACATTTTGAACCTGTCGAAAACCTTTTTGCGACAATTCGAGCTTTGTAGATAGTAACACTACTATCAGCGTCCGTCTTCCTCTTGAAGATCCATTTATTCTTAATGGCTCACCGATCATCAGGCAAGTCAATCAAAGTCCATACTTTGTTCTAATACACGGATCCCATCTCAAATTTCATGGCTTCAAGCCATTTCGCGGAATCTGGGCTCATCATCGCTTCCTCATAGTTCTTAGTTTCTTCATGGTCAACTAACATGACCTCCAGAACAGGATCACCGTACCACTCTGGTGCGGAACATATTCTGGTTGGCCTACGAGGTTCGGTAGTAACTTGATCTGAAGTTTCATGATCATCATCATTAACTTCCTCACTAATTGGTGTAGGAATCACTAGAACTGATTTCTATGATGAACTACTTTCCAATTCGGGAGAAGGTACAATTACCTCATCAAGTTGTACATTCCTCCCACTCACTTTTTTTGAGTGAAACTCCTTCTCTAGAAAGGATCCATTCTTAGCAACGAATATCTTGCCTTTGGATCTGTGATAGAAGGTGTACCCAACAGTCTCCTTTGGGTAT
The DNA here is from genome assembly GCF_056163025.1 of Triticum urartu. Lineage (NCBI taxonomy): Eukaryota > Viridiplantae > Streptophyta > Magnoliopsida > Poales > Poaceae > Triticum > Triticum urartu. The sequence continues at coordinate 637,101,309 of NC_141877.1, read as the reverse complement.
CCTATGAAGACACACTACTCGGATTTGGCTTTGAGCTTATCGGGCTGAAACTTTTTCACATAAGCATCGCATCCCCAAACTTTAAGAAACGACAGCTTAGGTTTCTTGCTAAACCACAGTTAATATGGTGTCGTCTCAACAAATTTAGATGGTTCCCTATTTAACGTGAATGCAGCTGTCTCTAATGCATAACCCCAAAACGATAGTGATTGGTAAGAGACATCATAGATCGCACCATATCTAATAAAGTACGATTATGACGTTTGGACACACCATTACGCTGTGGTGTTCTAGGTGGCGTGAGTTGCGAAATTATTCTGCATTGTTTCAAATGAAGACCAAACTCGTAACTCAAATATTCTCCTCCACGATCAGATCGCAGATACTTTATTTTCTTGTTACGATGATTTTCCACTTCACTCTGAAATTCTTTGAACTTTTCAAATGTTTCAGACTTATGTTTCATCAAGTAGGTATACCCATATCTGCTCAAATCATCTGTGAATGTCAGAAAATAACGATACCCTCCATGAGCCTCAACACTCATCGGATTGCATACATCAGTATGTATTATTTCCAATAAGTCAGTTGCTTGCTCCATTGTTCCGGAGAACGGAGTTTTAGTCATCTTGCCCATGAGGCATGGTTCGCAAGCATCAAATGATTCATAATCAAGTGATTCCAAAAGCCCATCAACATGGAGTTTCTTCATGTGCTTTACACCAATATGACCTAAACGGCAGTGCCACATATAAGTTGCACTATCATTATTAATTTTGCATCTTTTGGCTTCAATATTATGAATATGTCACTATGATCGAGATTCAATAAACCATTCACCTTGGGTGTATGACCTCAGAAGGTTTTATTCATGTAAAAAGAATAACAATTATTCTTTGACTTGAATGAATAACCGTATTGCAATAAACATGATCCAATCATATTATGCTCAACGCAAACACCAAATAACATTTATTTTAGGTTCAACACTAATCCAGATGGTAAAGGGAGTGTGTGATGGTGATCTTATCAACCTTGGAATCACTTCCAACTCACATCATTACTTCGCCCTTAACTAGTCTCTGTTTATTTTGCAACTCCCGTTTCGAGTTACTACTCTTAGCAACTGAACGAGTATCAAATACTGAGGGGTTGCTATAAACACTAGTAAAGTACACATCAATAACATGTATATCAAATATACTTTTGTTCACTTTGCCATCCTTCTTATCCGCCAAGTATCTAGGGTAGTTCCACTTCCAGTGACCATTTCCTTTGCAGTAGAAGCACTCAGTTCCAGGCTTGGGTCTAGCTTTGGGCTTCTTCATGGGAGCGGCAACTTGCTTGTTATTCTTATTTGAAGTTCCTCTTTCTTTCCCTTTGCCCTTTTCTTGAAACTAGTGGTCTTGTTAACCATCAACTCATGATGTTATTTCTTGATTTCTACCTTCGCCGATTTCAGCATCGCGAAGAGCTTGGGAATTACTTTTGTCATCCCTTGAATATTATAGTTCGTCACTAAGTTCTAGTAACTTGGTGATAGTGACTAGAGAACTTTGTCAATTACTATCTTATCTGGAAGATTAACTCCCACTTGATTCAAGCAATTGTAGTACCCAGACAATCTGAGCACATGCTCACTGGTTGAGCTATTCTCCTCCATCTTGTAGGCAAAGTACTGTCAGAGGCCTCCTACCTCTCGATACAGGCATGAGTATGAAATACCAATTTCAACTCTTAGAACATCTTATATGCTCTGTGGCATTCAAAAACATTTTTGAAGTCCCGGTTCTGAGCCGTAAAGTATGGTGCACTAAACTATTAAGTAGTCATCATACCGAGCTTTGTCAAACGTTCATAACATCTGCATTTGCTCCTGCAATAGTTATGTCACCTAGCGGTGCATTAAGGACATAATTCTTCCGTGCAGCAACGAGGATAATCCTCAGATCATGGATCCAATCCGCATCATTGCTACTATCATCTTTCAACATAGTTTTCTCTAGGAACATATCATAAATAAAACAGGGAAGCTATACGCGAGCAATTGATCTACAACATAGATATGCAAATACTATCAGGACTAAGTGCATGATAAATTTAAGTTCAATTAATCATATTACTTAAGAACTCCCACTTAGACAAACATCTCTCTAATCATTTAAGTGATCACGTGATCCATATCAACTAAACCATGTACGATCATCATGTGAGATGGAGTAGTTTTCAATGGTGAACATCACTATGTTGATCATATCTACTATATGATTCACGCCCGACCTTTCGGTCTCAGTGTTCCGAGGCCATATCTGCATATTCTAGGCTCGTCAAGTTTAACCCGAGTATTCTGCGTGTGCAAAACTGGCTTGCACCCGTTGTATGTGAACGTAGAGCTTATCACACCCGATCATCACGTGGTGTCTCGGCACGACGAACTGTAGCAACGGTGCATACTCAGGGAGAACACTTGTACCTTGAAATTTAGTGAGCGATCATCTTATAATGCTACCACCGAACTAAGCAAAATAAGATGCATAAAGGATAAACATCACATCCAATCAATATAAGTGATATGATATGGCCATCATCATCTTGTGCCTTTGATCTCCATCTCAAAAGCACCGTCATGATCACCATCGTCACCGGCTTGACACCTTGATCTCCATCGAAGCATCGTTGTCGTCTCGCCAACTATTGCTACTACGACTATCGCTACCGCTTAGTGATAAAGTGAAGCAATTACATGACGATTGCATTTCATACAATAAAGCGACAACCATATGGCTCCTGCCAGTTTCCGATAACTGTGTTACAAAACATGATCATCTCATAAAATAAAATTTAGCATCATGTCTTGACCATATCACATCACAACATGCCCTGCAAAAACAAGTTAGACGTCCTCTACTTTGTTGTTGCAAGTTTTACGTGGGTGCTACGGGCTGAGCAAGAACCATTCTTACCTACGCATCAAAAACCACAACGTGGTATAGTGATTGCTTTTTGATCTTCAGAAAGAACCCTGTTCGTTGAATACGATTCAACTAAAGTTGGAGAAACTGACACCCACCAGCCACCTGTGTGCGAAGCACGTTGGTAGAACCAGTCTCGCGTAAGCGTACGCGTAATGTCGGTCTGGGCCGCTTCATCCAACAATACCGCCGAATCAAGAATCAACTAGTGACGGCAAGCAATATGTATATACCCACGCCCACAACTCCTTTGTGTTCTACTCGTGCATATAACATCCATGCATAGGCCTGGCTCTGATGCCACTGTTAGGGAATGCAGTAATTACAAAAAAATCCTACACACACGCAAGATCATGGTGATGCATAGCAACGAGAGGGGAGAGTGTTGTCTATGTACCCTCATAGACCGTAAGCAGAAACGTTATGAAAACGTGGTTGATGTAGTCGTACGTCTTCATGATCGACCGATCCTAGTACCGAAAGTACGACACCTTCGCGATCTGCACACGTTCGGCTCGGTGACGTCCCACGAACTCACGATCCAGCAGAGTGTCGAGGGAGAGCTTCGTCAGCACGACGGTGTGATGACGGTGATGATGATGCTACCGGAACAGGGCTTAGCCTAAGCACCGCTACGATATGACCGCGGTGGATTATGGTGGAGGGGGGCACCGCACACGGCTGGAAACAATCAACTTGTGTCTTCTAGGGTGCACCCTGCCCCCGTATATAAAGGAGCAATGGGGGAGGCCGGCCGTCCCTAGTGGCGTGCCAAGGGAGGAGGAATCCTCCTCCTAGTAGTAGGATTCCTCATTTCCTTGTCCTACTAGGAGGAGAAGGGGAAGGAAGGAAGTGAGAGGAAGAGGAGAAGGAAAGGGGGGGGGCGTGCCCCCCAACCTAGTCCAATTCGGACTCCCTATAGGGAGGGGGCATGGCTGCCCCTTGTGGGCTGCCTCCCCTCTTCCCTATGGCCCATGAAGGCCCAACTTTCCCCGGGGGGGGGGGGGGGGGTCCGGTAACCCGCCGACACTCCGGTTTTCTCCGAAATCACCCGGAACACTTCCGATGTCCGAATATAGCCGTCCAATATATCAATCTTTATGTCTCGACCATTTTGAGACTCCTCGTCATGTTCGTGATCACATCCGGGACTCCGAACTATCTTCAGTACATCAAAACACATAAACTCATAATACCGATCGTCACCGAACGTTAAGCGTGCGGACCCTACGGGTTCGAGAACTATGTAGACATGACCGAGACACGTCTCCGGTCAACAACCAATAGAGGAACCTGGATTTTCATATTGGCTCCCACATATTCTACGAAGATCTTTATCGGTCAAACCGCATAATGATATACGTTGTTCCCTTTGTCGTCGGTATGTTTACTTGCCCGAGATTCAATCGTCGGTATCTCAATACCTAGTTCAATCTCGTTACCGGCAAGTCTCTTTACTCGTTTCGTAGTGCATCATCCCATAACTAACTCATTAGTCACATTGCTTGCAAGGCTTATAGTGATGTGCATTACCGAGAGGGCCTAGAGATACCTCTCCGATACTCGGAGTGACAAATCCTAATCTCGATCTATGCCAACTCAACAAACACCATCGGAGACACCTGTAGAGCATCTTTATAGTCACCCAGTTACATTGTGACATTTGATAGCACTCTAAGTGTTCCTTCGGTATTTGGGAGTTGCATGATCTCATAGTCATAGGAACATGTATAAGTTATGGAGAAAGCAATAGCAACAAACTAAACGATCATCGTGCTAAGCTAACTGATGGGTCAAGTCAATCACATCATTCTCTAATGATGTGATCCCGTTAATCAAATGACAACTCATGTCTATGGTTAGGAAACATAACCATCATTGATTCAACGAGCTAGTCTAGTAGAGGCATACTAGTGACATTCTGTTTGTCTATGTATTCACACATGTACTAAGTTTTCGGTTAATACAATTCTAGCATGAATAATAAACATTTATCATGATATAAGAAAATATAAATAACAACTTTATTATTGCCTCTAGGGCATATTTCCTTCCGCACCAGCCCCTTGTGGGCTGGTTAGCCTCCCTCCTATGGCCCATATGGCCCATATCTTTCCCCAGGGGGTTCTGGTAACCCCTCCGGTATGTACCCGATACACTCCGGAACCCTTCCGGTGTCTGAATACTATCTTCCAATATATCAATATTTACCTCTCAACCATTTCGAGACTCCTCGTCATGTCCATGATTTCATCCGGGACTCCGAACAAACTTCGGTCACCAAAACACAGAACTCATAAATACAAATCGTCATCGAACATTAAGCGTGGGGACACTACGGGTTCGAGAACTATGTAGACATGACCGAGACACCTCTCTGGTGAATAACCAATAGCGAACTTGGATGATCATATTGGTTCCCACATATTCTACGAAGATCTTTATCGGTCAAACCGTTATGACAACATACATTATTCCCTTTGTCATCGATATGTTACTTGTCCCAGATTCGATCGTCGGTATCTCCATACCTAGTTCAATCTCGTTACTGGCAAGTCTCTTTACTCGTTCCATAATGCATCATCCCACAACTTACTCATTAGTCACATTGCTTGCAAGGCTTATTATGATGTGCATTACCGAGCGGGCCCAGAGATACCTCTTCGATACTCGGAGTGACAAATCCTAATCTCAATCTATGCCACCCAACAAAAACCTTCGGAGACACCTGTAGAGCATCTTTATAATCACCCGGTTATGTTGTGATGTTTGATAGCACACAAGGTGTTCCTCCAGTATTCGGGAGTTGCATAATCTCATAGTCAAAGGAATATGTAAGTCATGAAGAAAGCAATAGAAATAGAACTTAACGATCATTATGCTAAGCTAACAGGTGGGTCTTGTCCATCACATGATTCTCCTAATGATGTGATCCCATTCATCAAATGACAACACATGTCTATGGTTAGGAAACTTAACCATCTTTGATTAACGAGCTAGTCTAGTAGAGGCTTACTAGGGACATTGTGTTTTGTCAATGTATCCACACATGTATCAAGTTTCGGTTAATACAATTCTAGCATGAATAATAAACATTTATCATGATATAAGGAAATATAAATAACAACTTTATTATTGCCTCTAGGGCATATTTCCTTCGGTCTCCCACTTGGACTAGAGTCAATAATCTAGTTCACATCGCCATGTGATTTAACACCAATAGTTCACATCACCATGTGACCAACACCCAAAGGGTTTACTAGAGTCAATAATCTAGTTCACATTGCCATGTGATTAACACCCAAAGAGTACTAAGGTGTGATCATGTTTTGCTTGTGAGAGAAGTTTAGTCAACGGGTTTGCCACGTTTAGATCCGTATGTATTTTGCAAATTTCTATGTCTACAATGCTCTGCATGGAGCTACTCTAGCTAATTGCTCCCACTTTTAATATGTATCCAGATTGAGACTCAGAGTCATCCAAATCAGTGTTAAAGCTTGCATCGACGTAACTCTTTACGATGAACTCTTTATCACCTCCATTACCGAGAAATATTTCCTTAGTCCTCTAAGAATAATTTTGACCACTATCCAGTGATCTACTCCTGGATCACTATTGTACCCCTTTGCCAAACTCATGGAAAAGTACACAATAGGTCTGGTATACAGCATGGCATACTTTATAGAACCTATGGCTGAGGCATAGGGAATGACTTTCATTCTCTATCTATCTTCTTCCCTGGTCAGGTTTTGATTCTTACTCAACTTCATACCTTACAACTCAGACAAGAACTCCTTCTTTGAGTGATCCATTTTTCAACTCCTTCAAAATCTTATCAAGGTATGTACTCATTGAAAGTCTTATCAAGCGTCTTGATCTATCTTTATAGATCTTGATGCCCAATATGTAAGTAGCTTCACCGAGGTCTTTCTTTGAAAAACTCCTTTCAAACACTCCTTTATACTTTCTAGGAAATTCTACATCATTTTCGATCAACAATATGTCATTCACATATACCTATCAGAAAGGCTGTAGTGCTCCCACTCGCTTTCTTGTAAATATAGGCTTCACCGCAAGTCTGTATAAAACTATATGCTTTGATCAACTCATCAAAGCATATATTCTAACTCTGAGATGCTTGCACCAGTCCATAGATGGATCGCTGGAGCTTGCACACTTTTTTAGCACCTTTAGGATCGACAAAACCTTATGGTTGCATCATATACAACTCTTGTTTAATAAATCCATTAAGGAATACAGTTTTGACATCCATTTGGCAGATTTCATAAAATGCGGCAATTGCTAACATGATTCGGACAGACTTTAAGCATCGATACGAGTGAGAAAATCTCATCGTAGTCAACACCTTGAACTTGTCGAAAATCTTTTGCGACAATTCAAGTTTGTAGATAGTAACACTACTATCAGCGCTCGTCTTCCTCTTGAAGATCCATTTATTCTCACTAGCAAACATGCTCATGCGTTGCAATGGGAAAGAAAAACACTTGTCCTTGGCACGATAAACACAATGTTCGTGCTTCGCTATGGAGAAAATACCAGTTGTCATGATTTAAGGTTGCCTTGGTTAAGGAATTGTGTCGCAGGCCAATGGTTGTTGATGGCAAAAATGGTGGATCGATTGATGGCAAGGTTATCTAGGATGATGGTTCAAGGCAGGAGACGCGCGCTAACGCGTGATCAGATCGGCGGGATCAAGGCCATGGTGGGGGCGCGCTGCATGCCGCATATGTCGTCGATTGTGGTGGCTCGATTCCCATGACCTTCCCTCCACCCTCTCCTTCCCAATCTTATCATCCTCATCGCCATCTTCCCCAATCATGGCCTCCAGTAGCCCCATCTCCTGCTCCTTCCGCTGGAGCTCCAGCCCATGGCGCAGCATGTCCGCAACCATGGTCCGCAATGTACATATAGGAAGGAGGTTTGAAGAAAGGAATCGTAGATGATGGAGGTTTCCGACCATAAATGAATGCCACCTAAGGCGAGACGGTCTAAGCTCCCTCTCTTTCTGCAGGATCCTTGGTTGGATGAGTTGGTTCGCGAGTCCTCGCAACCATGGTTTGAATCCCTCTACGCTCGCTTTTTTTTGAGGGACCGGCAACGAACATACCAAACGAAGCAAAAACTACATGAGACCGGTAACGAATGGATGGAACGGAATAAAATGGATGTACCAAAAAAACGATGACAAAAAAAGTAGAGAAACAATCCTCCACCTTACACGTGAAAATCATAACCAATTCTTTTTTCTAACTTTATTAGGAAGCCATTCTATTAAAGAATAATGTTTGGCTTGAATAGATCGGTCATACATGTTTATGTGCACATATTACTTGTAATATGGTAGAGATGAAAAAAAATTGTTTGAGTTGGGCACATGATGGCAGCCGTGGCTGATTATTCTACTAGACTAGCTCGTTGATCAAAGATGGCTAAGTTTCCTAACCATAGACATGTGTTATCATTTGATTAACGGGATCACATCATTAGGAGAATGATGTGATGGACAAGACCCATCCGTTAGCTTAGTATAATGATCGTTAAGTTTTATTGCTATTGCTTTCTTCATGCCTTATACATATTCCTTTGACTATGAGATTATGCAACTCCCGGATACCGGAGGAATACCTTGTGTGCTATCAAACGTCACAACGTAACTGGGTGATTATAAAGATGCTTTACAGGTATCTCTGAAGGTGTTTGTTGGGTTGGCATAGATCGATATTAGGATTTGTCACTCCGAGTATCGGAGAGGTATCTCTAGGCCCTCTCGGTAATGCACATCATAATAAGCCTTCTAAGAAATGTGACTAATGAGTTAGTTGCGGGATGATGCATGCTACCTCCTGAGCACTGCGTTGGTTTTCCCTTGAAGAGGAAAGGGTGATGCAGTAAAGTAGCGTAAGTATTTCCCCCAGTTTTTGAGAACCAAGGTATCAACCCAGTAGGAGACCACGCGCGAGTCACCTCGTACCTACACAAACAAATAAGAACCTCGCAACCAACACGATAAAGGGGTTGTCAATCCCTTCACGGCCACTTGCAAGAGTGAGATCTGATAGAGATGATAATAATAATAAGATAAATATTTTTGGTATTTTTATGATATAGATTGAAAGTAAAGATTGCAAAATAAAATATATGGAAACTTATATGATGGAGAATAGACTCAGGGGCCATAGGTTTCACTAGTGGCTTCTCTCAAGATAGCATAAGTATTACGGTGGGTGAACAAATTACTGTCGAGCAATTGATAGAAAAGCGAGTAATTATGAGAATATCTAGGCATGATCATGTATATAGGAATCACGTGAGTGACAAGTAGACTGACTCCTGCCTGCATCTACTACTATTACTCCACACATCGACTGCTATCCAGCATGCATCTAGAGTATTAAGTTCATAAGAACAGAGTAACGCCTTAAGCAAGATGACATGATGTAGAGGGATAAACTCATGCAATATGATATAAACCCCATCTTTTTATCCTCGATGGCAACAATACAATACATGTCGTTTCCCTTTCTGTCACTGGGATCGAGCACCGCAAGATTGAACCCAAAGCTAAGCACTTCTCCCATTGCAAGAAAGATCAATCTAGTAGGCCAAACCAAACTGATAATTCGAAGAGACTTGCAAAGATAAACCAATCATACATAAAAGAATTCATAGAAGATTCAAATATTGTTCATAGATAGACTTGATCATAAACCCACAATTTATCGGATCTCGACAAACACATCGCAAAAGAAGATTACATCGAATAGATCTCCAAGAGAATCGAGGAGAACTTTGTATTGAGATCCAAAGAGAGAGAAGAAGCCATCTAGCTACTAGCTATGGATCCGAAGGTCTGAAGTAAGCTACTTACACATCATCGGAGGGGCCATGGAGTTGATGTAGAGGCCCTTCGTGATCAATGCCCCCTCTGGCAGAGCTCCGGAAAAGGCCCCAAGATGGGATCTCTTGGGTACAGAAGGTTGCGGCGGTGGAAATAGGGTTTTGTGGTGCTCCTGGATGTTTGCGGGGAATGTGAACATATATAGAAGGAAGAAGTAGGTCGGTTGAGCCACGAGGGGCCCATGAGGGGGGAGGGCACGCCCAGGGGGGTAGGGGCGCCCCCTACCTCTGTTGGAGAACGTAGCAGAATTTAAAATTTTCTACACATCACCAAGATAAATCTATGGAGTTATCTAGCAACGAGGGAAAGGGGAGTGCATCTACATACCCTTGTAGATCGCGCGCGGAAGCATTCAACAGAACGGGGTTGATGAAGTCATACTCGTCGTGATCTAAATCACCGATGACCTAGCGCCGAACGGACGGCACCTCCGCATTCAACACACGTACGGTTGGGAAGACGTATCCTCCTTCTTGATCCAGCAAGGGGGAAGGAGAGGTTGATGGAGATCCAGGGGCACGACGGCGTGGTGGTGGAAGCAACGGTGATCTCGGCAGGGCTTCGCCAAGCTCAGCGAGACGGAGAGGTGTCATGGGAGGGAGAGGGAGGCGCCAGGGGCTAGGGTACGGCTGCCCTCCCTCCCCCCCCCCACTATATATAGGGCCCCTAGGGGGGCGTCGGCCCTAGAGATTGGATCTCAAGGGGGGCGACGGCCAAGGAGGGTGGCTTGCCCCCCCAAGCCAAGTGGGGCGCCCCCCACCCCTAGGGTTTCCAACCCTAAGCGCAGGGGGAGGACCAAGGGGGGTGCACCAGCCCACTAGGGGCTAGTTCCCTTCCCCACTTCAGTCCATGGGGCCCTTTGGGATAGGTGGCCCCACCCAGTGGACCCCCGGGACCCTTCCGGTGGTCCCGGTACAATACCGGTGACCCCCGAAACTTTCCCGATGGCCGAAACTGGACTTCCTATATATAATTCTTCACCTCCGGACCATTCCGGAACTCCTCGTGAAGTCCGGGATCTCATCTGGGACTCCGAACAACTTTCAGGTTACCGCATACTAATATCTCTACAACCCTAGCGTCACCGAACCTTAAGTGTGTAGACCCTACGGGTTCGGGAGACACGCAGACATGACCGAGACGACTCTCCGGTCAATAACCAACAGCGGGATCTAGATACCCATGTTGGCTCCCACATGCTCCTCTATGATCTCATTGGATGAACCACGATGTCGTGGATTCAATCAATCCCGTATACAATTCCCTTTGTTAATCGGTACGTTACTCGTCCGAGACTCGATCGTCGGTATCCCAATACCTCGTTCAATCTCGTTACCGGCAAGTCACTTTACTCGTACCGTAATGCATGATCCCGTGATCAACCACTTGGACACATTGAGCTCATTATGATGATGCATTACCGAGTGGGCCCAGAGATACCTCTCCGTCATATGGAGTGACAAATCCCAGTCTCGATTCGTGCCAACCCAACAGACACTTTTGGAGATATAGTGCACCTTTATAGTCATCCAGTTATGTTGTGACGTTTGGCACACCCAAAGCACTCCTACGGTATCCGGGAGTTGCACAATCTCATGGTCTAAGGAAATGATACTTGACATTCGGAAAAGCTCTAACAAACGAACTACACGATCTTTGAGCTATGCTTAGGATTGGGTCTTGTCCATCACATCAATCTCCTAATGATGTGATCCCGTTATCAATGACATCTAATTGAAGGAAATATGCCCTAGAGGCAATAATAAAGTTATTATTTATTTCCTTATTTCATGATAAATGTTTATTATTCATGCTAGAATTGTATTAACCGGAAACATAATACATGTGTGAATACATAGACAAACAGAGTGTCACTAGTATGCCTCTACTTGACTAGCTCGTTAATCAAAGATGGTTATGTTTCCTAACCATAGACAAAGAGTTGTTATTTGATTAACGGGATCACATCATTAGGAGAATGATGTGATTGACTTGACCCATTTCGTTAGCTTAGCACTCGATCGTTTAGTATGTTGCTATTGCTTTCTTCATGACTTATACATGTTCCTATGACTATGAGATTATGCAACTCCCGCTTACCGCAGGGACACTTTGTGTGCTACCAAACGTCACAACGTAACTGAGTGATTATAAAGGAGCTCTACAGGTGTCTCCAAAGGTACATGTTGGGTTGGCGTATTTCGAGATTAGGATTTTTCACTCCGATTGTCGGAGAGGTATCTCTAGGCCCTCTCGGTAATGCACATCACCTAAGCCTTGCAAGCATTGCAACTAATGAGTTAGTTGCAAGATGATGTATTACGAAACGAGCAAAGAGACTTGCCGGTAACGAGATTGAACTAGGTATTGAGATACCGACGATCGAATCTCGGGCAAGTAACATACCGATGACAAAGGGAACAACGTATGTTGTTATGCGGTCTGACCGATAAAGATCTTCGTAGAATATGTAGGAGCTAATATGAGCATCCAGGTTCCACTATTGGTTATTGACCGGAGACGTGTCTCGGTCATGTCTACATTGTTCTCGAACCCGTAGGGTCCGCACGCTTAAGGTTTCGATGACAGTTATATTATGAGTTTATGAGTTTTGATGTACCGAAGGAGTTCGGAGTCCTGTATGAGATCGGGGACATGACGAGGAGTCTCAAAATGGTCGAGACGTAAAGATCGAAATATTGGATGACTATATTCGGACATCGGAAAGGTTCCGAGTGGTTCGGGTATTTTTCGGAGTACCGCGCGCCCCCCAAGGCCTAGTCCGAATTGGACTAGGGGGAGGGGCTGCGCCCCCTCCTTCCTTCTCTTCCCTCTTCCCCTTCCTTGTCTCCTACTCCTACTACATGGAAGGACTCCTAGTTGGACTAGGAAAGGGGGAATCCTACTCCCGGTGGGAGTAGGACTCCCCTAGGGCGCGCCATAGAGAGGGCCGGCCCTCCCCTCCTCCACTCCTTTATATACGGGGGCAGGGGGCACCCCATAGACACACAAGTTGATCCACGTGATCATATTCTTAGCCGTGTGCAGTGCCCCCTTCCACCATAATCCTCGATAATATTGTAGCGGTGCTTAGGCGAAGCCCTGCGACGGTAGTACATCAAGATCGTCACCACGCCGTCGTGCTAACGGAACTCTTCCCCGACACTTTGCTGGATCGGAGTCCGGGGATCGTCATCGAGCTGAACGTGTGCTAAAACTCGGAGGTGCCGTAGTTTTGGTGCTTGATCGGTCGGGCCGTGAAGACGTACGACTACATCAACCGCGTTGTGCTAACGCTTCCGCTGTCGGTCTACAAGGGTACGTAGATCGCACTCTCCCCTCTGCTATGCATCACCATGATCTTGCGTGTGCGTAGGACAATTTTGAAATTACTACGTTCCCCAACAGTGGCATCCGAGCCTAGGTTTTATGTGTTGATGTTATATGCATGAGTAGAACACAAGTGAGTTGTGGGCGATATAAGTCATACTGCTTACCAGCATGTCATACTTTGGTTCGGCGGTATTGTTGGATGAAGCGGCCCGGACCGACATTACGCGTACGCTTACGCGAGACCGGTTCTCCCGACGTGCTTTGCACAAAGGTGGCTAGCGGGTGACAGTTTCTCCAAATTTAGTTGAAACGAGTGTGGCTACGCCCGGTCCTTGCGAAGGTTAAAACAGCACGAACTTGACAAACTATCGTTGTGGTTTTGATGCGTAGGTAAGATTGGTTCTTGCTTAAGCCCGTAGCAGCCACGTAAAACTTGCAACAACAAAGTAGAGGACGTCTAACTTGTTTTTGCAGGGCATGTTGTGATGTGATATGGTCAAGACATGATGCTAAATTTTATTGTATGAGATGACCATGTTTTGTAACCAAGTTATCGGCAACTGGCAGGAGCCATATGGTTGTCGCTTTATTGTATGCAATGCAATTGCGCTGTAATGCTTTACTTTATCACTAAGCGGTAGCGATAATCGTGGAAGCATAAGATTGGCGAGACGACAACGATGCTACGATGGTGATCAAGGTGTCACGCCGGTGACGATGGTGATCACGACGGTGCTTCGAAGATGGAGATCACAAGCACAAGATGATGATGGCCATATCATATCACTTATATTGATTGCATGTGATGTTTATCTTTTATGCATCTTATCTTGCTTTGATTGACGGTAGCATTTTAAGATGATCTCTCACTAATTATCAAGAAGTGTTCTCCCTGAGTATGCACCGTTGCGAAAGTTCTTCGTGCTGAGACACCACGTGATGATCGGGTGTGATAGGCTCTACGTTCAAATACAACGGGTGCAAAACAGTTGCACACGCGGAATACTCAGGTTATACTTGACGAGCCAAGCATATACAGATATGGCCTCGGAACACGGAGACCGAAAGGTCGAGCGTGAATCATATAGTAGATATGATCAACATAGTGATGTTCACCAATGAAACTACTCCATCTCACGTGATGATCGGACATGGTTTAGTTGATTTGGATCACGTAATCACTTAGAGGATTAGAGGGATTTCTATCTAAGTGGGAGTTCTGAAGTAATATGATTAACTGAACTTAAATTTATCATGAACTTAGTCCTGGTAGTATTTTGCAAATTATGTTGTAGATCAATAGCTCGCGTTGTTGCTTCCCTGTGTTTATTTTGATATGTTCATAGAGAAAATTGTGTTGAAAGATGTTAGTAGCAATGATGCGGATTGGATCCGTGATCTGAGGTTTATCCTCATTGCTGCACAGAAGAATTATGTCCTTGATGCACCGCTAGGTGACAGACCTATTGCAGGAGCAGATGCAGACGTTATGAACGTTTGGCTAGCTCAATATGATGACTACTTGATAGTTTAGTGCACCATGCTTAACGGCTTAGAATCGGGACTTCAAAGACGTTTTTGAACGTCATGGACCATATGAGATGTTCCAGGAGTTGAAGTTAATATTTCAAGAAAATACCCGAGTTGAGAGATATGAAGTCTCCAACAAGTTCTATAGCTAAAAGATGGAGGAGAATCGCTCAACTAGTGAGCATGTGCTCAGATTGTCTGGGTACTACAATCGCTTGAATCAAGTGGGAATTAATCTTCCAGATAAAATAGTGATTGACAGAATTCTCTAGTCACCATCACCAAGTTAGTAGAACTTCATGATGAACTATATTATGCAAGGGATGACGAAAATGACTCCCGAGCTTTTCATGATGATGAAATCAATGAAGGTAGAAATTAAGAAAGAGCATCAAGTGTTGATGGTTGACAAGACCACTAGTTTCAAGAAAAAGGGCAAAGGGAAGAAGGGGAACTTCAAGAAGAACGGCAAGCAAGTTGCTACTCAAGTGAAGAAGTCCAAGTCTGATCCTAAGCCTGAGACTAAGTGCTTCTACTGCAAAGGAACTGGTCACTGGAAGCGGAACTACCCCAAGTGATTGGCGGATAAGAAGGATGGCAAAGTGAACATAAGTATATTTGATATACATGTTATTGATGTGTACTTTACTAGTGTTTATAGCAACCCCTCAGTATTTGATACTAGTTCAGTTACTAAGATTAGTAACTCGAACCAGGAGCTGCAGAATAAACAGAGACTAGTAAAGGGTGAGGTGATGATGTGTGTTGGAAGTAGTTACAAGATTGATATGATCATCATCGCAAACTCCCTATACTTTCGGGATTAGTGTTGAAACTAAATAAGTGTTATTTGGTGTTTGCGTTGAGCATGAATATGATTTGATCATGTTTATTGCAATACGGTTATTCATTAAAGTCAGAGAATAATTGTTGTTCTGTTTACATGAATAAAACCTTCGATGGTCATACACCCAATGAAAATAGTTCGTTGGATCTCGATCGTAGTGTTACACATATTCATAATATTGAAGCCAAAAGATGCAAAGTTAATAATGATAGGGCAACTTATTTGTGGCACTGTCGTTTAGGTCATATCGGTGTAAAGCGCATGAAGAAACTCCATACTGATGGATTTTTGGAACCACTTGATTATGAATCACTTGGTACTTGCGAACCATGCCTCATGGGCAAGATGACTAAGACTCCGTTCTCCAGAACAATGGAGCGAGCAACAAACTTGATTGGAAATAATACATACTGATGTATGCAGTCCAATGAGTGTTGAGGCTCGCGGCGGGTATCGTTATTTTCTGACTTTCACAGATGATTTGAGCAGATATGAGTATATCTACTTGATGAAACATAAGTCTGAAACATTTGAAAAGTTCAAATAATTTCAGGGTGAAGTGGAAAATCATCGTGACAAGAAAATAAGGTTTCTACGATCTGATCGCGGAGACAAATATTTGAGTCACGAGTTTGGTCTTCAATTAAAAACATTGTGGAATAGTTTCACAAACTCCTGGAATACCACAGCATAATGGTGTGTCCGATCGTCATAACCGTACTTTATTGGATATAGTGCAATCTATGATGTCTCTTACCGATCTACCACTATCGTCTTGGGGTTATGCATTAGAGACAACTGCATTCACGTTAAAAAGGGCACCATCTAAATCCGTTGGGACGACACAATCTGAATTATGGTTTGGCAAGAAACTAAATTTGTCGTTTCTTAAAGTTTTGGGTTGTGATGCTTATGTGAAAAAGTTTCATCCTGATAAGCTCAAACCCAAATCGGAGAAATGTGTCTTCATAGGATACCCAAAGGAGACTGTTGGGTACACCTTCTATCACAGATCCGAAGGCAAGACATTCGTTGCTAAGAATGGATCCTTTCTAGAGAAGGAGTTTCTCTCGAAAGAAGTGAGTGGGAGGAAAGTAGAAAACTTGATAAGGTAATTGTACCTTCTTCCTTATTGGAAAGAAGTTCATCACAGAAATCTGTTCTTGTGACTACTACACCAATTAATGAGGAAGCTAATGATGATGATCATGTAACTTCAAATCAAGTTACTACCGAATCTCGTAGGTAAACCAGAGTGAGATCCGCACCAGAGTGGTACGGTAATCCTGTTCTGGAAGTCATGTTACTAGACCATGACGAACTTGCGAACTATGAGGAAGCAATGATGAGCCCAGATTCCGCGAAATGGTTTGAGGCCATGAAATCTGAGATATGATCCATGTATGAGAACAAAGTATGGACTTTAATGGATTTGCCCGATGATCGGCAAGCCATAGAAAATAAATGGATCTTCAAGAGGAAGACGGACGCTGATAGTAGTGTTACTATCTACAAAGCTAGACTTGTCGAAAAAGGTTTTTGACAAAGTTCAAGGTGTTGACTACGATGAAATTTCCTCACTCGTAGCGATGCTTAAGTCTGTCCAAATCATGTTAGCAATTGCCGCATTTTTATGAAATCTGGCAAATGGATAAACAAAACTACATTCCTTAATGGATTTAAAGAAGAGTTGTATATGATGCAACCAGAAGGTTTTGTCAAACCTAAAGGTGCTAACAAAATATGCAAGCTCCAGTGATCCATCTATGGACTGGTGCAAGCATCTCAGAGTTGGAATATACGCTTTGATAAGTTGATCAAAGCATATAGTTTTATACAGACTTGCGGTGAAGCCTGTATTTACAAGAAAGTGAGTGGGAGCACTACAGCATTTCTGACAAGTATATGTGAATGACATATTATTGATCGGAAATAATGTAGAATTATTCTGCAAAGCATAAAGGAGTGTTTGAAAGAAGTTTTTCAAAGAAAGACCTCGGCGAAGTTGCTTACATATTAAGCATCAAGATCTATAGAGATAGATCAAGACGCTTGATAAGTTTTTTCAATGAGTACATACCTTGACAATATTTTGAAGTAGTTCAAAATGGAACAGTCAAAGAAAAGAGTTCTTGGCTGTGTTACAAGGTGTGAAATTGAGTAAGACTCAAAGCCCGACCACGGCAGAAGATAGAAAGAGAATGAAAGTCATTCCCTATGCCTCAGCCATAGGTTCTATAAAGTATGCCATGTTGTGTACCAGATCTATTGTATACCCTACACTATGTTAAGCAAGGGAGTACAATAGTGATCTAGGAGTAGATCACTGGACAGCGTTCAAAATTATCCTTAGTGGAATAAGGATATGTTTCTCGATTATGAAGGTGACAAAAGGTTCGTCGTAAAAGGGTTACGTCGATACAAGTTTTGGCATTGATCCGGATGACTCTTAGTCTCAATCTGGATGCATATTGAAAGTGGGAGCAATTAGCTAGAGTAGCTCCGTGCAGAGCATTGTTGACATAGAAATTTGCAAAATACATACGGATCTGAATATGGCAGACCCGTTGACTAAACTTCTCTCACAGGCAAAACATGATCACACCTTAGTACTCTTTGGGTGTTAATCACATAGCGATGTGAACTAGATTATTGACTCTAGTAAACCCTTTGAGTGTTGGTCACATAATGATGTGAACTATTGGTGTTAAATCACATGGCAATGTGAACTAGATTATTGACTCTAGTGCAAGTGGGAGACTGAAGAAAATATGCCCTAGAGGCAATAATAAAGTTATTATTTATTTCCTTATTTCATGATAAATGTTTATTATTCATGCTAGAATTGTATTAACCGGAAACATAATACATGTGTGAATACATAGACAAACAGAGTGTCACTAGTATGCCTCTACTTGACTAGCTCGTTAATCAAAGATGGTTATGTTTCCTAACCATAGACAAAGAGTTGTTATTTGATTAACGGGATCACATCATTAGGAGAATGATGTGATTGACTTGACCCATTCTGTTAGCTTAGCACTCTATCATTTAGTATGTTGCTATTGCTTTCTTCATGACTTATACATGTTCCTATGACTATGACATTATGCAACTCCCGTTTACCGGAGGAACACTTTGTGTGCTACCAAACGTCACAACGTAACTGGGTGATTATAAAGGAGCTCTACAGGTGTCTCCAAAGGTACATGTTGGGTTGGCGTATTTCGAGATTAGGATTTGTCACTCCGATTGTCGGAGAGGTATCTTTGGGCCCTCTCGATAATGCACATCACCTAAGACTTGCAAGCATTGCAACTACTGAGTTAGTTGCGAGATGATGTATTACGAAACGAGTAAAGAGACTTGCCGGTAACGAGATTGAACTAGGTATTGAGATACCGACGATCGAATCTCGGGCAAGTAACATACCGATGACAAAGGGAACAACGTATGTTGTTATGCGGTCTGACCGATAAAGATCTTCGTAGAATATGTAGGAGCTAATATGAGCATCCAGGTTCCACTATTGGTTATTGACCGGAGACGTGTCTCGGTCATGTCTACATTGTTCTCGAACCCGTAGGGTCCGCACGCTTAAGGTTTCGATGACAGTTATATTATGAGTTTATGAGTTTTGATGTACCGAAGGAGTTCGGAGTCCTGTATGAGATCGGGGACATGACGAGGAGTCTCAAAATGGTCGAGACGTAAAGATCGAAATATTGGATGACTATATTCGGACATCGGAAAGGTTCCGAGTGGTTCGGGTATTTTTCGGAGTACCGGGGAGTTACGGGAATACGGGAGAAGAAGTATATGGGCCTTATTGGGCTTTAGGGGAGAGGGAGAGGCAGGCCGCGCCCCCCCCCCCCCAAGGCCTAGTCCGAATTGGACTAGGGGGAGGGGCTGCGCCCCCTCCTTCCCTCTTCCCTTTCCTTGTCTCCTACTCCTACTACATGGAAGGACTCCTAGTTGGACTAGGAAAGGGGGAATCCTACTCCCGGTGGGAGTAGGACTCCCCTAGGGCGCGCCATAGAGAGGGCCGGCCCTCCCCTCCTCCACTCCTTTATATACGGGGGCAGGGGGCACCCCATAGACACACAAGTTGATCCACGTGATCATATTCTTAGCCGTGTGCGGTGCCCCCTTCCACCATAATCCTCGATAATATTGTAGCGGTGCTTAGGCGAAGCCCTGCAACGGTAGTACATCAAGATCATCACCACGCCGTCGTGCTAACGGAACTCTTCCCCGACACTTTGCTGGATCGGAGTCCGGGGATCGTCATCGAGCTGAACGTGTGCTAAAACTCGGAGGTGCCGTAGTTTCGGTGCTTGATCGGTCGGGCCGTGAAGACGTACGACTACATCAACCGCGTTGTGCTAACGCTTCCGCTGTCGGTCTACAAGGGTACGTAGATCGCACTCTCCCCTCTCGTTGCTATGCATCACCATGATCTTGCGTGTGCGTAGGACAATTTTAAAATTACTACATTCCCCAACACTAATGTCCATAGTCAGGAAACCATGACTATCTTTTGATCAACGAGCTAGTCAACTAGAGGCTCACTAGGGACGTGTTGTGGTCTATGTATTCACACATGTATTACGATTTCCGGATAACACAATTATAGCATGAACAATAGACAATTATCATGAACAAGGAAATATAATAACAACCATTTTATTATTGCCTCTAGGGCATATTTCCAACAGTCTCCCACTTGCACTAGAGTCAATAATCTAGTTACATTGTGATGAATCGAACACCCATAGAGTTCTGGTGTTGATCATGTTTTGCTCTAGGGAGAGGTTTAGTCAACAGATCTGCTACATTCTGGTCCGTATGTACTTTACAAATATCTATGTCTCCATTTTGAACACTTTCACGAATGGAGTTGAAGCGACGCTTGATATGCCTGGTCTTCCTGTGAAACCTGGGCTCCTTGGCAAGGGCAATAGCTCCAGTGTTGTCACAGAAGAGAGTCATCGGACCCGACGCATTGGGAATGACTCCTAGGTCGGTAATGAACTCCTTCACCCAGATTGCTTCTTGTGCTGCCTCCGAGGCTGCCATGTACTCCGCTTCACATGTAGATCCCGCCACAACGCTTTGCTTGCAACTGCACCGGCTTACTGCCCCACCATTCAAAATATACACGTATCCGGTTTGTGACTTAGAGTCATCCAGATCTGTGTCAAAGCTAGCATCGACATAACCCTTTACGATGAGCTCTTCGACACCTCCATAAACGAGAAACATATCCTTAGTCCTCTTCAGGTACTTCAGGATATTCTTGACCGCTGTCCAGTGTTCCATGCCGGGATTACTTTGGTACCTTCCTACCAAACTTACGGCAAGGTTTACATCAGGTCTGGTACACAGCATAGCATACATGATAGACCCTATAGCCGAGGCATAGGGGACGACACTCATCTTTTCTCTATCTTCTACCGTGGTCGGGCATTGAGCCATGCTCAATCTTGTACCTTGCAACACAGGCAAGAACCCCTTCTTTGACTGATCCATATTGAACTTTTTCAATATCTTGTTAAGGTACGTACTCTATGAAAGACCAATGAGGCGTCTCGATCTATCTCTATAGATCTTGATGCCTAATATGTAAGCAACTTCTCCAAGATCCTTCATTGAAAAACACTTGTTCAAGTAGGCCTTTATGCTTTCCAAGAATTCTATATCATTTCCCATCAATAGTATGTCATCCACATACAATATGAGAAATGCTACAGAGCTCCCACTCACTTTCTTGTAAATGCAGGCTTCTCCATAAGTCTGCATAAACCCAAACGCTTTGATCATCTCATCAAAACGAATGTTCCAACTCCGAGATGCTTGCACCAGCCCATAGATCGAGCGTTGGAGCTTGCACACCTTGTCAGCATTCTTAGGATCGACAAAACCTTCCGGCTGCATCATATACAATTCTTCCTTAAGGAAACCATTAAGGAATGCCGTTTTGACGTCCATTTGCCATATCTCGTAATCATAGAATGCGGCAATTGCTAACATGATTCGGACGGACTTCAGCTTCGCTACGGGTGGGAAAGTCTCATCATAGTCAACCCCTTGAACTTGTCGATAACCCTTAGCGACAAGCCGAGCTTTATAGATGGTTACATTACCATCCGCGTCTGTCTTCTTCTTAAAGATCCATTTATTTTCTATGGCTCGCCGATCATCGGGCAAGTCAGTCAAAGTCCATACTTCGTTTTCATACATGGATCCTATCTCAGATTTCATGGCTTCCAACCATTTGTCGGAATCTGGGCCCGCCATCGCTTCTTCATAGTTCGAAGGTTCACCATTGTCTAACAACATGATTTCCAGGACAGGGTTGCCGTACCACTCTGGTGCGGAACGTATCCTTGTGGACCTACGAAGTTCAGTAAACTTGATCTGAAGTTTCATGATCATCATCATTAACTTCCTCTCTAGTCGGTCACCTCAGGAACATTTTCTTGAACTGCGCCACTCTCCGGTTCAAGAGGCAATACTTCATCAAGTTCTACTTTCCTCCCACTTACTTCTTTCGAGAGAAACTCTTTCTCTAGAAAGGATCCATTCTTGGCAACAAAGATCTTGCCTTCGGATCTGAGGTAGAAGGTATACCCAATAGTTTCTTTAGGGTATCCCATGAAGACGCATTTTTCGGACTTGGGTTCGAGCTTTTCAGGTTGAAGTTTCTTGACATAAGCATCGCATCCCCAAACTTTTAGAAACGACAGCTTAGGTTTCTTCCCAAACCATAATTCATATGGTGTCGTCTCAACGGATTTCGACGGAGCCCTATTTAAAGTGAATGCGACAGTCTCTAAAGCATAGCCCCAAAATGATAGCGGTAGATCGGTAAGAGACATTATAGATCGCACCATATCCAATAGAGTGCGATTACGATGTTCGAACACACCATTACGCTGAGGTGTTCCAGGCGGCGTGAGTTGTGAAACTGTTCCATATTTGCTTAAGTGCGTGCCAAATTCGTGACTCAAGTATTCTCCCCCACGATCTGATTGCAAGAACTTGATTTTCCTGTCACGTTGATTCTCAACCTCACTCTGAAATTCCTTGAACTTTTCAAAGGTCTCAGACTTGTGTTTCATTAAGTAGACATACCCATATCTACTCAAGTCATCAGTGAGGGTGAGAACATAATGATAGCCACCGCGAGCCTCAACACTCATTGGACTGCACACATCAGTATGTATGATTTCCAATAAGTTGGTTGCTCGCTCCATTGTTCCTGAGAACGGAGTCTTTGTCATTTTACCCATGAGGCATGGTTCGCACGTGTCAAATGATTCGTAATCAAGAGACTCTAAAAGTCCATCTGCATGGAGCTTCTTCATGCGTTTGACACCTATGTGACCAAGGCGGCAGTGCCACAAGTATGTGGGACTATCATTATCAACCTTACATCTTTTGGTATTCACCTTATGAATATGTGTAACATTACGCTTGAGATT
The DNA here is from genome assembly GCF_056163025.1 of Triticum urartu. Taxonomy (NCBI): domain Eukaryota; kingdom Viridiplantae; phylum Streptophyta; class Magnoliopsida; order Poales; family Poaceae; genus Triticum; species Triticum urartu. The sequence goes on along the minus strand of NC_141877.1, from coordinate 637,078,221 downwards.
CATTAAGAATAAACCATTCACCAGCGGGGCATGACCATAAAACATATCTCTCATATAAATAGAACAACCATTATTCTCGGATTTAAATGAGTAGCCATCTCGAATTAAACGAGATCCTGATACAATGTTCATGCTCAAAGCTGGCACTAAATAACAATTATTGAGGTTTAAAACTAATCCCGTAGGTAAATGTAGAGGTAGCGTGCCGACGGCGATCACATCGACCTTGGAACCATTCCCGACGCGCATCGTCACCTCGTCCTTCGCCAGTCTCTGCTTATTCCGCAGCTCCTGCTTTGAGTTACAAATGTGAGCAACCGCACCGGTATCAAATACCCAGGAGCTACTACGAGTACTGGTAAGGTACACATCAATTACATGTATATCACATATACCTTTAGTGTTGCCGGCCTTCTTGTCCGCTAAGTATTTGGGGCAGTTTCGCTTCCAGTGACCACTTCCCTTGCAATAAAAACACTCAGTCTCGGGCTTGGGTCCATTCTTTGGCTTCTTCCCGGCAGCTTGCTTACCGGGCGCGGCAACCCCCTTGCCGTCCTTCTTGAAGTTCTTCTTACCCTTGCCTTTCTTAAACTTAGTGGTTTTACTCACCATCAACACTTGATGTTCCTTTTTGATCTCCACCTCCGCTGATTTCAGCATTGAATATACTTCAGGAATGGTCTTTTCCATCCCCTGCATATTGAAGTTCATCACAAAGCTCGTGTAGCTCGGTGGAAGCGACTGAAGGATTCTGTCAATGACCGCGTCATCCGGGAGATTAACTCCCAGCTGAGTCAAGCGGTTATGCAACCCAGACATTTTGAGTATGTGTTCACTGACAGAACTATTTTCCTCCATCTTACAACTGAAGAACTTGTCGGAGACTTCATATCCCTCGACCTGGGCATGAGCTTGGAAAACCATTTTTAGCTCTTCGAACATCTCATATGCTCCGTGTTGCTCAAATCGCTTTTGGAGCCCCGGTTCTAAGCTGTAAAGCATGCTGCACTGAACGAGGGAGTAATCATCAGCACGTGACTGCCAAGCGTTCATAACGTCTTGGTTCTCTGGGATGGGTGCGTCACCTAGCGGTGCTTCTAGGACATAATCTTTCTTGGCAGCTATGAGGATGATCCTCAGGTTCCGGACCCAGTCCGTATAGTTGCTGCCATCATCTTTCAGCTTGGTTTTCTCTAGGAACGCGTTGAAGTTGAGGGCAACATTAGCGTGGGCCATTTTATCTACAAGACACATTGTAAAGATTTTAGACTAAGTTCATGATAATTAAGTTCATCTAATCAAATTATTCAATGAACTCCCACTCAGATAGACATCCCTCTAGTCATCTAAGTGAAACATGATCCGAGTCAACTAGGCCGTGTCCGATCATCTCGTGAGATGGACTAGTCAACATCGGTGAACATCTTCATGTTGATCGTATCTTCTATACGACTCATGCTCGACCTTTCGGTCTTCCGTGTTTCGAGGCCATGTCTGTACATGCTAGGCTCGTCAAGTCAACCTAAGTGTATTGCGTGTGTAAATCTGGCTTACACCCGTTGTATTCAAACGTTAGAATCTATCACACCCGATCATCATGTGGTGCTTCAAAACAATGAACCTTCGCAACGGTGCACAGTTAGGGGGAACACTTTCTTGAAATTATTACGAGGGATCATCTTATTTAAGCTACCGTCGTTCTAAGCAAATAAGATGTAAAACATGATAAACATCACATGCAATCAAATAGTGACATGATATGGCCAATATCATTTGCTCCTTTTGATCTCCATCTTCGGGACGCCATGATCATCGTCACCGGCATGACACCATGATCTCCATCCTCGTGTCTTCATGAAGTTGTCTCGTCATCTATTACTTCTACTACTATAGCTAATGGTTTAGCAATAAAGTAAAGTAATTACATGACGTTTATGTTGACACGCAGGTCATAAATAAATTAAGACAACTCCTATGGCTCCTGCCAGTTGTCATACTCATCGATATGCAAGTCGTGATTCCTATTACAAGAACATGATCAATCTCATACATCACATATATCATTCATCACATCCTTTTGGCCATATCACATCACATGGCACATGCTGCAAAAACAAGTTAGACGTCCTCTAATTGTTGTTGCAAGTTTTTACGTGGCTGCTAAAGGTTTCTAGCAAGAACGTTTCTTACCTACGCCAAAACCACAACGTGATATGCCAATTTCTATTTAACCTTCATAAGGACCCTTTTCATCGAATCCGATCCGACTAAAGTGGGAGAGACAGACACTCGCTAGCCACCTTATACAACTAGTGCATGTCATTCGGTGGAACCAGTCTCACGTAAGCGTACGTGTAAGGTCGGTCCGGGCCGCTTCATCCCACGATGCCGCCGAATCAAGATAAGACTACTAACGACAAGTAAATTGACAATATCCACGCCCATAACTGCTTTGTGTTCTACTCGTGCATAGAAACTACGCATAGACCTAGCCCATGATGCCACTGTGGGAGAACGTAGCAGAATTTAAAATTTTCTACGCATCACCAAGATCAATCTATGGAGTTATCTAGCAACAAGGGAAAGGGGAGTGCATCTACATACCCTTGTAGATCACGCGCGGAAGCGTTCAAGAGAATGGGGTTGATGGAGTCGTACTCGTTGTGATCCAAATCACCGATGACCTAGCGCCGAACGGACGGCACCTCCGCGTTCAACACACATACGGTTGGGAAGACGTCTCCTCCTTCTTGATCCAGCAAGGGGGAAGGAGAGGTTGATGGAGATCCAGCAGCACGACGGCGTGGTGGTGGAAGCAACGGTGATCTCGGCAGGGCTTCGCCAAGCTCAGCGAGATGGAGAGGTGTCACGGGAGGGAGAGGGAGGCACCAGGGGATAGGGTACGGCTGCCCTCCCTCCCCCACTATATATAGGGCCCCTAGGGGGGCGCCGGCCCTAGAGATTGGATCTCAAGGGGGGGGCGGCCAAGGGGGGTGGCTTGCCCCACAAGCCAAGTGGGGCGCCCCCACCCCTAGGGTTTCCAACCCTAGGCGCAGGGGGAGGCCCAAGGGGAGCGCACCAGCCCACCAGGGGCTGGTTCCCTTCCCAACTTCAGTCCATGGGGCCCTCCGGGACAGGTGGCCCCACCCGGTGGACCCCCGGGACCCTTCCGGTGGTCCCGGTTCAATACCGGTGACCCCTGAAACTTTCCCGATGGCCGAAACTGGACTTCCTATATATAATTCTTCACCTCCGGACCATTCCGGAACTCCTTGTGACGTCCGGGATCTCATCCGGGACTCCGAACAACTTTCGGGTTACCGCATACTAATATCTCTACAACCCTAGCGTCACCGAACCTTAAGTGTGTAGACCCTACGGGTTCGGGAGACACGCAGACATGACCGAGACGACTCTCCGGTCAATAACCAACAGCGGGATCTGGATACCCATGTTGGCTCCCACATCCTCCTCGATGATCTCATCGGATGAACCATGATGTCGTGGATTCAATCAATCCCGTATACAATTCCCTTTGTCAATCGGTACGTTACTCGTCCGAGACTCGATCGTCGGTATCCCAATACCTCGTTCAATCTCGTTACCAGCAAGTCACTTTACTCGTACCGTAATGCATGATCCCGTGATCAACCACTTGGTCACATTGAGCTCATTATGATGATGCATTACCGAGTGGGCCCAGAGATACCTCTCCGTCATACGGAGTGACAAATCCCAGTCTCGATTCGTGCCTACCCAACAGACACTTTCGGAGATACCCGTAGTGCACCTTTATAGTCACCCAGTTACGTTGTGACGTTTGGCACACCCAAAGCAATCCTACGGTATCCGGGAGTTGCACAATCTCATGGTCTAAGGAAATGATACTTGACATTCGGAAAAGCTCTAGCAAACGAACTACACGATCTTTGAGCTATGCTTAGGATTGGGTCTTGTCCATCACATCATTATCCTAATGATGTGATCCCGTTATCAATGACATCTAATGTCCATAGTCAGGAAACCATGACTATCTTTTGATCAACGAGCTAGTCAACTAGAGGCTCACTAGGGACGTGTTGTGGTCTATGTATTCACACATGTATTACGATTTCTGGATAACACAATTATAGCATGAACAATAGACAATTATCATGAACAAGGAAATATAATAATAACCATTTTATCCTCTAGGGCATATTTCCAACAGCCTCGTGGCCGCCTCGTTCATTTCTTGACGTCCACTCCAAGTCCTCTGGATCACTTTTGTTCCAAAAATCACGTTCCCGAAGGTTTCATTCCGTTTGCACTCCATTTGATATTCCTTTTCTATGAAACACTGAAATAGGCAAAAAAACAGCAATTTGGGCTGGGCCTCCGGTTAATAGGTTAGTCCCAAAAATACTATAAAAGTGTAAAAATAAGCCCATTAACATCCAAAATAGAAAATATAATAGCATGGAGCAATCAAAAATTATAGATACGTTGGAGACGTATCAATGCATTACGGAACGAGTAAAGAGACTTGCCTATAACGAGATTGAACTAGGTATGGAGATACTGACGATCGAATCTCGGGCAAGTAACATACCGATGAAAAATGGAATAACGTATGTTGTCATAACGGTTTGACCGATAAAGATCTTCATAGAATATGTGGGAACCAATATGAGCATCTAGGTTCCGCTACTGGTTATTGATCGGAGAGGTGTCTCGGTCATGTCTACATAGTTCTCGAACCCGTAGGTTTCGCACGCTTAACGTTCGATGACGATTTGTATTATATGAGTTATGTGATTTGGTGACCGAATGTTGTTCGGTGTCCCGGATGAAATCACGGACATGACGAGGAGTCTCGAAGTGGTTGAGAGATAAAGATTCATATATAGGACGATAGTATTTGGATACCGGAAGTGTTCCAGGGGTACCGGGTACGTATCGGGTCACCGGAAAGGGTTCCGGGCACCCCCTCCCCCCCGGCAAAGATATTGGCCTTATTGGGCCAAGGGCGGGACAGACTAGCCCATAGTGGGCTGGTGCGCCCCCATATGAGCTGGCCTAAGTGGAGAAATAAAAAGGGGAGGATGAAAGGAAATAGAGAGAATAGGATTCCCCCTTCCTTTCCCCTCTCCCCTCTGTCCTTTCCCCTTCCGGAGAAAAGGAAAGGGGGAGGCCAAATTGGAGGAGGCCCCAAGTAGGATTCCTTCTACCTGGGACGCCCCATGGCTGTCTCCCTCCCCCTCCCACCTATATATATATGGGGAGGGGGCGCCTAGAACACAAAACAAACATTGTTAGCCGTGTGTGGCGCCCCCTCCACTGTTTACGCCTCCGGTCATATTCACGTAGTGCTTAGGCGAAGCCCTACGCGGATCACTTCACCATCACCGTCACCACGCCATCGTGCTGACGAAACTCTCCCTCAAAACTTTGCTGGATCAAGAATTCGAGGGACATCATCGAGCTGAACATGTGCAGAACTCGGAGGTGCCGTATGTTCGGTACTTGATCGGTTGGATCGCGAAGACGTTCGACTACATCAACCGCGTTAACCTAACGCTTTCGCTTTCGGTCTACGAGGGTACGTGGACACACTCTCACCCTCGTTGCTATGCATCTACTAGATAGATCTTGCGTGATCGTAGGAATTTTTTTGAAATTGCATGCTACGTTCCCCAACAAGTATGGACTTTGGTTGACTTGCCCGATGATCGGCAAGTCATAGAGAATAAATGGATCTTCAAGAAAAAGACCGGCGCTGATGGTAATGTTACTGTCTACAAAGATCGACTTGTTGCAAAAGGTTTTCGACAAGTTCAAGGAGTTGACTACGATGAGACTTTCTCACTCGTAGCGATGTTTAAGTCTGTCCGAACCATGTTAGCAATTCCCGCATTTTATGATTATGAAATCTGGCAAATGGATGTCAAAACTGCATTCCTTAATGGATTTCTCAAAGAAAAGTTGTATATGATGCAACCAGAAGGTTTTGTTGATCCTAAAAGTGCTAACAAAGTGTGCAAGCTCCGGCGATCCATTTATGGACTGCTGCATGCATCTTGAAGTTGGAATATACGCTTTGATAGTCTGATCAAAGCATATGGTTTTATACAGACTTTCGGAGAAGTCTGCATTTACAAGAAAGTGAGTGGGAGCTCTGTTGCATTTCTAATATTATATGCGGATGGCATATTGTTGATTGGAAATGATATTTCTGGATAGCATAAAAGGACAATTGAATAAGAGTTTTTCAATGAAAGACCTCGGTGAAGCTGCTTATATATTGGGCATCAAGATCTATAGAGATAGATCAAGGCGCTTAATTGGACTTTCACAAAGCACATACCTTGATAAAGTTTTGAAGAAGTTCAAAATGGATCAGTCAAAGAAAGGGTTCTTGCCTGTGTTACAAGGTGTGAAGTTGAGTAAGACTAAAAACCCGACCACGGCAGAATATATAGAGAGAATGAAAGTCATTTTCTATGCCTCAATTATAGGTTCTATAAAGTATGCCATACTGTGTACCAGACATGTTGTGTGTCTTGCCATGAGTTTGGCAAGGGGGTACAATGGTGATCCAGGAGTAGATCACTGGACAACGGCCAAAATTACCCTTAGTTACCTAAGATGACTAAGGAAATGTTTCTCGGTTATGGAGGTGATAAAGAGTTCGTCATAAAGGGTTACGTCGATGCAAGCTTTAAACACCGATTCAGATGACTCTGAGTCTCGATCTAGATACATATTGAAAGTGGGAGCAATTAGGTAGAGTAGCTCCATACAGAGTATTGTAGACATAGAAATTTACAAAATACATATAGATCTGAATGTGGCAGACCCGTTGACTAAACTTTTCTCACAAGCAAAACATGATCACACCTTAATACTCTTTGGGTGTTAATCACATAGCGATGTGAACTAGATTATTGACTCTAGTAAACACTTTAGGTGTTGGTCACATGACGATGTGAACTATGGGTATTAATCACATAAAGATGTGAACTATTGGTGTTAAATCACATGGCGATGTGAACTAGATTATTGCCTCTTGTGCAAGTGGAAGACTGAAGCAAATATGCCCTAAAGGCAATAATAAAGTTGTTATTTTATATTTCCTTATATCATGATAAATGTTTATTATTCAGATTTACGAAGTTATCATAGACGTCTCGTCGCCGACGGAAATGTCTCCTCCCACTGAAAGCGCATCACGGAAATCTTTAAATAAATCCATAAATAATGCGAGCTCCAGGATTTGAACCCTGCTGAGCCGGGGATATCACTGTCTCTCTATCCATCCAAGGTTCGCTATTTCATGTGTTCTTTGTACTGCTATGATTGAGAATAAATAGATAGATTTTTTTCAAAAAAAGGTGGAACCTTTTGGGAAAAAATATAATATCCACTCGAACCATTTGAAAAAAAGAACCTTTTCGTTTTTCTTGATGCTAGCAAACATGCTCAATCCTATAAAAATCGAATGAACGTGATATTTCAATCGAATGACTGATATTTCAATCCCGCAGAATCTAAACTGGTTGAGCGGTGCTTTCACTCGGATATCGCTCGTGCAAGAGGTCAACGCTGCCTCGATCCAATCATGGACACATCGAAAGAGAAAGGGAATCAATTCAACGAGAGGAAATCGATCCCTTTCGTCGGGTCACGCAAGTTGCAGCTTGCAAGCTAGTCCCGGATTATTACTTTGCTACGTACTCCGGCTGGCTAGGTAGGCCGCCATGTCATGTCAGCACACCACACCACATGGCCGCTTTCCGGGTCGACGCTGCACCGAGTGGCGCCGGCCCCGGGGGCGCGCGCGCCCGGTACCCGCGCCCGTGACCGCAGCGGCATCATCGCATATATCGGGACTCGACGCCGCCGGACCGGACCGGTTTCCGTTGGCATGCAGTAGTAGCTAGGCGGCTATGGCTGTGCTAGCCAGGCATCGGAACTCGCAAGTTTCGCCGCTAGCTAGCTTGCCACCGCTGGTTAATTGCACTCTATTGCCCGTCGGGCATCTCCATGTCGTTGCTCCTGCAGCTGTAGGGGCAGTGCAGGCAACACGCCATGGAAGATGCATGCATGCATGCTTGGCAGGGAAAGGGACGCAAATCCACGAGTCAGATGGAGAGCCCGTTGATGCTTAACTAATAAAATTCGTGGTTACCGGTGCATTAGCGAATTGCTCTGCCTTTTCTGACCGGAAAGCTCACGTTGTTCTACTGTCAAGTCAAGTTTTCATCATAAAATCGTACTTACGTCCGTGCCACTTTAAAAAGAAGAAATTAAGGAAGGCGAAAACTGAAACCTGGACGGTCAAACAACTCTCTCGCGCGGCAGTCGCCTGCGCTCGGCGCACACGTGGGCGGGCGAGGATCCAGCAGCGTATCTGCTCGAAAAACACGTACGTACTTACATAAAAGCAGCGGCGCGGCAGTCACGGCGCAGCGATTCTCCGATCGCGGCCAGATTCTTGCAGGTTTGTCCGTTTGCAGCACCAAGAGAAGCGTCCCATGGACGTGAGCCTCGCAAAAGCTACTCCTCTTCTCCTCTCATCTCCGGTCCTCTCGTTTTCGACCAGAGAGGCGCGTACGCTACGTTGACAGCACGAGACATGCGCCACTTTTCTCCCACGACCGCACGTCACCCGCCCATGCACCCACGCAACACGCACACACTTGCTCACGCGTACCGACTGACATTGGCGTCGGACAATGAGCCACGCACGACTTCTCCAAGTCCATCTCTCACTGACGCCGGAGCCCAGGCCGTGCATGGTTGAAGCCGACGGTACAACAGTTGCCATCAGGCCTTCACTGCGTCCGCAAAATCTCCACTGCATGCAGTACATGGGGGAGGCTCCTTCTGGAAGACGGATTGCATGCCACATGCGTACATGGGGGAGCTCGATCGTCATTAAGCCATGATCTATGGCTTAATGGCCAGTAAAAATAATACTACCAGCTTCTTTCCCGGCCGTGGCGTTCTGGGGTAGCTGTAGCACGGGTTAGGGAATGCAGGCTAACCTAAAAATACTTCAGAATCGAATCTTGCACTGTACACTTCAGTATATATTTAGCACCGTGTCAGTCATAACTGAGCCTGAGTGTTTCAAAAAAAAACCTCTGAGCCTGAGTGGACTGTCTGACTGCCGATCGAATCACTGTCAGCCACTCACTCAGTCTGTGAGAAGGAGAATTTACCACGTATGCCTCGGAGTAGAATAATCTGCGGGGCTACGGAAACCCTTTTCTTTGTACACAAAAATTGCACGTACGTAGGAGTACGATACTTATCCAACTAATCTGCGGGCCTACCAGCCAAATAATACTCATCGGCACTGAGGTAGCGGCAACTGCTGCTTACATTCCGATCATCTTAAACGACAAGAAACACCAACAACAGAGTACTAGAAGCTATGCTAACACGGCTGCCGCTGCTAGTGCGACCGAGAGAAACGAAAGAAGATGTAATTCACAGCCAGGATCAAGAATCGGGACCGGAAGAAACACTGATCGATGCGTGCTCGCGGAGCTGCCGAGATGGGATCGTGTGTGTCTCACTCTCATCGCTCGGCCGGAGGCGGGTGGTGGTGGCTGGTCCCGAGGCGGCGGCACGCGCCGGAGGCGAAGAGGGAGAGCCAGGCGACGAGCGGGGTGCCGAGGAGGACGAGGCCGACGGGCACCATCCAGAGCTGCTCCCGCGCCGGGTGGAACGCCACCGCCCACCACACCAGCACCCCGGCCCCCGCCAGCCCCACCGCCGCCACGCCCGCCGCCACGGCGCAGCACGCCCACGACCACGCCCACCCCGCCTCCGCCCCCGACGACGGCCGCCCTCCTCCTCCTCGGCCCGCCGTCTCCATGGCCGCCGCGTCGGCCTTGGCGCCACGCGACCCTTGCTCCGGCGCCATTGCGATCGAGGCGCGGCCAGCTGGTCTGCTCCTCCTATGCGCGCGCGTGCGTTGGGGGGCGGAGGAAGGAGAGCGCGGCGAGTGAATATACTGGCGCGGCGCGGGCGGGGGAGGGGGGAAGTGGGCGGCCGAGGCCCAGCCGGGGTTATCTGGTGATGGCGACTCCGAGGGCCGGAAAGGCGCCCGTTTCCTTCTCTTTCACGACGCCTTGTATTTATTTACTGCTCTCCACGTCGGAATTAACCCGAGCCCGTCGCATGCTCGCCAGCTGCCCGGGCCTTGATCACACGCTCCAGCTCGCCGAAGCGAAAGCTCGGCGCCCGCTGTTTCCGGCTAATAACTCTGCCGTGTTGCTTGCTTCCCTAGGACCAGAGGCGGCGGCGACGACGACGATGACCTTGGTTTGTCCGGTCGTCGGTCCAGCCAGGCCAGGTGTCCGGCGGGCCGGCGCCATGAAGCAGGGCTGGGCCGGGACGGACGCTTGTCGTACCGTGTCGGATGCGTCCCACACAACACCATGATGAGGGTGGTGTGCAAGACAAGGTCCGTCCGTGTCTGGTTAATTCACGCGGGCGTGTGCTCGTGCGTCTGTGGATTTCGCATCGCATCCATCATCCGGCAGTACCGTCAGTATTCCCGATCGCGATCCTCATCATCAAACAAAACAAAAACCATGGCGTCGCCTCGGAATCAAAGTTGGCCGGCTCTGTCCTATCGGCCGAGAATCCCAGCCGGGTCGGGCCGGGCCTACCCCCGTTTGTCATGGGAATATTTTCTTCAGGAACGCGCCGCACTGTGCAAGTCAACATAAGTGGCGATCCATGCCGCTGCCGCCGTCCCAAAAGGCTGCTCAAATGAGACGCATGTGCTCCTCTCCACGCCTCCTTTCCCACGATTCTGGCTGCAACAAACTCCTATCCCTGGGACTCGACCGGTGTCCAGTTTCAGGCAAGATCGATACTCGCACATGCTTCACGCTGAAGCCAGCATCCGCACCTTGATTGCCATCACCGTCTGAAATCTCATCTTCACAGTTTTTTCTATCTCTCTCGCGGAGTAATTTTGTCCTCAGCTGCTTCACAGAGAAGCTGATCGTCACATCCACCGGCTGATAGCACGACCGCACATAAACTTCCTCACCGACAATGATGCTGTCGCTCGTACTGACAACGAACGTTCAGCCATCAGAAAACTGCAAAACACATTCTCGTGTGGACGAATGAAATGGCTAAACGAGCACGCAAGGTGCTCCTGGTACTACCAAACAGACACTTGCTCCGCAGTCTACTGGAGGCTGTTCCCCTGTCGACGGCGCACCCGACGAAGGGGTACCGGATGAACATGAAGCGTCCTTCAGGGATCAGGAGCCACCGTCGAAAGGGATCTTGTAACGGTGCTAAGGACATCGGCTACGGATACTACAAGCTGGTGATCGTTACAGCAGTACCCACAGCAGTTTCCCACAGATTTGAAATAGCATCCAGAGTACAGTATCTATCAACAAACTGTTGTTCGTATTGGCTACGGAGGTGGCCAGGACTGGTTGATCAGGACGTACCTCCCAAACGAATATATTGCTCTTCTTAATGTATGTCCTTAAAAAAAATAACCATGGAAAAAATGAAAAAGGCCATTCATATACACAATACTAGACAAGTTTGAATGCCCTCCTTGTCAAATAAAGCAATGAATTCTTAGATCATGCGCTTGTTCATACTTACCATATTTAACAAGGTGAGCATGATGTCACCTTCAGCAGCACCACGCAGGTGTATCAGTTACAGAGCTGAAGTTATTTTAAACATAATTGACACAATGTATTGACCAAATGATCAACTTATGCTCAAAAATATTGCCATAGCATGAGCACAGACGAATTTTCACTTAGAAGCTGACATGGATTATGGTACAGCAAACACTCTGTGGCAGAAAATTTCTCACTTAATCAGAGTTCAGTTTGTTCTCAACGCTGGACGAGAATAAAAAAAGACCAAGAATGATCAGACTGGCACTCTCAAACAACTGTATGGATACAGCTCCCAAGTCAAAAAGTTTCTGAAACCTCGCAAAACTAAATAATTAAACCAGTAAAACAATCAGCAACATTTATCTTCAAAGTCAGCACTACAAAATTTAGCAAAAGTACGTCATTGGATTTATCTTTATTGTCAACAATGAATACTCATAATGCTATGGATATTGCCACTCTTACCAAGAAGCAAGTTGCCCAATAAGCTGAATAAACTTAGAAAAGCGCCAATTTTGACCGATACCATAAAACATGGTATTTTGACTCAGAGATAATGATGGTGTTGGCCGTTCACCTATAAGAAAACTGCAGAACATATTCTCCTGTAGAACAATGGAATGGAACGGCTAATCGAAGACGCAAGATGTTGCTGATGCCAAACGCATATTTGCCTGTCTCCTGGAGGGCCATGCCCCTGTCGACGGTGCACCTGACGAAGGATTCTCGTACCGGATGAACATGAACTGTCCTTCAGGAGCCACTTGTAATGGTGCTAAAGACAAGGGCTAATACATCGGGCACAGCAACTCAGAAGCTAGTGATCGTTACAGCATACCTACAAGGCTACAACAGTTTTTCAGTTTCGAAAAAGCATTCTTATCTGCATTAGGTCGATCCCGGGTGGCACGTATAAGGCCAGCGTTCGAGCCAGACAAGGGAATGCCGAGGCCTGCTGAAGCGTCCACAGGGAGGGCTCCCCAGGACCTTGCCGGAGAGCGGGGGCAACGCAGCGTCGCTGGCGGAGGAGTGGCAGAGTGTTGGCAGGTTTGAGTGCAGGGTCCATGGGGTCGCCGGCACCGGAGATGGTGCCGCGGTTTAGAGGGATGGCTGGGAGTGATGGAGACACGAGGGCTGGCGCCACAGCAGTGCCCGCTGGCCACAGTGACGGCGGCATATGCTTAGGGGCGTGGAGGTGGTTGGGTCAGGGTGGAGGAAGAAGGAGAATGTAGAAGCTCAGGCTGGGCTGGAGGGGGAACACGAGGGCAGCCGTTGGATTTCAATCCAACATTACCTATTGCATTAAAATGGCATTCTGAGTACCTATCGAACTGTTCATATGGGCAATGGACGATCTAGGGCGAGGACTGACAGGACATGCGCTTAATCGCTTATGATGGAAGGGTGGCTGCTTCTATCGTCCCTACTATTCACCAGGGAACACACTGTACAGCATCAGATGTAGCAGCGCCAGCAAGACTCATGACAAGAAATAGTGAGACCAGCTTAACTGTGATGCCACAAATTTACCATGGGAAACGTCCCTCGTAGATAGTACTACAGCAGTTTGAACGTCCTCCCCCTGAAATCAAAGCAAACAATTCTTAGATCGCTTGTTCATACTTACAAATTACAAAACATGTGATGGGCCTCACCTCCAGGGGCACCTTGCGGGTATATCAGTCACAGTTAGTAGACGAGCAGAAGTACAAAACATAACTGGCACAATGTATTGACCAAATGGTCAAAATCTTGGCATATCAGTAGCACAGATGAGTTCACCCTTATAAGCTGACATAGATTATGGTACAACAAACACTCTGTGCCAGAAATTTCCCACCTAATCAGGGTTCGGTTTGTTCTCAACGCTTGCTTTGCTGAGGATAAAAACACCAAGAGTGATCAGACTGGCACTTGCAAACCACTGTATGTATAAAGCTTCCAATTCAAATTTTCTAAGAAATAAGCTCCCAAGTCAAAAAGCTGAGTGCAGCGAAGTAAACAAAAAAAAAGTTTCCAAAATCTCACAAAACTAAATAATTAAACCAGCAAAAAATTCAGTAACATTTATCTCCAAAGCCAGGGCAATACAGAATAAGCACTACAAAAATTAGCAAAAACAAGTCATTGAATTTATCTTTACTGTCAGCAATGAATACTCATTATGATATTGATATTACCACTCTTACCAGGAAGCAAGTTGCTGAATAAACTTAGAAAAGCGCCAATTTTGACCAATGCCATGAAACATGGTATTTTGACCACACATGAACTTCCTCACTGACAATATGATGCTGTCGCTCATACTGATGACGAAACTTCACCTATCAGCAAACTGCGGAACACATTCTCCTGTAGATGAATGGAACGGCTAAACAAATGCGCAAGATGTTGACACGAAAACATATTTTGCTGTCTCAGGGAGGCATGGTGAATGCAAAGCTGCTGTCGATGGTGCACCTGACGAATGACTCTTGTACCGGAGCAACATGAACAGTCCTTCAGGAGCCACTGTGGAAAGGGATCTTGTAATGCTAAAGACACATGCTAACACAAAGGGCACAGCAACTGAAATGCTAATGATCGTTACAGCAGTACCAACAGCAGTTTTCCCAGATTTGAAATAGCATCCAGAATATCTATCAAACTGTTGTTCATACCGGCTATGGCTAGGGCTGATCAGGATATACCTAGCAAATGCTGGATGGATGACTGCTTCTACCATAAACTTGAATTGTTTCATCATGGAAAACCCTACACAGTATCAGAAGATGGCACCAGAGACAATAGACAAACTAGAAATAGTAAGTAATCAACTTAACTGTGATGTCACAAATTTACAACAGGAGAAATGCAAAGAACAAAAAAGATCCACCGATAATGCTACAACAGTTTGAATGCCCTCCCGTTGAAACCAAAGCAAGCAACTCTTAGATCATGTGCTCACTTCTTACTTACAAATTACAAATTGGGTGGCGTATCTTAAACCGTTACAAATTGGGTGGTGTATCTTAAACCGTACTAGTGTACATGTTAGTGGATGAGCTGAGACCAAATGCACACATTATTTTCGGATACTTAGCATTGCATCAGGACGAGCACACAGCCACTGGAAATATAGGAATAAGCTCGCAAAATTTATGTCCCAGCTAACAGACTGGTAGCAACTCCCAATCAATCAGAGTTCACTTTCTCCTCAATACTTGATTTGCTGAGGATGAACACACCAAGAATGATCAGACTGGCACCTGCAAACCACTGTATGGACATAGCTCCAAGTTAAAAATGCTGAGTGCAGTTAAGTGAAAAAATAATTCCAAAAATTAGCAAAATTAAGTCATCAAATCTGTCAAAATTTAGCAGCATCTATGTATGTCATCTGCAGTAACTACTCAATGATATAGCAAAAATTGGTCATCTTTATGTTATGGAATGTCCACTCCAATTGAGCAAGAAGCGAGTTGTTTAAGGAAATTGCTGATTTTAAAGGAGATCACAAACCAATGGAAATAAAATTAAAGGCTTCCTTAACATGCACTACTGCCATTACGGAAAATGGAGAATTGTTAAAATAGTACTCCCTCTGTTCACAAATATAAGATGTTCTAACTTTTTTCTGAATCGGATGAATATAGACAAGCTTTAGTGTGTTTGTTCACTCATTTCAGTCTGTATGTAGTCCATATTGAAATATCCAAAACATCTTATATTTCTGAACGGAGGAAGTACCTTAGAAGGCAGAGGTTCCTGAAACAGGAAATACCCTGCAAGACCTGACGAGATGAAGTTGGCGGCGAAGTTGGTGACCGTTGCCTGGAGGGACGACAAAGCTTTGAGGCTGTTCACGTAGCACCCCCACATTGTCACGTTGAAAAGTATCACCATTCCGTATTTGAGCAACTGAGGAAGGCAAGATCACAGTCAGTGACAGTCATCGTCAGCCCTGTGTTCCGAAGCAGGGGAAATTTTGTCAAAAAATTTCAAGCAGGCAGCACTGATCTCAATCTAGGAGAAACTGAACCCTTTAAGTGCTGATCCCAAGCTACTGTACCCTTCATGTTATGCTAGTCAACACAGGGAGTAATTTCACCATGAAATAAATCGCGATTTCAGCTTGAATTCAGTCTTGCTTCTACCAGTTATAAGGTCACAGGCCCACACTCGCTATCGAATTCGCTAACTGGTAACTCGGGACAGCTATGTCGGAGATTCATGTACCGTCCGGGAGGCTGGAGCAACCTAAATTAAGGGGGCTGCAGACTTGCAGGTAAGGTGAGAAGAAGTTCAGATCGGAGGGAAAGGAGAGAGGATTGGTTCGGTACCATGGGCGCGAAGAACTTGGCGGAGATGGCGGCGAGCGCGGCGTTGAGGCCCGCCGCGAGGGCCCAGGCGTATCCGCCTCGGCTCGCCATCGGAGCTAGTCTTTGCTCTCGCCGGAGATCCACTCCCCACGCTGCAGCAAACTAGCGAAGTGGTCGCCGATGCGCGGAAGGGGAAGGCCGGCCACAGCCCGGACGTGCATATGGACGACCAGGCCTTCTCGCCGCAATTACATGGGCCATGGGCCATGGGCTTTGCACATTCTTACAGCGCTAGTAAGAATGTGCAAGTAACCCTCCAAATTTTCTCAAAAAAAAAAGTAACCCTCCAAAAAAAAGTAAGAATGTGTAAGTTGCTCAAAAAAAAAAGGGAAAAATGTGCAGAACCCCAAGGCAGCTTAAAGTGTGCGCTATGTCCCACCCGGAAAACATGCAAAGACTTCCAAGAGGGAATATGAGATCTTGCATCTGTCACTAGTCTTTTCTCAAAATAAAATAAAAATCTATCACTAGACTAGCGATATAGAGCAGTCCTACCAAAAGTTCAAAAAAAAAAAACATTCATACCAACGCTAATTGGACACGAGGATCTTTTATCACAAGTGCAAAAGAGATTAGTTCCTCGCAAAAAAAGAAGGCAAACAGATTCATTTTTCTGCAAAATAAGAAAAATAGTTCACGACATACGCTACCTAAGAAAGAAGTGCATATTTCAACCCCGAACTTTTGCCCTAGTCTAATTTACAACCCCGAATTCCAATACCGTCTAAACTACAACCCCCAACTCTCAAAACCGGTCAGGATTCAACCTTTCTTTCTCTGTTGACCGGTTTTGACCCGTTGACTAGTGAACTGTAAATTAAAATAAAATAAAAATGAAGTTGAAAAAAATTGTTTTTCCACAAGGTTAACAATAAATTCAAAAATAATTAATAAGTGGAACAATAGTAATTTCAAAAATAATTTTGATTTTTTCACTGGGCTGAACAATAAATTCAAAAAATACCAAAAATTCAAAGAAATTCGAATATTTTTTGCATGGAATATGTGTCAATGTGTGAGGCCCGTGCCAACTTTCATCGCGTTCGGACATTTGAGTAGCTCTCAGCCAAAAAAACAAAACCAGCCCGAACAATGCATGAACAGTTAAATGTTTCACATACCCCATATTTGTCTTTTTACTGAGAGCTACTCAAATATCCAAAGAAGCTTAAAAAATTGTAATTTTTTTAAATTACCGCACCAGTTGAAAAAATATAAAATGATTTTTTAATTCACTGTTCACCCAGTCAATGGGTCAAAACCGGTCAACTTGGTCAAAACTGGTCGAGAGGTAGAGAAGGGATGAATCCTGACCGGTTTTGAGAGTTAAGGGTTGTAGTTTAGACGGTATTGAAGTTTGAGGTTGTAAATTAGATTAGGGCAAAATTTCAGGGTTGAAATATGCACTTCTCTCGCTACCTAACCATAAGTCATGCAAATTTACCGACTCATTTAGTTATTTATCCCCATCGACATAACTCTCTCTCTCTACAATGACAAACCTATTAAGGACACTCACTGGTTCAAACATTGAAAATGTTGGCAGCTAGAGCATTTCCACCTACCTCTTTAGATTCTTATCGAAGAGGCTGGAGCCGCCAAATAATACATTTGATCAAAAGAGTGCATGACCGGACAAATAAGTCCAATATGATTGCAAGAGTGCTATATGTTTTGTTTATATAGAAATAACAATGAAAAGCATTGTAAATTTTACAAATGGAGGAGGTACCATGTATCTTCATATTGCTAATTACATGATGCACCTTTTCTTTCGGGCATTTGATATTCATCTTGTTGGGGAACGTAGTAATTTTAAAAAAATTCCTACGCACACGCAAGATCATGGTGATGTATAGCAACGAGAGGGGAGAGTGTAGTCTACGTACCCTCATAGACCGGCAACGGAAGCGTTGACACAATGTAGAGGAAGTAATCGTACGTCTGCCCGATCCGACCGATCCAAGTACCGAACGTATGGTACCTTCGAGTTCTGCACACGTTCAACTCGGTGACGTCCCTCGAGCTCCGATCCAGCCGAGTGTTGAGGGAGAATTTCGTCAGCACGACAGCGTGATGACGGTGATGATGTTCTACCGACGCAGGGCTTTGCCTAAGCACTGCTACGATATGACCGAGGTGGAATATGGTGGAAGGGGGCACCACACACGGCTAAGGAACGATCACGAAGATCAACGTGTGTGTCATGAGGTGCCCCCTTGCCCCCGTATATAAAGGAGAGAGGGGGAGGTGCGGCCGGCCCCTAGGGGTGCGCCTGGGGGAGTAGGACTCCCCCTTCTTGCCTTGTTGGAGAAGGAAAGGGGAAGGGGGAAAGAGGAAAGGCCCCCCCTTCCTTGTCCTATTCGGACTAGAGGGGGGAGGGGGCGCGCGGCCTGCCCTGGCCGGCCCTCCTCTTCTCCCTTAGGGCCCATGTAGGCCCATTAACCCCCCCCCCCCCGAGGGGGGGGGGGTTCCAGTAACCCCCCGGTACTCCGGTAAAATCCCGATTTCACCCGGAACGATTCCGATATCCAAATATAGGCTTCCAATATATCAATATTTATGTCTCGACCATTTCGAGACTCCTCGTCATGTCCGTGATCACATTCGGGACTCCTAACAACCTTCGGTACATCAAAACACAAAAACCCTAATTACGATCGTCACCGAACTTTAAGCGTGCGGACCCTATGGGTTCGAGAACTATGTAGACATGACCGAGACACGTCTCCGGTCAATAACCAATAGCGGAACCTGGATGCTCATATTGGCTCCTACATATTCTACGAAGATATTTATCGGTCAAACCGCATAACAACATACGTTGTTCCCTTTGTCATCGGTATGTTACTTGCCCGAGCTTCGATCGTCGGTATTCCAATACCTAGTTCAATCTCGTTACCAGCAAGTCTCTTTACTCGTTCCATAATACATCATCTCACAACTAACTCATTAGTTGCAATGCTTGCAAGGCTTATGTGATGTGCATTATCGAGAGGGCCCAAAGATACCTCTCCGACAATCAGAGTGACAAATCCTAATCTCGAAATACGCCAACCCAACAAGTACCTTCGGAGACACCTGTAGAGCACCTTTATAATCACCTAGTTACGTTGTGACGTTTGGTAGCACACAAAGTGTTCCTCCGGTAAACGGGAGTTGCATAATCTCATAGTCATAGGAACATGTATAAGTTATGAAGAAAGAAATAGCAACAAACTAAACGATCAAGTGCTAAGCTAACGGAATGGGTCAAGTCAATCACATCATTCTCCTAATGATGTGATCCCGTTAATCAAATGACAACTCATGTCTGTGGTTAGGAAACATAACCATCTTTGATCAACGATCTAGTCAAGTAGAGGCATACTAGTGACACTCTGTTTGTCTATGTATTCACACATGTATTATGTTTCCGATTAATACAATCCTAGCATGAATAATAAACATTTATCATGATATAAGGAAATAAATAATAACTTTATTATTGCCTCTAGGGCATATTTCCTTCAGTCTCCCACTTGCACTAGAGTCAATAATCTAGATTACACAGTAATGATTCTAACACCCATGGAGCCTTGGTGCTGATCATGTTTTGCTCGTGGAAGATGCTTAGTCAGCGGGTCTGCAACATTCAGATCCGTATGTATCTTGCAAATTTCTATGTCTCCCACTTGGACTAAATCCCAAATGGAATTGAAGCGTCTCTTGATGTGCTTGGTTCTCTTGTGAAATCTGGATTCCTTCGCCAAGGCAATTGCACCAGTATTGTCACAAAATATTTTTATTGGACCCGATGCACTAGGTATGACACCTAGATCGGATATGAACTCCTTCATCCAGACTCCTTCATTTGCTGCTTCCGAAGCAGCTATGTACTCCGCTTCATATGTAGATCCCGCCACGACGCTTTGTTTAGAACTGCACCAACTGACAGCTCCACCGTTCAATATAAACACGTATCCGGTTTGCGATTTAGAATCGTCCGGATCAGTGTCAAAGCTTGCATCTACGTAACCATTTACGATGAGCTCTTTGTTACCTCCATATACGAGAAACATATCCTTAGTCCTTTTCAGGTACTTCAGGATGTTCTTGACCGCTGTCCAGTGATCCACTCCTGGATTCCTTTGGTACCTCCCTGCTAGACTTATAGCAAGGCACACAGCATTGCATACATGATAGAGCCTATGGCTGAAGCATAGGGAACATCTTTCATTTTCTCTCTATCTTCTGCGGTGGTCGGACATTGAGTCTTACTCAACTTCACACCTTGTAACACATGCAAGAACCCTTTCTTTGCTTGATCCATTTTGAACTTCTTCAAAACTTTGTCAAGGTATGTGCTTTGTGAAAGTCCAATTAAGCGTCTTGATCTATCTCTATAGATCTTAATGCCCAATATGTAAGCAGCTTCATCGAGGTCTTTCATTGAAAAACTCTTATTCAAGTATCCCTTTATGCTATCCAAAAATTCTATATCATTTCCAATCAGCAATATGTCATCCACATATAATATCAGAAATGCTACAGAGCTCCCACTCACTTTCTTGTAAATACAGGCTTCTCCAAAAGTCTATACAAAACCAAATGCTTTGATCACACTATCAAAGCGTTTATTCCAACTCCGAGAGGCTTGCACCAGTCCATAAATGGATCACTGGAGTTGCACATTTTGTTAGCTCCCTTTGGATCGACAAAACCTTCCGGTTGCATCATATACAACTTTTCTTCCAGAAATCCATTCAGGAATGCAGTTTTGACATCCATCTGCCAAATTTCATAATCATAAAATGCGGCAATTGCTAACATGATTCGGACAGACTTAAGCATCGCTACGGGTGAGAAGGTCTCATCGTAGTCAATCCCTTGAACTTGTCGAAAACCTTTCGCAACAAGTCGAGCTTTCTAGACAGTTACATTACTGTCAGCGTCAGTCTTCTTCTTGACGATCCATTTATTCTCAATTGCTTGCCGATCAACGACAAGTCAACCAAAGTCCACACTTTGTTCTCATATATGGATCCCAACTCAGATTTCATGGCTTCTAGCCATTTTGCGGAATCTGGGCTCACCATCGCTTCTTCATAGTTCGTAGGTTCATCATGATCTAGCAGCATGACTTCCAGAACAGGATTACCGTACCACTCTGGTGCGGATCTTACTCTGGTTGATCTACGAGGTTCGGTAGTAACTTGATCTGAAGTTTCATGATCATTATCATTAGCTTCCTCACTAATTGGTATAGGTGTCACAGAATCCAGTTTCTGTGATGTAATACTTTCCAATAAGGGAGCAGGTACAGTTACCTCATCAAGTTCTACTTTCCTCCCACTCACTTCTTTCGAGAGAAACTCCTTCTCTAGAAAGGATCCATTCTTAGCAACGAATGTCTTGCCTTCGGATATGTGATAGAAGGTGTACCCAACAGTCTCCTTTGGGTATCCTATGAAGACACATTTCTCCGATTTGGGTTCGAGCTTATCAGGTTGAAGCTTTTCACATAAGCATCGCAGCCCCAAACTTTCAGAAACGACAACTTTGGTTTCTTGCCAAACCACGGTTCATAAGGCGTCGTCTCAACGGATTTCGATGGTGCCCTATTTAACGTGAATGCAGCCGTCTTTAAAGCATAACCCCAAAACGATAGCGGTAAATCAGTAAGAGACATCAAGATCGCACCATATCTAATAAAGTACGATTACGACGTTCGGACACACCATTACGCTGTGGTGTTCCGGGTGGCGTGAGTTGCGAAACTATTTCGCATTGTTTCAAATGTAGACCAAACTCGTAACTCAAATATTCTCCTCCACGATCAGATCGTAGAAACTTTATTTTCTTGTTACGATGATTTTCAACTTCACTCTGAAATTCTTTGAACTTTTCAAATGTTTCAGACTTATGCTTCATTAAGTAGATATACCCATATCTACTTAAATCATCTGTGAAGGTGAGAAAATAACGATATCCGCCACGAGCCTCAACATTCATCGGACCACATGCATCTGTATGTATGATTTCCAACAAATCTGTTGCTCTCTCCATAGTACCGGAGAACGACATTTTAGTCATCTTGCCCATGAGGCACGGTTCTCAAGTACCAAGTGATTCATAATCAAGTGATTCCAAAAGTCCATCAGTATGGAGTTTCTTCATTCGCTTTATGTTGGGGAACGCAGTAATTTCAAAAATTTTCCTACGCACACGCAAGATCATGGTGATGCATAGCAACGAGAGGGGAGAGTGTTGTCTACGTACCCTCGTAGACCGGAAGCGGAAGCGTTAGCACAACGCGGTTGATGTAGTCGTACGTCTTCACGGCCCGACCGGTCAAGCACCGAAACTACGACACCTCCGAGTTCTAGCACACGTTCAGCTCAATGACGATCCCCGGACTCCGATCCAGCAAAGTGTCGGGGATGAGTTCCGTCAGCACGACGGCGTGGTGACGATCTTGATGTTTTATAGTTGCAGGGCTTCGCCTAAGCACCGCTACAATATTATCGAGGACTATGGTGGAGGGGGGCACCGCACACGGCAAAGAGATCAATGATCAACTGTTGTGTCTATGGGGTGCCCCCCTTCCCCCGTATATAAAGGAGTGGAGGAGGGGGCCGACCAAGGAGGGTGGCGCGCCCTAGGGGGGAGTCCAACTCCCACAGGGAGTAGGACTCCCCCTTTTTCCTATTAGGAGTAGGAGAGGGAAGGAAGAGGAAGGAGGGAGGAAGGAAAGGGGGGCGGCCCCCTTCCCAATTCGGATTGGGCTTGGGGGGGTGCACCCCCTCCCTTGCTCCTTTCCCCTCCTTTCCACTAAGGCCCAATAAGGCCCATATACCTCCTGGGGGGTTCCGATAACCTCCCGGTGATCCGGTATTGTCCCAATCTCACCCGGAACCTTTCCGGTGTCCAAATATAGTCGTCCAATATATCGACCTTTATGTCTCGACCATTTTGAGACTCCTCGTCAAGTCCGTGATCACATCCGGGACTCTGAACAACCTTCGGTACATCAAAATATATAAACTCATAATGAAACTGTCATCATAACATTAAGCATGCGGACCCTACGGGTTCGAGAACAATGTAGACATGACCGAGACACGTCTCCGGTCAATAACCAATAGCGGAACCTGGATGCTCATATTGGCTCCTACATATTCTATGAAGGTCTTTATCGGTCAGACCGCATAACAACATACGTTTGTTCCCTTTGTCATCGGTATGTTACTTGCCCGAGATTTGATCGTCGGTATCTCAATACCTAGTTCAATCTCGTTACCGGCAAGTCTCTTTACTCGTTCTATAATACATCATCTTGCAACCAACTTATTAGTTGCATTGCTTGCAAGGCTTAAGTGATGTGCATTACCGAGAGGGCCTAGAGATACCTCTCCGACAATCGGAGTGACAAATCCTAATCTCGAAATACGCCAACCCAACATGTACCTTTGGAGACACCTATAGAGCACCTTTATAATCACCCAGTTACGTTGTGAAGTTTGGTAGCACACAAAGTGTTCCTCCGGTAAACGGGAGTTTCATAATCTCATAGTCATAGGAACATGTATAAGTCATGAAGAAAGCAATAGCAACAAACTAAACGATCGGGTGCTAAGCTAATGGAATGTGTCATGTCAATCACATCATTCTCTTAATGATGTGATCCCGTTAGTCATATGACAACTCATGTCTATGGTTAGGAAACATAACCATCTTTGATTAACGAGCTAGTCAAGTAGAGGCATACTAGTGACACTTTGTTTGTCTATGTATTCACACATGTATTATGTTTCCGGTTAATACAATTCTAGCATGAATAATAAACATTTATCATGATATAAGGAAATAAATAATAACTTTATTATTGCCTCTAGGGCATATTTCCTTCAGTCTCCCACTTGCACTAGAGTCAATAATCTAGTTCACATCGCCATGTGATTTAACATCAATAGTTCACATCACCATGTGATTAACACCCATAGTTCACATCGTCATGTGACCAACACCCAAAGGGTTTACTAGAGTTAATAATCTAGTTCACATCGCTATGTGATTAACACCCAAAGAGTACTAAGGTGTGATCATGTTTTGCTTGTGAGAGAAGTTTAGTCAACGGGTCTGCCACATTCAGATCCGTACATATTTTGCAAATTTCTATGTCAACAATGCTCTGCATGAAGCTACTCTAGCTAATTGCTCCCACTTTCAATATGTATCCAGATTGAGACTTAGAGTCATCTGGATCAGTTTCAAAACTTGCATCGACGTAACCCTTTACGATGAACCTTTTGTCACCTCCATAATCGAGAAACATATCCTTATTCCACTAAGGATAATTTTGACCAATGTCCAGTGATCTACTCCTAGATCACTATTGTACTCCCTTGCCAAACTCAGGGCAGGGTATACAATAGGTCTGGTACACAACATGGCATACTTTATAGAACCTATGGCTGAGGCATAGGGAATGACTTTCATTCTCTCTCTATCTTCTGCCGTGGTCGCGTTTTGAGTCTTACTCAACTTCACACCTTGTAACACAGGCAAGAACTCCTTTTTGACTGTTCCATTTTGAACTACTTCAAATTTTTGTCAAGGTATGTACTCATTGAAAAACTTATCAAGCGTCTTGATCTATCTCTATAGATCTTGATGCTCAATATGTAAGCAGCTTCACCGAAGTCTTCCATTGAAAAACTCCTTTCAAACATTCCTTTATGCTTTGCAGAATAATTCTACATTATCTCCGATCAACAATACGTCATTCACATATACTTATCAGAAATGTTGTAATGCTCCCACTCACTTTCTTGCAAATACAGGCTTCACCGCAAGTCTGTATAAAACTATATGCTTTGATCAACTTATCAAAGCGTATATTCCAACTCCGAGATGCTTACACCAGTCCATAGATGGATCGCTGGAGCTTGCATATTTTGTTAGTACCTTTAGGATTGACAAAACCTTCTGGTTGCATCATATACAACTCTTCTTTAATAAATCCATTAAGGAATGTAGTTTTGTTTATCCATTTGCCAGATTTCATAAAATGCGGCAATTGCTAACATGATTCGGATAGATTTAAGCATAGATACGAGTGAGAAACGCTCATCGTAGTCAACACCTTGAACTTGTCGAAAACCTTTTTGTGATAATTCTAGCTTTGTAGATAGTAACACTACTATCAACGCCCGTCTTCCTCTTGAAGATCCATTTAATCTCAATGGCTCGCCGATCAATGGGCAAGTCAATCAAAGTCCATACTTTGTTCTCATACATGGATCTCATCTCAGATTTCATGGCCTCAAGCCATTTCGCGGAATTTGGGCTCATCATCGCTTCCTCATAGTTCGTAGGCTCATCATGGTCAAGTAATATGACCTCCAGAACAGGATTACCGTACCACTCTGGTGCGGATCTCACTCTGGTTTACCTACGAGGTTCGGTAGTAACTTGATCTGAAGTTACATGATCATCATCATTAGCTTCCTCACTAATTGGTGTAGTAGTCACAGGAACAGATTTCTGTGATGGACTACTTTCCAATAAGGGAGCAGGTACAGTAACCTCATCAAGTTCTACTTTTCTCCCACTCACTTATTGCGAGAGAAACTCCTTCTCTAGAAAG
Organism: Triticum urartu; assembly: GCF_056163025.1. Classification (NCBI taxonomy): domain Eukaryota; kingdom Viridiplantae; phylum Streptophyta; class Magnoliopsida; order Poales; family Poaceae; genus Triticum; species Triticum urartu. Next base: position 637,052,566 of record NC_141877.1, on the reverse strand, counting down.
GATCCATTCTCAGCAATGAATATCTTGCCTTCGGATCTGTGATAGAAGGTGTACCCAACATTTTTCTTTTGGGTATCCTATGAAGATGCACTTCTCCTATTTGGGTTTGAGCTTATCAGGTTGAAACTTTTTCACATAAGCATTGCAACCTCAAACTTTAAGAAACGACAGCTTAGGTTTCTTGCCAAACCATAGTTCATATGGTGTTGTCTCAACGGATTTAGATGGTGCCCTATTTAACGTGAATGTAGCTGTCTCTAATGCATAACCCCAAAACAATAGTGGTAATCGGTAAGAGACATCATAGATCGCACCATATCTAATAAAGCACGGTTACGATGTTCAGACACACCATTACACTGTGGTGTTCCAGGTGGCGTGAGTAGTGAAACTATTTCACATTGTTTTAACTGAAGGCCAAACTCGTAACTCAAATATTTTACTTCTGCGATCATATCGTAGAAACTTTTATTTTTGTTATGATGATTCTCCACTTCACTCTGAAATTCTTTGAACTTTTCAAATATTTCAGACTTGTGTTTCATCAAGTAGATATACCCATATCTGCTCAAATCATCTGTGAAGGTCAGAAAATAATGATACTTGCCGTGAGCCTTAACACTCATCGGACCGCATACATCAGTATGTATGATTTCCAATAAGTCAATTGCTCGCTCCATTGTTCCGGAGAATGGAGTCTTAGTCATCTTGCCCATGAGGCATGGTTCACAAGCATCAAGTGATTCATAATCAAGTGATTCCAAAAGTCCATCAGCATGGAGTTTCTTCATGTGTTTTACACCAATATGACCTAAACGGCAGTGCCACAAATAAGCTGCACTATCATTATTAACTTTGCATCTTTTGGTTTCAATATTATGAATATGTGTATCACTACGATCGAGATCCAATGAACCATTTTCATTGGGTGTGTAACCATATAAGATTTTATTCATGTAAACAGAACAACAATTTATTCTCTTACTTAAATGAATAACCGTATTGCAATAAACATGATCAAATCATATTCATGCTCAACGCAAACACCAAATAACACTTATTTAGGTTCAACACTAATCCCGAAAGTATAGGGAGTGTGCGATGATGATCATATCAATCTTGGAACCATTTCCAACACACATCGTCACTTCACCCTTAACTAGTCTCTGTTCATTCTGCAACTCCCGTTTCGAGTTACTACTCTTAGCAACTGAACCAGTATCAAATACCGGGGGGTTGCTACGAACACTAGTAAAATACACATCAATAAACCGTATATCAAATATACCTTTGTTCACTTTGCCATCCTTCTTATCCGCCAAATACTTGCGGCAGTTCCGCTTCCAGTGACCAGTCCTTTTGCAGTAGAAGCACTTAGTCTCGGGCTTAGGACCAGACTTGGGCTTCTTCACTTGAGCAACAACTTGCTTGCTGTTCTTCTTGAAGTTCCCTTTGTTTCCCTCTGCCCTTTTCTTGAAACTAGTGGTCTTGTTAATCATTAACACTTGATGCTCTTTATTGATTTCTACCTTCATCTATTTCATCATCATGAAAAGCTCGAGAATCGTTTTCATCATCCCTTGCATACTATAGTTCATCACGAAGTTCTACTAACTTGGTGATGGTGACTAGAGAATTCTGTCAATCACTATTTTATCTGGAAGATTAACTCCCACTTGATTCAAGAGATTGTAGTACCCAGACAATCTGAACACATGCTCACTGCTTGAGCTATTCTCCTCCATCTTTTAGCTATAGAACTTGTTGGAGACTTCATATCTCTCAACTCGGGTATTTGCTTGAAATATTAACTTCAACTCCTGGAACATCCGTATGATCCATGACGTTCAAAACGTCTTTGAAGTCCCGATTCTAAGCCGTTTAAGCATAGTGCACTAAACTATCAAGTAGTCATCATATTGAGCTAGCCAAACGTTCATAACGTCTGCATCTGCTCCTGCAATAGGTCTGTCACCTAGCGGTGCATTAAGGACATAATTCTTCTGTGCAGGAATGAGGATAATCCTCATATCACAGATCCAATCTGCATCATTGCTACTAACATCTTTCAACTTAATTTTCTCTAGGAACATATCAAAAATAAAACAGGGGAGCTAAACGCGAGCTATTGATCTATAACATAGATATGCTAATACTATCAGGACTAAGTTCATGATAAATTAAAGTTCAATTAATCATATTACTTAAGAACTCCCACTTAGAAATACATCCCTCTAATCTTCTAAGTGATCACGTGATCCAAATCAACTAAACCATAACCGATCATCATGTGAAATGGAGTAGCTTTCAATGGTGAACATCAATATGTTGATCATATCTACTATATGATTCACGCTTGACCTTTCGGTCTCAGTGTTCCGAGGCCATATCTGCATATGCTAGGCTCGTCGAGTTTAACTTGAGTATTCTGCGTGTGCAAAATCTGGCTTGCACCCATTGTAGATGAACGTAGAGCTTATCACACCCGATCATCACATGGTGCTGGGCACGGCGAACTTTGGCAACGGTGCATACTCAGGGAGAACACTTTTATCTTGAAATTTAGTGAGAGATCATCTTATAATGCTACCGTCAATAAAAGCAAGATAAGATGCATAAAAGATAAACATCACATGCAATCAATATAAGTGATATGATATGGCCATCATCATCTTGTGCTTGTGAGCTCCATCTCCGAAGCATCGTCATGATCACCATCGTCACCGACGCGACACCTTGGTCTCCATCGTAGCATCATTGTCGTCTCGCCAATCTTATGCTTCCACGACTATCGCTACCGCTTAGTGATAAAGTAAAGCATTACAGCGCGATTGCATTGCATACAATAAAGCGACAACCATATGGCTCCTGCCAGTTGCCGATAACTCGGTTACAAAACATGATCATCTCATACAATAAAATTTAGCATCATGTCTTGACCATATCACATCACAACATGCCCTGCAAAAACAAGTTAGACGTCCTCTTCTTTGTTGTTGCAAATTTTACGTGGCTGCTAGGGCTTAGCAAGAACCGTTCTTACCTACGCATCAAAACCACAACGATAGTTTGTCAAGTTGGTGCTGTTTTAACCTTTGCAAGGACCGGGCGTAGCTACACTCGGTTCAACTAAAGTTGGAGAAACTGACACCCGCCAGCCACCTTTGTGCAAAGCACGTCGGTAGAACCAGTCTCGCGTAAGCGTACACGTAATGTCGGTCCGGGCCGCTTCATCCAACAATACCGCCAAACCAAAGTATGACATGCTGGTAAGCAGTATGACTTATATCGCCCACAACTCACTTGTGTTCTACTTGTGCATATAACATCAACGCATAAAACCTAGGCTCGGATGCCACTGTTGGGGAACGCAGTAATTTCAAAAAAAATTCCTACGCACACGCAAGATCATGGTGATGCATAGCAACGAGAGGGGAGAGTGTTGTCTACGTACCCTCGTAGACCGGAAGTGGAAGCGTTAGCCCAACGCGGTTGATGTAGTCGTACGTCTTCACGGCCCGACCGATCAAGCACCGAAACTACTACACCTCCGAGTTCTAGCACACGTTCAGCTTGATGACGATCCCCGGACTCCGATCCAGCAAAGTGTCGGGGATGAGTTCCATCAGCATGATGGCGTGGTGACGATCTTGATGTTTTATCATTGTAGGGCTTCGCCTAAGCACCGCTACAATATTATCAAGGACTATGGTGGAGGGGGGCACCGCACACGGCTAAGAGATCAATGATCAACTGTTGTGTCTATGGGGTGCCCCCTGCCCCCGTATATAAAGGAGTGGAGGAGGGGGCTGGCCAAGGAGGGTGGCGCGCCCTAGGGGGGAGTCCAACACCCACAGGGAGTAGGACTCCCCTTTTTTCCTATTAGGAGTAGGAGAGGGAAGGAAGAGGAAGGAGGAAGGAAGGAAAGGGGGGCCGGCCCCCTCCCTTGCTCCTTTCCCCTCCTTTCCACTAAGGCCCAATAATGCCCATATACCTCCCGGGGGGTTCCGATAACCTCCCGGTGATCCAGTATTGTCCCGATCTCACCCGGAACCTTTCAAGTGTCCAAATATAGTCGTCCAATATATCGATCTTTATGTCTCGACCATTTCGAGACTCCTCGTCAAGTCCATGGTCACACCCGGGACTCCGAACAACCTTCAGTACATCAAAATATATAAACTCATAATGAAACTGTCATCATAACGTTAAGCGTGCGGACCCTACGGGTTCGAGAACAATGTAGACATGACCGAGACACGTCTCCGGTCAATAACCAATAGCGGAACCTGGATGCTCATATTGGCTCCTACATATTCTACGAAGATCTTTATCGGTCAGACCGCATAACAACATACATTTGTTCCCTTTGTCATCGGTATGTTACTTGCCCGAGATTTGATCGTCGATATCTCAATACCTAGTTCAATCTCGTTACCGGCAAGTCTCTTTACTCGTTCTGTAATACATCATCTTGCAACTAACTTATTAGTTGCATTGCTTGCAAGGCTTAAGTGATGTGCATTACCGAGAGGGCCCAGAGATACCTCTCCGATAATCGGAGTGACAAATCCTAATCTCGAAATACGCCAACCCAACATGTACCTTTGGAGACACCTGTAGAGCACCTTTATAATCACCCAGTTACGTTGTGACGTTTGGTAGCACACAAAGTGTTCCTCCGGTAAACGGGAGTTGCATAATCTCATAGTCATAGGAACATTTATAAGTCATGAAGAAAGCAATAGCAACAAACTAAACGATCGGGTGCTAAGCTAATGGAATGGGTCATGTCAATCACATCATTATCTTAATGATGTGATCCCGTTAGTCATATGACAACTCATGTCTATGGTTAGAAAACATAACCATCTTAGATTAACGAGCTAGTCAAGTAGAGGCATACTAGTGACACTTTGTTTCTCTATGTATTCACACATGTATTATGTTTCCGGTTAATACAATTCTAGCATGAATAATAAACATTTATCATGATATAAGGAAATAAATAATAACTTTATTATTGCCTCTAGGGCATATTTCCTTCACTTTACACCGATATGACCTAAACGGCAGTGCCACAAATAAGTTGCACTATCATTATCAACTCTGCATCTTTTGGCTTCAACATTATGAATATGTGTATCACTACTATCGAGATTCATCAAAAATAGACCACTCTTCCAGGGTGCATGACCATAAAAGTTATTACTCATATAAATAGAACAACCATTATTCTCTGATTTAAATGAATAGCCGTCTCGCATCAAACAAGATCCAGATATAATGTTCATGCTCAACGCTGGCACCAAATAACAATTATTTAGGTCTAATACTAATCCCGAAGGTAGATGTAGAGGTAGCGTGCCGACTGCGATCACATCGACTTTGGAACCATTTCCCATGCGCATCGTCACCTCGTCCTTCGCCAGTGTTCGCTTAATCCGTAGTCCCTGTTTCGAGTTGCAAATATTAGCAACAGAACCAGTATCAAATACTCAGGTGCTACTGCGAGCTCTAGTAAGGTACACATCAATAACATGTATATCACATATACCTTTGTTCACCTTGCCATCCTTCTTATCCGCCAAATACTTGGGGCAGTTCCGCTTCCAGTGTCTAGTCTGCTTGCAGTAGAAGCACTCAGTTTCAGGCTTAGGTCCAGATTTGGGTTTCTTCTCCTGAGCAGCAACTTGCTTGATGTTCTTCTTCTTCTTCTTCTTCTTCTTCTTCTTCTTCTTCTTCTTCTTCTTCTTCTTCTTCTTCTTCTTCTTCTTCTTCTTCTTCTTCTTCTTCTTCTTCTTCTTCTTCCCTTTGCCCTTTTTCTTGAAACTGGCGGTCTTGTTGACCATCAACACTTGATGCTCCTTCTTGATTTCTACCTCCGCAGCCTTTAGCATTGCGAAGAGCTCGGGAATCGTCTTATCCATCCCTTGCATGTTATAGTTCATCACGAAGCTCTTGTAGCTTGGTGGCAGTGATTGAAGAACTCTGTCAATGACACTATCAAGAGGAAGATTAACTCCCAGTTGAGTCAAGTGATTATGATAGCCAGACATTTTGAGTATATGTTCACTGACCGAACTATTCTCCTCCATCTTGCAGCTATAGAACTTATTGGAGACTTCATATCTCTCAATCCGGGAATTTGCTTGAAATATTAACTTCAACTCCTGGAACATCTCATATGCTCCATGACGTTCAAAACGTCGTTGAAGTCCCGATTCTAAGCCGTAAAGCATGGCACACTGAACTATCGAGTAGTCATCAGCTTTGCTCTGCCAGACGTTCATAACATCTGGTGTTGCTCCAGCAGCAGGCCTGGCACCCAACGGTGCTTCCAGGACGTAATTCTTCTGTGCAGCAATGAGGATAATCCTCAAGTTACGGACCCAGTCCGTGTAATTGCTACCATCATCTTTCAACTTTGCTTTCTCAAGGAACGCATTAAAATTCAATGGAACAACAGCACGGGCCATCTATCTACAATCAAACATAGACAAGCAAGATACTATCAGGTACTAAGTTCATGATAAATTTAAGTTCAATTAATCATATTACTTAAGAACTCCCACTTAGAAAGACATCCCTCTAATCTTCTAAGTGATCACGTGATCCAAATCAAATAAACCATAACCGATCATCACGTGAAATGGAATAGCTTTCAATGGTGAACATCAATATGTTGATCATATCTACTATATGATTCACGCTCGACCTTTCGGTCTCAGTGTTCCGAGGCCATATCTGCATATGCTAGGCTCGTCAAGTTTAACCTGAGTATTCCGCGTGTGCAAAACTGGCTTGCACCCGTTGTAGATGGACGTAGAGCTTATCACACCCGATCATCACATGGTGTCTGGGCACGACGAACTTTGACAACAGTTTATACTCAGGGAGAACACTTTTATCTTGAAATTTATTGAGAGATCATCTTATAATGCTACCGTCAATCAAAGCAAGATAAGATGCATAAAAGATGAACATCACATGCAATCAATATAAGTGATATGATATGGCCATCATCATCTTGTACTTGTGATCTCCATCTCCGAAGTACCGTCATGATCACCATCGTCACCGGCGCGACACCTTGATCTCCATCGTAGCATCGTTGTCGTCTCGCCAATCTTATGCTTCCACGACTATCGCTACTGCTTAGTGATAAAGTAAAGCATTACAGCGCGATTGCATTGCATACAATAAAGCGACAACCATATGGCTCATGCCAGTTGCCGATAACTCGGTTACAAAACATGATCATCTCATACAATAAAATTTAGCATCATGTCTTGACCATATCACATCACAACATGCCCTGCAAAAACAAGTTAGACGTCCTCTACTTTGTTGTTGCAAGTTTTACGTGGCTCCTACGGGCTTAGCAAGAACCGTTTTTACCTACGCATCAAAACCACAACGATAGTTTGTCTAGTTGGTGCTGTTTTAACCTTCGCAAGGACCGGGCGTAGCCACACTCGATTCAACTAAAGTTGGAGAAACTGACACCCGCCAGCCACCAGTGTGCAAAGTGTCGTGGTTCTAACTCTGACAGTGATGTAGGGGGGTATGTATGGAGAGGCTAGATCTTAGCTATGGAGGAGTTGTAAGCACACGAGGATTACGAGTTCAGGCCCTTCTCGGAGGAAGTAACAGCCCTACGTCTCGGTGCCCGGAGGCGGTCGACTGAATTATGTGTGTATGAATAACAGGGGTGCCAACCCTTGATACTGAGGAGGGGGGTGGCTTATATAGAGTTCGCCAGGCCCCTCCAGCCCTCAGTAATGCAAGGTTTAAAATACATTAAGACTGGGGGTTACTGGTAACGCCCCTAATAAAGTGCTATGATGACCATAAAAGCTACTTAATGACCGACCGTTTGCGTGCAGGGTGACTTTAGATCTCCTGGTAGTCGAGTGGTTGGAATTCGGTCGAGTGATCGCTTCGTGGTCGAGTGTCTTGAATCTGTCGAGTGGGATACCTCCAAGTCGATTGAAAGGTGACTTCTTCTAGGGATGTCCTTGGGTAGGGTACTTAGGACAGGTCCATGCCCCTATCCTAGGTACATAGCTTCATCATTAGCCCCCGAATGGATCGAGGTTCGAGTGGGGAAGGAGTTGGGGATCTTTCCGACTGGTTCTTCATGTTATATGAACGTCTTGTTTTGGATCAATTGTCACGGATGACGTCGTCAACTTCTTTCAGTCGCCTTGATCCATTCTTGGCCTCTTGTCGAGTGAATTTCTTTACTTGTGAAGTTCCGAGTGATGGTGTGAAAGGGATCTTCTGTTTGACGAGTTGTTCCGCGGCCCACGGATTTTGCGGGATTTGAATTTCGGGAAGCGCGCGGGACGGGGGCGGCCGCAGCAATCGGATGGGATAGGACGGAAGCTCCTCGATCCTCGCGCCACCTTTTTCGCCACGTACCGCGCGCGCGCCTGTTGCGGGATTTGACGAGATTGCCTGGGCCTACCAGTCAGCCACTCGGAAGCGACCTCTTATAAGCTGCCGGCTCGGGACCCCCGAACAGTGCGCCTTCACTTTTCCCCCTTCCTTCACAAGATCCCCCGCCACCTCCGCTCCCACCTTGGTGCCGTAGGTCTGTTCGAGCTTTGCCGGCGACGATGGTGAAGGAGAAGACGTCGGCTCTGGAGCGCGCGAAGAAGGCGGCGGTGCAGGGGAAGGGGAAGAAGTCCACTCGGGGCGGATCTTCCTCGAGGACTGCTCTGCCCAAGGATTGGATCCAGGGCGACTGGATGCCGTCGGTGATTCAGCAGCATGATCTCGATGATCTGGTCGAGGGGGGATTCATTCCCCACGAATCTGCGTGCCTCTCGGGGAAAGAAGTCGAACCCCAGCCTCTTGATGGTGAGTGCGTCCTCCTCGCCACCCATATCGATCGTGGATTCTCTCTGCCTCCTCATCCTTTTTTCCGGAGCTCTTTATATCTGTACGCCAACTGGGTGTGTCTATTAATCTTTTTGACGAGTGGGGGCACGCTAAGTGCACCCACTGGGTGTAGTCCCCGAGACTACGGTGGACTACTGGCAGTCGACTGTAGTCTTTATATTGTGTTGCTTTAGCTGAACTTCTTCACTCGGTCTGGTCAGGCCATGTCGAATGGAACTGTACACGGTTGGCTGCGGGCAGTCGATTTTTTTTGGTCGAACCAGTGGGGGCACGCTGAGTGCACCCACTGGGTGTAGTCCCCGAGACTACTGTCGAATGTTTTTGATTCGGCTGTAGTCTTAGAAACGCCATCATTGTCTCTTGGTTACTCGGAAGCAACTTATCTTGGATGTCTGTCGACTAACTTTTTGCAGAAATCTTGCGAACTTGTGGCTCGCTACACTGAGTTGGAGAACAAACAGATCCAGCTGAACCTTGACTTGAAGCTTGCTCAGGAGAACTTGCAGAAGGCGAGGGACAAAGCAAAAGGTATGGCTGGTGAGCTTTTGTCGACTGTCCTTTCTTTCTGGCCGTCCTCGATGTTGATCTCACTTGCTGTTTCGCAGACAAAATGGAGGAGGCTCTGAAGAAGAAGGATCAAGACCTTGCCGAAGCACAGAAGGAGGCCCTGAATAAAACGAAGCTTGCTGAAGAAAAACTGGCTTCAGTCGGTACTCTTGAAAAGGAAAACTCCAGGCTGAAAACTGCTCTCGATGCGGCTAATCGAGAGGTCAGCCGTCTGAAGAATGGCAATATAGCTCTGAATGACAAGGCAAGTGAACTGGCGGGGAAGAGGAACGATCTGGAGGCTTATCTCGGTGGACTCGCCAAGAAGCTGTTCTTCATGCTCGAGGGTAATTACTCCGGCCCGACTGACTTGCAGTTACCAAATCTGCGTAGAGCCTCAAACTTGATATCTAGGGGAAGGAGTTCAATCGCCCATTTGGCCACTCGACCAGTTGCATCTCTGTTGTGCAAAATCTCTAATAGTGGAGAGTCGCTGACGACTATAATGGAATGATCAGAGAAGTAATGTGCAACCTTCTTCGTGGTCATATAAATCCCATATACAAGCTTCTGGTAATGAGGATATCTTTGCTTTGAAGGAGTCAAAACTTCAGAAACATAATATACTGGGCGCTGAACTTTGAAGGCCTTTCCTTCTTCTTCCCGCTCGACCGTAAGTACTGTACTGACAACTTGTCCTGTGGCTGTAATGTAAATCAGCAAAGGCTCCTTGCTGATTGGGGCAGCAAGCACCGGCTGGGTGGAGAGCAGAGCTTTGAGCTCTGTAAACGCTGCATCAGCTTCTGGAGTCCACTCGAACTTGTCGGACTTCTTCATCAGTCGGTAAAGAGGCAATGCCTTTTCACCGAGGCGAGAGATGAATCTACTTAAAGCGGCCAAGCATCCTGTAAGCTTCTGGACGTCATGCACACGCACAGGACGTTTCATCCGGAGTATAGTACCAATTTTTTCAGGATTGGCGTCGATTCCCCGTTCGGAAACGAGAAAACCGAGTAACTTCCCACCTGGAACTCCGAACGTGCACTTTGACGGATTGAGCTTGATATCATACCTCCTGAGGTTGGCAAAGGTTTCAGCAAGGTCAGTCAGCAGGTCGGAACCCTTCCGTGACTTGACCACAATATCATCCATGTATGCCTCCACATTCCGACTGATTTAAGTGAGCAAACACTTCTGAATCATCCTCATGAACGTGGCTCCGGCATTCTTGAGGCCGAACGGCATGGTGACATAACAGAAGCACCCGAATGGAGTGATGAAAGCTGTTTTGATCTCGTCGGGCCCATACAAACGGATCTGATGGTACCCGGAATAGGCGTCTAGGAAAGACAAACGCTCACATCCCGCAGTCGAGTCGACTATCTGGTCGATGCTGGGGAGAGGAAAATGATCTTTCGGGCAGGCCTGATTGATATGCTTGAAATCAATGCACATGCGAAGTGACTTGTCCTTCTTGGGGACCATGACAACATTGGCGAGCCACTCGGAGTGGTAAATTCCTCGAATGAACTCCGCTGCTAAGAGCCGAGCCACCTCCTCGCCAATGGCCTTCCTCTTCTGGACGGCGGACCGTCAAAGATGTTCTTTCATAGGTTTAAATTTTGGGTCGACTCGTAGATGGTGCTCAGCCAGCCCCCTGGTTACTCCAGGCATGTCAGCAGGCTTCCATGCGAAGATGTCCTAGTTCTCACGGAGGAACTGGATGAGCGCTTCTTCCTATTTGGAGTCGACCGTCGTAGAGATGTGAGTCGGGGCAGCGTTTGGATCGGTCGGGTGAATGTGAACTGCCTTCGTTTCACCGGACGACTGAAAAGCTGATTCTGAAGCAGGCTTCTTAGCTCGTAGCAACTCACTCGGATCTGCAGTCTTCTGATACTCTTGCAGCTCGACCACCGCCATCTGAGCGTCAGCAATCTTTAAGCCTTTCTGAAAACACTCTTCTACTTTCTTCCGATTGCCTGTAACAGTGATCACACCTTTGGGACCAGGCATCTTCAATTTGAGATACACATAACATGGTCGAGCCATGAAGCGTGCATAAGCTGGCCTGCCCAAAATAGCGTGATAAGCACTTTGGAAATCCACAACTTTGAATGTCAACTTTTCCTTGCGGTAATTCTTGGAATCACCGAAAACCACATCAAGAGCAATTTGGCCGAGTGACTCGGCTTTCTTCCCAGGAATGACTCCATGGAAACTCATGTTACTGGTGCTGAGCCTGGACATCGGAATGCCCATCCCTTTCAATGTTTCTGCATACAGTATGTTCAAACCGCTGCCTCCATCCATCAGGACTTTGGTCAGTCGAGTGCCTTCGATAACTGGGTCGACCACCAGAGCTTGCCTCCCAGGGGTGGCAATGTGCGTAGGGTGATCAGACTGGTCGAATGTGATGGCAGTCTGGGACCACTTCAGATAATTGGGTGTTGCCAGAGCAACCATATTTACCTCACGGTTAATAACCTTCAGTCGACTTTTGCTCTCAACATCAGCAAAAATCATCAGGGTGGAATTGACCTGGGGGTACCCATCGTCACTATCTTCCTTGTCCTCAACTTTGTCTGACTCCTTTTCCTTATCTTTGAACTGCTTGCCCTGAAACTGCTGGATCAGAAGCCGACACTGTCGAGTGGTATGCTTTGGGTAAATGAGTTTACCCTCTTCATCTTTCTTGGTGTGGATGTGACACGGTAGATCCAAAACATCATTTCCATCTTGGTCTTTAACTTTCTTGGGGTTCCAAGGTCCTTTGGGTTTTCCCATAAATTTTCCCTGGGTTACGGCCAGGGCCTCCCCAGGAGCGGCTGGCTCGGCTTTCCGCTTCTGTTTCCGACTGGAATTTCCTCCGGTTTCCTGGGCGACTGCTTTATGCTTGCCACTCCGGAGTCGATCCTCATCTTCACCATTAGCGTATTTGGTGGCAATCTCCATCATCCGATTCAGAGACATCTCTCCGGTTCGACCGAACTTCAGATTCAATTCTGTGTACTTAACGCCTTCTTTAAAGGCACAAACTGCTTGATGATCTGGTGCATTTTCAACTGTGTGATGCAATGTGATCCACCTCTGGATGTAATCCCTCAGAGTTTCATTCGGTTTCTGCACCCAAGACCGCAATTCCGTAAGGCCTGCAGGTCGCTTGCATGTTCCTTCAAATGTGGTGACAAACACTCGGGAGAGATCCTCCCAAGTGTAAATGCTGCTGGGTGCTAACTGATTCAGCCACGCTCTGGCTGAGCCTTCTAACATGAGAGGCAGGTGCTTCATGGCTACCTCATCGTTCCCACCGCCAATCTGGACAGCCACTCGGTAATCTTCGAGCCAAGTATCGGGCTTGGACTCACCGGTGAACTTACTAACTCCAGTCGCCAACCTGAAGTTGGGAGGAATTACGGCGGCTCTGATGGCTCGACTGAAACACTTCGGCCCTGAAACATGTACTCTGCTGCTGGTAGGCGCATCTCTGTCGTGGCCTTCTCGGTGAGCTCTATTCCTGTCGACCAAACCTTGAACGAGAATGGATCTCGCATCAAAGCCTGGTTCCCTGGGGTCGACTGGAATTCTCCGCCCAACATTATGAGGGCGTCTGTCAACCTGCTGTCGAGGCACATATGATCCACTCCTCGGGGGAGGGTTGGCACTCGAGGTCGATCATCACGATCGAATCGGTGATCATACTGCTCATTCCTTCTGTACTGATCACGCCGGTCTCCACGTCCCTCACGCCTCGGAGGCGATCTTGGGTTGTGAGCCGACTGGACTGTATCCGCTGCAACGGATCGACTGTGGATCCTGTTCCGCGACTGAGAAACAGCGGAATTCTGGTCTCCCGCTGCCCGGAGCAACGCTCTGATTTGCAACAAGCCTCTGCCAGCCTCTGACTGGGAAGGCTGAATCGACTCTGCTATACGGGCCGCAGCCGCCAAGTTATGAGTCGGAGTACGATATACCTGCGGGAGCGGAAAGAGTTGACATCGACTGGATTTTGGAGCCCGTTGACGCGCTCGCTCGTCGAGTATTCGCTGGAGATTCTCCAGTCGAGTGCGCTCGGCCAAGTTAGCCAAGCGCGCGTCCTCCAAGGCTCGGGCCTCGGGGGTTTCTCCAACGATAGGAGTGTGGAGTGCATCCATGTTCCGGCGGCGAAGCTCCTCCCGCTGCAACGACGTGAGAGGCTCGGGGAGATACTCCTCGTGAGGACGCGACGGGTCGCCCCCATCCGCGCCTCCGTCAGCGCGGGGGAAACCGGGAGGACTGTGTGGCCCATCGATCACCAGAACCTCTGCAGCTAGGTCACTGCTGTCGCATTCAGATGCGGTCTCTACGGAGCCAGTCGACAGGTCGAACATGCCGTAGAGGGATTCGTCGGGCTCGATTGCCGCGACTTGTGGGGTGGCCGACTGGCGGGCCACCGCATGCCTCACCCACCTCTGAAGCCTCGACCGACCGGAGCGCTTGCGCCGGCGAGAAACAGGGCGGGGAGATGCCACGGGAGCCGACCGATACTGGGTCGACGGCTGCCGCAGGAGGACACCACGGACGCATGCGCGAAAGTGTGTCGCCCCGCGGACGGGGAGCGCATCGACGTCGAGTGGAGCCTCCTGAAGCCAAGCGGAGTCGTCGGCGATGAACGTGAGCGCGCCGAGACGGATCTCGCGGCCCTCCACCAAAGCTCCGCCCGAAACCATGATCAAGGAGATCGGAAAAAATCGCAACTTCTCAAACTAGGCGCTAAGACTCCTGGCCCCACGGTGGGCGCCAACTGTCGTGGTTCTAACTCTGACAGTGATGTAGGGGGGTATGTATGGAGAGGCTAGATCTTAGCTATGGAGGAGTTGTAAGCACACGAGGATTACGAGTTCAGACCCTTCTCGGAGGAAGTAACAGCCCTACGTCTCGGTGCCCGGAGGCGGTCGACTGAATTATGTGTGTATGAATAACAGGGGTGCCAACCCTTGATACTGAGGAGGGGGGTGGCTTATATAGAGTTCGCCAAGCCCCTCTAGCCCTCAGTAATGCAAGGTTTAAAATACATTAAGACTGGGGGTTACTGGTAACGCCCCTAATAAAGTGCTATGATGACCATAAAAGCTACTTAATGACCGACTGTTTGCGTGCAGGGTGACTTTAGATCTCCTGGCAGTCGAGTGGTTGGAATTCGGTCGAGTGATCGCTTCGTGGTCGAGTGTCTTGAATCTGTCGATTGGGATACCTCCAAGTCGATTGAAAGGTGACTTCTTCTAGGGATGTCCTTGGGTAGGGTACTTAGGACAGGTCCATGCCCCTATCCTAGGTACATAGCTTCATCATAAAGCACGTCGGTAGAACCAGTCTCGCGTAAGCGTACGCGTAATGTCGGTCCGGGCCGCTTCATCCAACAATACCGCCGAACCAAAGTATGACATGCTGGTAAGCAGTATGACTTATATCGCCCACAACTCACTTGTGTTCTACTCGTGCATATAACATCAACGCATAAAACCTGGCTCGGATGCCACTATTGGGGAACGTAGTAATTTCAAAAAAATTCCTACGCACACGCAAGATCATGGTGATGCATAGCAACGAGAAGGGAGAGTGTAGTCTACGTACACTCGTACACCGGCAACGGAAGCGTTGACACAACATAGAGGAAGTAGTCGTACGTCTTCCCGATCCGACCGATCCAAGTACCGAAAGTACGGTACCTCCGAGTTCTGGACACGTTCAACTCGGTGATGTCCCTCGAGCTCCGATCCAGCCGAGTGTTGAGGGAGAGTTTCGTCAGCACGACGGCGTGATGACGGTGATGATGTTCTACCGACGCAGGGCTTCGCCTAAGCACCGCTACGATATGACCGAGGTGGAATATGGTGGAAGGGGGCACCGCACACGGCTAAGGAACGATCACGAAGATCAACTTGTGTGTCATGGGGTGCCCCCTTGCCCCCGTATATAAAGGAGGGAGGGGGGAGGTGCGGCCGGCCCCTAGGGGTGCGCCTGGAGGAGTCCTACTCCCATCTTGCCTTGTTGGAGAAGGAAAGGGGAAGGGGGAAAGAGGAAAGGGGGGCGCCGCCCCCCTTCCTTGTCCTATTCGGACTAGAGGGGGGAGGGGGCGCGCGGCCTGCCCTGGCCGGCCCTCCTCTTCTCCCTTAGGCCCATGTAGGCCCATTAACCCCCCCCCCCGGGGGGGGTCCGGTAACCCCACGGTACTCCGGTAAAATCCTGATTTCACCCGGAACGATTCCGATATCCAAATATAGGCTTCCAATATATCAATCTTTATGTCTCGACCATTTCGGGACTCCTCGTCATGTCCGTGATCACATCTGGGACTCCGAACAACCTTCGGTACACCAAAACACAAAAACCCTAATTACGATCGTCACCGAACTTTAAGCATGCGGACCCTACGGGTTCGAGAACTATGTAGACATGACCGAGACACGTCTCCGGTCTATAACCAATAGCGGAACCTAGATGCTCATATTGGCTCCTACATATTCTACAAAGATCTTTATCGATCAAACCGCATAACAACATACGTTGTTCCCTTTGTCATCGGTATGTTACTTGCCCGAGCTTCGATCGTCGGTATTCCAATACCTAGTTCAATCTCGTTACCGGCAAGTCTCTTTACTCGTTGTAATACATCATCTCACAACTAACTCATTAGTTGCAATGCTTGCAAGGCTTATGTGATGTGCATTACCGAAAAGGCCCAGAGATACCTCTCCGACAATCGGAGTGACAAATCCTAATCTCGAAATACGCTAACCCAACAAGTACCTTCGGAGACACCTGTAGAGCACCTTTATAATCATCCAGTTACGTTGTGATGTTTGGTAGCACACAAAGTGTTCCTCCGGTAAACGGGAGTTGCATAATCTCATAGTCATAGGAACATGTATAAGTTATGAAGAAAGCAATAGCAACAAACTAAACGATCAAGTGCTAAGCTAACGGAATGGGTCAAGTCAATCACATCATTCTCCTAATGATGTGATCCCGTTAATCAAATGACAACTCATGCCTATGGTTAGGAAACATAACCATCTTTGATCAACGAGCTAGTCAAGTAGAGGCATACTAGTGACACTCTGTTTGTCTATGTATTCACACATGTATTATGTTTCCGGTTAATACAATCCTAGCATGAATAATAAACATTTATCATGATATAAGGAAATAAATAATAACTTTATTATTGCCTCTAGGGCATATTTCCTTCACATCTGTTGCCTGAAAATCCAAATTTTAACGGCAATGCTAATTGGCGAACTACCGCCAGGAGGCTGATGCTGGCGAACGCCCTTCCCGCCGTTTGATCTGGGCCGCATGGATCTTGGGGAAAATCCGACGCCACACTAGGTCTATGAAAGTGTTCGCTATAACTGATCTCCAGGTGAATGTCCTTTTTTTTCTTCAAATTTTTTTAGTTAACCATGCACACTCACCAGTTGGACTAGAGATGTGTTTGTGAACACGCCGAGCACTCAACACCTATTATGTATCTAAGTTAATTTGTTTTTAAATTATTTTTCATTTGGAAAAATCCATTTTCCATTTTAAAAGAAAAAAATCCATACTTTTTAGTGGATTTGTTTGTTATAAACTTGTCATATGTATTTTTTATTATATGTAGCATGGAAACTTCTATGTCTTTTTAATACCCCCACGACATTTTCTTATTAAGACCATGCCATTTTAATAATTACTCCCTCTCTCCCATATAATTGTTGCTCAAACAGATGTATTTAGCTGTATTTCAGTGCTAGATACGTCCGTTTGAGTGAAAATTAATATAGGGCGGAGGGAGTATTAATATGTTATTTTTTTATTAAGAGGATGACAGTTTTATTATTAAGAGAAACTGTATTTTTATTTAGTAACATAAAATACTTTTTATTTGTCAATAGGATGGCGTTTTATGATAAGAGCATGAAATTTTCATTATTAAGAGCATGACATTTTTATTATTAGGCGGATGGTAGTTTTATTATTAGCTGGTGGAAGTTTTATTATTGAGAGCATGTCACTTTTATTATTGTTGACATGACATTTTTAGTATAAAATGGATGTTATTTTTTATTTTTTATTTTATGGAAGTATTTTTGGGGGCTTATATAGGTAAAATATTTTATCTAGAGGATGTCAATTTTATAAAGTAGCATGACAATTTTCACATTTTTTCAAAGCATGACATTTTTATAAATTTGTGCATATTTTTTGTTCATAGCAATTTTTATCTAGAAAATGAAAGTTCTAAAGTTTAGCATGGCAAAAAAATGTAAATCACTCATCTTTTTTTTGTTTTAAAGTTTTAACATGGCAATTTTGAATGAAAAAAGTTAACTGGGCCCACTAGAAACGACCGTTGAGAGCTAGTAGGAGCAGTCCCCTAGTGATCGAACACCAGCTATTTGGGTCCAGTTTTAATAGGTTTTTATCATTTATGCCATTGGTTGTCACTCACTAAGTTTTGCCACTAGGAATTTCAACTGCTCAAAAATGTCATCGCTTCCTTAGGTGCATGCTCAAAAATGCCACTCGACACCATTTGTCATATCAAATCTCGTTTGTCATGTCATAATGATTGTCATCTCAAAGTGTGGGTCCCACTTGATCCCAATAGCGTTCTTATTTTCTCTAAAATTATTCGCTTGCTTACTCCAAACAAGTGGGGTCCACACTTATCATTGTGAGATAGAGAGAGCCGACATGCGGGTATAGGGTTATTTTTGTCATATAACATGGTCAACGAGTTTGACCTGACAATAACGATGTCTAATGGCATTTCTGAGCAAACATCTAATGGAACGATGGCATTTTTGAGAAAACTTATGGATTGATGACATTTTTGAGCAGCTGTAATTTGTAATGGCAAAACTGAGTAGTGAGACACAACTAGTGGCATAAATGATAAAACCCTATTTTAATTTGCGGCATTGCATGAAGCCCCAAGGTGGAGATGTGGAGGCCGCATCGAGTGCAACGAGGGGAAACGTATCTGGTGCTCTTGTTATTTGAACTTTTGCAACAACAAATATTGATGTTGTGTGATTGTGTTCAATTTTTTTCATATTTTTGAAACATTTTAAAATGTGGTACGGAGGTCCGGTGCACCGGTAGCACCACAAACACCGATGCACCATTTATTTCCCTAACAACGAGGCATGGGACACCGACGAGCCCGTGCCCGGAGTGGCGCGACAACGGCGGTGGAGGGTAGTCGAAGGTTGATGTGTTCAGTTAGAGGTAGGCCGAGGGCGGCGTCAACATAGTGGGGACATTTCGGGTCGGACATGGCGGGACGGCGCACGGTAGTGGTTGCCGACCACGGTGGCCGGGAGCGGGTCTATGGGAGGAAGATACGTGAGGAAGAAGTGTAGGTGCTGGAGGATGGTAGCCGTTGGATTCGCATTGTAGGGCTCAGACATAATTGAGGTAGTTAGCGTGCTATGTACCCGGAAAATGCCAACGGAGGCCGAGCTCCAGGGAGCTCGGTATTTTTGAAAAAAAAAATCAAAAGTCATATTTCAAAGTTTCAAATATATTCAAAAAATTCCATAGAAACTTATTAGATTTCCGCATGCGCGTGTGAAAAAATCATTTGAATTTTTTGTATTTTGTAGGCTGTACAAAAAAGACAAAATACCGGCCCAACAAAAAAAAAGCGGCCCATTTTAGAAATACGTTTTTGTCTTTTTTCTGTACACCACGTGCGAAAGTATATGGTTATGAATTTTTGCGCATACGCAATACACATATGTGAGAGTGTATACAAACATTTTCAAATTTTTTCACGCAGTGGAAAATCATATTTTGAAAACGAGCTCCGTGGAGCTCGGCCTCCAAAAGCCCTCACTCGCTATGTACCACCCAACTTCGGGGATGAAGCCATTTGACAATGAGACAAGTTACCCATCATCTGAAAAACATGAATGCGGATATCAAGCACATAGCGATGCCATGCATCTTATGACTCTGCACAGGCACAGATATATAAAGTTACAACATCACATTTGGGGACATATATAAAAGAAGAAGCAGAGAAGAAAAGAGACAACAAATTATGAACTTTCAGCTATATCAAGGATAATCCACGCATCCCGCACGATCGACACGGCCCTTTCTTCATCATTTATCAAACACGCAGATCCCGAGGTCACCGTCGACGCTGGCCCCGGCCGAGCCGAGCAACCCCGTCCACCTCTCCATCTCATCCCTCCCGTCGCTGTTGAGGAACAGCAATGCGGCCATATCGTCCTCGTCGCGGTCCAGCTGCGCTTGCATCTGCGAGCTCGCGCCAGCTGCCGCACCCGCCGTGGTCGCTGCCGTTGCCTCCAGAGCACCGCACTCGCCGCCGGGGCTGAGCTGCGACGCCACGAATTTGTCCAGCGCCCTCCAGTCCTTGGTGGTCTCATTGTCGGCCTGCGCGTGCTTGCGAGGTCGACGCCTGCTGCCACCGGAGGCGGCGTCCTCCTCCTCCTCGGGCGCCCTGGCCTTCTTACGCGGGAGCGGAGCGGACGGGCTCTCGAGCTGCGGCAGCTCGACTAGGTGGCTGGAGGTGTATCGCAGCAGGGCGGCGGCTCCGTCCAGCTGCTCCGCCTCCTCCTTGAAGCTCGCGCCCCTGCCCATCTGCGCCGCTGCCGCGTACGTCGACGCCATGTTCGGGTCCGGGAACGGCGCGCCGGACATGGCATTGACCTCGTTGTAGGAGTAGTTTGAGCCCCATCTCTCCATCATGCCCCGGTTCGGGTACGCCGTCCTCTTCTTGAACGCCCTGCACACCACCCATCCTTCTTCCTGTATACACACATGGACACTACCAAGAGTTAGCTGCCGGATGTGAAATAGCTTTGCAAATTCCTTTTTGAAAATATTTGCAAGTGAAAGGAATCTACTAAAGTTAGCTACCTCTCCACTGTGTAGTGGAGTCCTGAAACTTTGGTTTTCTCTGCTAGTGATTGTGGCATTCTACAATGCATTTCATGAGTAGTGCTAGTCCTAGGCTCCTAGCTAGTTGCAGACAGCATGTAAACAATGGGACGAGCGTGCTAGAATGTTCACAATGGAAACCCTAGACCAGTACATGCATGCAGCATGCGCATGCATTTCTCAAGGAGAACTCCAAAAAGGTGTTTGCAAGTGGCATGGTCAGGATGGCAACACCGGATACATGCTGGCTACATCCATAGCTTTATCAGGAAGAGTAGAAGACTTTGGAAGACTCGCAAAAAAGGAGCTTATCTTGCTGCCGGTGCTTTGCTACTAGTGATGTGTTTGTCTCCATGGACCATTAGTGGTTCTGTGCTTGAGTTAGAGTACATGCATGCGCCTGGGCAAACTTGTGAGTGCTACTTTAGCAATAAAAATCCTTGTCTATCAGATTATATTAAGTCATTAAGATTTAAGATCTGCTTTCTTTTGTATGTGCTTATTCTTTTTCCCCATGAGTACGAAGCACCAAATATATTCGTGATAATATTTTGAGGATGCATTTAAATCAATCGTCATAGAATTTCATGTTAAAAGTAAAAAACCATTCTTAAAAAGTCAAGTAAAATGCACGAGTGAAAATTTGTGTTTTATTTTACAAAAAAAATATCACGCACTTTTCCCTTGTGAAAAGCATGAAAAACCAACAATTTTAGTGAGTGTAATATTTGTCCACAACCATATATTGTATGTAAATTATAAAATCGATTACTGATTTCAGATGGCTAAGATCAAATGTATCCCAACCCAAGTTCTTTTTCTTACTTGTTTTTGTATTCATATAGTTTGTTTAGGTGAAAGAAAAAAAGAAAAAAAAAGTTAATTTGTAGGCTAGAATCTAAACTACAGTTCTTAATCCGTTCGAAATTACTAAAAACTCAAACTTTGATCTAAGTAAAACTTTTTAAAGTTTGATCAAGTTTATAAAAGATTGCTAATTAATATCTACAATAGTCACCATACATAGTATAAAAATATATTACATGATGAATCTAATGAAACTATTTTTTATATTTAGACTTGGTCAAACTTAAAGAAGATTGACCTAAGACACACATAAACATTCAAATAATTTGGAATGGAGGGAGTAGTATCTATTTGAGTACACCCGCAAAAAAAAGTATCTATTTGAGTAACATTCATATATTGGTTGGTTCCTGTGGACCTACCAACTTCTTAATGTTGTAAACTAGTTGAAAATACCATTTGGTTGGGAATGTAAAAGCTAATTTACACTCTACATTTCCTTGATCAAAACGAGCGTTGGAAATGGTAACAGGAGTAGAGAGCTTGTAGCTTGCCTGCGGTGGCGCGTTCTCGTCAGTCTCGAGGCGGTACTCGTGCATGATCCAGTCTGTCTTCTGTCCGTTGGGCGCCCTGCCCTTGTAGAAGACGAGGGTCTTTCTCATGCCGATGAGCCTGCTCCTCTCGTGCACCGCCTTGTCCCTCCCCGTCGCCTTCCAGAACCCTGCCATGGTCGCCCTGTTCGTCCTCGTCCCCGTCGGGTACTTGCGGTCTTTGAAGCTGAAGAAGTACCACTCGTTCTGCTCCTCGTACCCGATGCCACAGTGCTCTTCAATACATTCAGATAGATTTGAGCAAAAAATTAGGACTAAGAACTGTGAACCAATGTGCATGCATGACATATGTCAGGTCATATACTCCATGGAGTATAAAAGAGTTGTAGAGATAAGGTACCTGTGAGATCCCATGGCTCGATGCGGTAGAGATCAATGTCGCGGATGACGTCGAGGTCGATCTTCTGGGAGGCCACCTTCTTGCGGAGGTAGTAGCCGACGAGCTCCTCGTCGGTGGGGTGGAACCTGAACCCAGGAGGGACGCATGATTCCATGGAGTCCATATGATCAACACCACCACCACTACCTGCGCGCATAGGTTGGATGTGCATAAAATTCAGCAACTCCTCGATCGGCCTACGAATGATATAGCTCGCGAGTACTAGTAGTACTGGCACTAGTAGTAAACAAAGAAGCATGCAGGTGCTCGCGTGAATCATTCGATGCTATGCAAGCCTGCATTTCTTTATACTCCTACTGCAAAGGTTCCTGCAGATAGGGGAGGTTCAGTTGCAGCAGAAGGGAACAGTGGTGTTGACAGTTGGTTGGGTGTGGATCGGTACTGAATGAGTAGCATACAGACTGAAGTATAGTATAGTATTCCTATGTGAGAGTGAGTGTATGGGTTTCAGTGCTTTGGTAAAATTTAATCGAGCCATGTTGGGGTTCTGCACTCCAGTTTATCGTATGATGATATACTAGTACTCGTGGGGCAAAGCCTGAGCATGCAAGGGGCAGCATGCAGGGAGGGTTCAGACAAACGTGGGAAAGTTACAGGCCTGTGAATGATACTGTCGACTGTTGGAGTGTGGAATGAGAGGGCATGTGGGCTATAGTCAGCAGCGAATTATAGCGGCAGCAGGATGTGGTCGATCTGGTCTAACTT
Organism: Triticum urartu; assembly: GCF_056163025.1. NCBI lineage: Eukaryota > Viridiplantae > Streptophyta > Magnoliopsida > Poales > Poaceae > Triticum > Triticum urartu. The sequence continues at coordinate 637,029,649 of NC_141877.1, read as the reverse complement.
AACTGGGACTTGGGAGGAGCGAAATGAAAAAAGCTGAAATGTGTCTATATCGATATACTATATCACATCAACACAGTATATTGTTTAAGACAAAATAGCTCATAGGCTAGTTAGCAGCAACTGTTAATGATTCCCTACTCATCCCGATTGATCATAAAGCCCTCATGAAATGCAATGCACACAACTCAAGCACAATGCAGAGCCAGAGGCCTGTAAAGAAATGCTACCTACATCTATTGTGCTTTCTTGTTTTCTTGCAATTTAGCATCTGGACTAGTGCAAATACAGAGGAACGAGAGCGACGGAGACATATAGTCATTCCCACAGAATTGACGCGCATACAAAACAGGCTAGCTTCCTCTTTCCAAACCAGCTATCAGTGTACGATTGAGTAGCTAGTTTGCTCTGATCAAGAGCACTTGCTATATAATAATGGTGCAACAAAGCACAACTAACTAGCTAAGATGGTGCATGCATATGCATGCATGGCTAGTTCTCAACCAGACCCTAGCACACACCAGGCCGGAGCGCACGCGAATTGGGAAAATGTGCTGTACTAAATCTTGGCACGGCGAGGTGTGGGGCTGGAAATTGATCAAGCGGGAATAAAAACGTGAGGATCGGAGACGAAGAGAGGTCCAGAAGGAGGAGAGGTAATGAAGGCTCTTTCTCGGATCAGGCCTGCAAAGCGCAAAGGAGAAGCGGCTAAAAAGCCACTCACTGGAGTGGAGTGGACAGTGGAGTGCTCCGGCTGATAGCTAGCCAAAGCATGCGAACGCAAAGAGAGCGGAGGAAAAGGCGGCAGCGGCCAGGGGGCGCACACGACCACCGGTTGGCTCCGGCCCTTGCACCGTAGCACGGCCTCTGACCTCCCTGTCCCTTTGTCGAGGAATTCCACGGCACACCCAGCGCGCGGTGACCCTTCTGCTGCCCAGATGCGTTCATATTCGCTGCTGCAGCTTCTTGCAACTTGCGGCTCAACAGTTGTCTGCAGTGCCCACCGTACCGGACTACCGGCTGGCCGGGAGACTTTGTGCTGGCTAGGTAGGGCTAGGGCATGCATGAACGCATGGTACCTTCCCTCCCTAGTGTGGGGTGGATCAAGAAGAATGAGGTCCAGGGAGGGAGATCAATCATTCACTGTGTTTCGCCTTTGGCCTCTTGTGGGGTGCATCACTCACTGTCGCATCGATCTTGCATATGAGCATCAGAGACAGAGGGGAAGGAGGGGTCATCACTACCGGATCTTCTTCAATATTTTCTGTCCCTCTGAATTGAGAAAAAAACTAGTCGAGCGGGGGACGAGCCCCGTGGAATTTTAGTTAAGATTGAAATGACTGCGAGATAACATGATTTGCTACTACTAACTAGAGCCAGCAAGGACGTATGCAACCACCAAGTCCTTACACAGGGTTACAAACCAATTCTCAAATCAAGAGAAAACAAAAAAAATGAGAAAACAATCTATGAAAGACATTGGATGGAACATAAGAATTTCAATATGAACACTTCCATTTTTTTAAGAACTAGGGAAAATCCCTACGCTCCGAACGGGACTTTAGGTTGTAGAGTTCATGAGCAAAAGTTTGCCACTGTTTACCAAAATTAATGTAATATGGATACTTGTGTGCGTGATAATAAAAATTTCCGTAACAAATGGGGCAAGAATTGGTAATAGCAATTTTTTTATCCGTGGCACGCGAGCATAATATGTTCTATAAGAAGTGTATCACACCAATAATCTCATAAAACATCGAAATTAGCCTAACGGCATACGACATGTCCAATTGCTATTTGGAAAATTGCGGCAACCAACCAAACATGCATATATATACTAGTCCATCCGATTCAAAATAAGTGTCGTGGCTTTGAACTAAAGTTGAACTAACCTTAGTTCAAAGCTCGGACACTTTTTTTTGGATCGGAGGGAGTAACTTATTATGAGATGTTGCAAAGTAACTTTTACATTTTAACACTTACCACCTTAATTAAAGAGAATCTAAGTTGGGTTGCGGAGCAAAGATGGGTGTGTTGCTTCCTTAGGTATGTGCAATGATTCATGTTTGAAAGTGTGCTAGATGTGTGGTTAAATGCTTGTGTGTATGCTGAAAAATTATTTATCATCCTTTTCATGTGAAAAAAATTGAATTCATTTAGTACATGTATATGATAAGTTGTCAGGCTATATATGTTGTGAACTTTAGGTATGCATATTTAAATTTAAAATGTTAGGTGTATCCTTATATACATTTTTATTTAGCATTAACAAAAAAAGGGATGCTTGGTTGAATCAAAATGCCGGCACACTCTCCATAGATGGAATGTTTGGGAATTTTATGCACTTGAAGTAATCGCATGAAGCAAACATTCTCCAATTCTAATTTGAAATGTATGCTATATAAAGACCAATTTTACTTTAACATAAGATTTTTTTAATTTAAAACACATGATTTTTTCTTGGATCGTTAGTATGACCTCAATCCATACACCTTCAAGATTGACTGCCCATCCTAACAGAATAGCCTTTTCTCATTCAAGAATAAAAGAACAGGTATATCATGGTCAATGCATACAGATTGTGCAATATATATATACTAAATTATGGTTCAGTAAAAAGTATATGTTTGCACATCAATTAGACCACCTTGTATAATGAAGGATCTAGGGGGGGAGGGGGGCACCTTGTCAGGACTAATTTCTAATTTAGAAGAATAAGACACCTAGGTTGCAACCACGGAGGATTGGACCTAGTGGGCTGGCTGCATACCTCGTAACTCTACGGCCGGATCTATTGGTTCTGAGAGTATCTTAGTTTTAGTATGACAAATAATCTTCAGAAGTGCCAAGTTCTAGGAAAAATTGTAAAAACTTCAGTTGATGATGGAAAAACTATGGGTGTAATGTAGGGAGCAACATGTATTGTGAAATTGTGGAACACTAATCATATGGAACTACCTCAAAAATTCCAAATAGCATGTATGTGCAAATTCAGTAATATTTAACTGCCCTGGCCAAATACCCCGTGTTTCTTCGGACCAGAATGCAGTTTTTTGAAGATCAACGCCCATGATATAAGCTGAAGCTTTTGGTTCCATACACATCAAGACCCACTGCAGCGAGATATGTGTATACCTTGGACGACATATGCATATGATATCAAAACGAATACGAAGAAAATCGATTAGCCCCAAGTGAAGAGGAAAGTGGCCAGGGGAAGAGAGGGTAACTAAAGACACCACACACACCAGTACGTATACCGCCACGGAAATTATTAAAAGAAGAAACAAAGATTGGAGATCGACGAACTATGAACACGCAAAGTAGACGGATTGATCACCCAGTAGCTTGATATGCATACACACTCACCTCAGATGATCAGCTGCGTGCTCCAGATCACCGAGATCGATCAGACCTCGATCTTCTCCCAGCTAGGGTCGATGGACTCTATTTTTCGTGATCGGCAGGAACAGGCTAGCCTGTGTGTGTAGGGAAGAAGAAGACTAAACAGGTTGATGAGATCGAGGTGCGGTGGAGGAGAGGCGAGGAGAGCTCGCAGGTATATACAGGCAGGATGAGAGAATGGAGAAAGGAGGGGGAGAAGGTGGCGAGTATAAAAAAGGGAGGTCGGGCTTTCCTTTCCGTCGCGCGTGGGCGAGGGGAATGAGCGCCTGTGGGACCCTCCTGGGCCCACAGCTGACGTCACGGACCCTTCTTTGCTACTCGATCTCATTCTCCCGGCACTGTGTACTGTAGAGTGCAGTACAAAAGGAACAGAATGAGCTTAGCCGTAGCTTTGTCTCTTTGTCTTCGAGCCATTGGCATGATAGATCCACTGTACCTTACCTATAGCTCGTTGGGAACCATGGACTCTGGTGATGGGCTAATGGCCAGCAGTTGTCCACGTCCACTTTTGAAATGGACCTAGCTCTAGCTACCTCTACAAAATATACATAGTATTCTATTTGTTTGATGATTTTTGAAGACTCTTTAATATAGTTTCTATGGAGTTTTTTCTTCTCGAATACGCTATGGCGGCGTATCATTGCATTGATAGGGGAGAAGAATGTACAAATCGGCATCAGGGACGCGTACACTACAAGGCGTGTCCGTGATACACATTGAGCATAGAATGGGTTGCTCAGCCCAAAGAGTACACTAAGTTACAGGGATGATGTTGTGAAGTCCTTTGGCTCCTGGGCAAGCCCAGGAGCGGGCGTCGTCTTGGATCGCAACTAGAAGAGAAGCAGAGGAGGGTGTGATCTTGTCAAAGATGATAGCATTGCGATGTCACCAGAGGGACTAGGCTGTTAGCGCCGTGATGGTGGAGAGCCCACGTCGCTTGTCCGGGGTCGTCATAGGAAGAATCATGCTGAGCCAAGAGAGCCATCTGGTGCGGTGATCTCGGGGCAACACCAGGAGAGGATGTCTTGCCAGATTATGCGGGAAAAGACGCACTCCACAAGGAGGTGGTGTAGGGTCTCGGCTTGTTGGGAGCACAACACGCATTGTGGCTCGTGTGGAAAGCCACGCCGTTCCAGCCGATCGGCCGTCCAACAGCGGTTGGCGGAGGCGAGGTAGATGAAGAATTTGACAGAGAGGGGTGCCCCCAATTTCCACACAAGGCGCCAGTGCTCAGACAGCATAGAACCGGTGAATAGAGCGTTGTAGCAGGAAGACGCGGAGTAAGCCCCGTTCTCCGTCCACTTCCAGAGAATGGTGTCAGGCTCCTGGGATAACGTGACAGACTGAAGCCGACACCAGAGGTCGAGGTATTCGAGCGTGGCCGACACCATGGATGTCTCGTATCCATGTGCGATCATGCAGGGCGGCATCAACAATACGCGAGCGGCGGCGTCGGTTCGGCACAAGGGCCGGAAGGCTCAGGGCGATGTCGGCAATGGAGCAGCCCTGGAGCCACTTGTCAGTCCAGAAGCGGCAGGAGGTGTCGTTACCAATGGTCCACGTCGTCGAGGCATGGAAGAACTGAAGGGCCTCTGGATCCGAAGGCGGCTGGATATGAGACCATGGACGAGAGCCATCCGAAGTGTGAAGCCATCGGATGTGAAGGGAAATGCCAGTGCGGTGCATATCCCGAATTCTGAGCCCACCAAGCTCAAGGGGGCGGCATACTCTCGCCCAGCTAACGAGACAAGAACTAGCACGTGCGTCCTTGCGGCCATGCCATAGGAAGTCGCGAATGATCCAGTTGGTCTTCTTGAGAATAGGTTGGGACAACGACATGTCACAATCTGGTTTCCATTAGATACTTTCTCTTGCGGCACATAATCTCGAAATAGGTTTTCGTTCCGCTTTATATAGATAAAACAATTCATGCTGTGCATACTTAGCATTGGCTAATTTGTACAAGAATTGGTTACAAGTTTTAATCGGGGTTGAGCACGCCCAAAATTTAGTGAGTGGAAGTGCGATGTGTTGGTTAATTTGGCTACGTTCAAATGATATTATGGCTGATCAAACGAAACTTTCTGATTCCTTCGGGGTTATCTTCTTGCCATTCAATCGTTTGCAATCTTGGTCTATGTAATCTTCTGCGGTCAAACGTCAAGGAGCTAATATTCGCGGATAGTCGACGACAGCAAATATTATAGAAGATTTTATGCTTCAACATGGATGGAGTGGCCTAATATGATAGTACTTGCGTTCCAAACTGTCGAAGGTGGTGTGCTATATGCAATCCATTTTTGGGTACCAGGTGGCATGAGTTCTAATTACCTTCGTAATTTTCTAAGAAATGTGCCCTATTTTTGGGTACCAGGTGGCATGTGATCTGAAGGCAATAGTTTTTTTTTACTTTATCTAATTAGGAAACTGCCTGAATTAATTGGTTCAGCTTGTTTGAAATGCTAAAAAAATGCTAAACACCATCTAAAACCGAGAACATTTTAGGGCTCAAGTACCATAACTGAGGCTTGAGGGTTCAAAATAGACTTGCATTAGACTCTTGAAAAAATTGACTAAGTTTTCACATGTGCTAATGACGTAATGTCTCTTTATATTGAAGTGCCCACATATAGTGCTCTTGCATTGCACATGTCATTTATTATTTTGGGTGCGTGAAAAACCTTGAGACAAGTCAAACGCATGCATGAGTACCCACCCTACGGCAGGCTGGACTTTTTAGCCGAGGTGGGGACATGCATAGGGTGTTATAGCATGTGGTAAAATGCTTTTCATCTGCGTGGTTAGGTTGGGTTTTGCTGCCGTCAAACTGTATGTTCTTACCTATGGTACCACACTGTGTGTGCTTTCAGCTGTGTATAGGACCATGCTGCCCAATCGACAGATGAACAAGTTACTCAGTGTGTAGAGCCGTACAGTTGTCCAGGTATGATGATCAATCCATTGTATCATTGCACCAGATTTCTCTGGTAAAAGATCACACTTCACTCCCATCAATTCTGTGGAAGATTTTGAGATGTAGAAGTTTGATTTGATGTGAGTATCACAACCACCTCAGCATAGCTACCTAGCTATATCTAGCTAGCAATTTCACATCACAGTCCAGTAAATTTCACTTCATATGTCAAATGGCAACGCAAACCAGCCGATCGATCTCATTAATCTCTTGATTACCATTCGTGTCCTACCTAGAAATTCGTGCTGTCAGCGTCGACAGAGCATGCACGCACCAAACTGATGAGGGACTAATGGCATCCGTTAGCCTTAGCCATTATCATTCCATTGATTATTTCCAGAAGCATGATCAATAGGAATTATGATGTCGATCAACACTGGGGCGTAGGCATGCATTACAATACATGTGCTTGTGCTAAGTATGATACCACCTACTAATGTTAGGGCAACACCAAATCCATCCCTCATAAGGATGAATCAAATTTGGGTGCCCTCACATCATTCCGGTTCTCATTGCTTGCCAGTTGCTGATCAACTCGTGATCGAAGGTAACATATATATTTACAATATTTAAGGAATTTAACACTTATAAATATGTTAAATTATTGTGCATGTATGGATCGAATAGAGTTGCTCAGCTTATTAGAGAAAACCAAGCGATAAAGGACATGTGCACACTTATTTTATTGACCCAATCTTCTTTCTATTTGTATGAGTAGTAGATAGAAAGTTAAAAAGTTTGGTTACAAGGACAGCCCCAAAACTTTCTACGTGATCTGAACAACATTACACCAAAATCCAACTACAACTAACGGTATCATGAGCCAAGTCAATGAAATCTAAAGAGTAGCTAGTGTGATATGATGATCGATGATTAATAAAAATGTGTCTAATTAAATCAAAAGGTTGCAAATGGATAAAGCAAGGTTTTTGTTTTGTCAAGCAAATAATGTTTATTTTTCTATTCCTAATAAAACATATCAAGAATAGACTCCATTGAACTGTTTTTTTACATCAGTACAGACACAAGCGCTCATATACACGCGCACACACTCACCCCTATGATCGCATGCACACCCTACCCATATGAGCACCTTCGAAAGACTGAGCCGGCATATCATCTTGAGATTTACAAAGTCACCGTAGGCGCCTCGTCGTCGACGGGAACGTCTCCTCCCACTAAATGCGCATCGCCAGAAATCCTGAAATAAATCCAGGAATAAATGCGAGCACCAGGATTTGAACCATGGTGGGCTGGGGATACCATAGTCCCTCTAACCATCCAACCATAGGTTGGTACACTCCATTGAACTGTTCTCGCAACACACTAGGTACTATATTATGAAGTCAAATCAAAAGTCGTAAGATCATACCTCTATTATATCTCTTTCGTGAAACCCTGAGCCTTCGGCATTGCGCCGCTCTAACTAGAGCGACATGGGCGGTGACCCTAGACAATTCACCACTCTATCACGACCTCCTCCCCTCACTGCCCCGACAGACACCGATTGGTAAAGCCTATGCGGTAAGAGTGGCGGCAGGCTTGTTTTCTCGCGCGACATCAATCTTGTAGAGGTAGTACACCAATCTTGTAGTTGCTTGGGGTTGCGGCGGCGGAGCAAGGAACTACTCCCTCTGTCCCATAATATAAGAACGTTTTTGACACTACACTAGTGTCAAAAATGTTCTTATATTATGGGACGGAGGAAGTAGGTTGTAGCAGTGATGGTTCTACTACCAGTCGGAGGTGTCTCTCGAGCAGGCCCACTTGGACCAGGTTTGGTCGTGGTTGGCCATGGAGGTACACCGTATTTAAAAAAAAGTTTGGCATGACAAGAAAATCCAGAAACAGTAGTTTCGTGCTGGAGACAATGTTCTTCTTTACAATTCATGCTTAAAGATGTTTCCAGGTAAAATCAAATCAAGGTGGGATGGCCCCTAAGAAATTGATGAAGTATACAACTCAGGAGCTGTCAGACACGGACAACCCCTGAAGCCATATCTTGTCGATGTGCAAGCGGAGCCAAGGTAATAATTTTTTATCACGCCGGAAGAGGCGATTGCGCAACAATCCGTAAGTTCTGACCCCACTACTCTGTAATTTTATTGAAAGTGTGTGTATAAGTCGTAGAAAGAATTTAGGAATAAGCTAAAATTGTAGGTAACGTTTTCCCAAGTCAATGAGGGTTTTTTAGGTGGTACGTCATACATCTCCAACGTATATACAATTTTTGATTATTTCATGCTATTATAATCTTCCCCAAAATCCATTTTCTTCCCTATGAACACGTGGGCTGTGCTAGAACTGCTCTTCTTGTAAGATGAAGATTTTGAAGAAGACTTTAAGGATTTATTCTTTTTCTTTTCTTCAGAACTATAATCCTTGCTCTTCTTCTTCTTCTCCTTCTTCTTCTTCTTCTTCTTCCCAGTTTTCCCAGAGGGAACAATCAAAAATATAGTGGCCTGACTTCTTGCATCTGCGGCACGTTCTCTTCTTGTAGTCCTGAGAAGAAGTTTCTTGAGTTTTCTTCAGGTCATAATTTGAAGACTTCCCAAAGCGGTTTTTCTTTGAGAACTTCTGAAATTTCCTCACAACCAATGCAAGCTCTCTGCCAATTTTTCCAGGGCCACCAGAACTGCAGTTAGATTCTTCTTCAGATGAAAAAACTACTTTTGCCTCCAGCGTATAGGGTCTTCCATAGCTTGGTCCATAGAGATCTCTCTTCTCAGCGTATTAAAATTCATGAGTATTGAGCCTCTCAAGAATATCAGCAGGATTGAGAGACTTGTAGTCAGTACGCTCTGGAATCATCAAGATCAGAGTATCAAAGGAACTGTCAAGTGACCTCAACAATTTATTCACCACTTTATGGTCAGTGATATCAGGTGCACCAAGAGCTTGAAGCTCATTGGAGATGTCTGTGTGAAGGTCAAATGTGAGTTGGACACTTATGTTGTCAAGCCTCTTCAAGCAGTTGAAGAGATTCCGAAGAACTCAACTTGAGAGTCATGCCGAGTTGAATCTCCTTCATTATCCTTGGAGAGCATTTCCCAGATCAGCTTTGTAGATTACAACGCACCCATAAGGCCATATTGTCCTTTGGTTAGATGACCACATATGATGTTCTTCGCTTGAGAGTCCAATTGAGAAAATCACCTCACATCAGCAGCAGTAACATTTTATCCTTGCGCTGGGATGCCCATCATGATGACATACCAGAGGTCATTGTCAATTGCTTCAAGATGAATGCACATCTTATTCTTCCAATAAGGATAGTCAAAGTCATCGAAGACTAGGCACTTGCCAGAGACTTTGAAGTTTCTTGTAGTCGACATAGCTTAAACTCTAGGTGGTTAAACCAAATCAATAGAACAAGGGAGCACCTTGCTCTGATACCGATTAAAAGTGCGAGTAGTCGACCAAAGGGGGTGAATGGAAGATTTTAAAAAATTCTTCAAGGAAGCAAATTCTTCGAAGAATAACAGTGCGAAAAATATACAACAAAAGGTAAACTATGCTAAGTATGCAATTTAGAATTAAGACAAAGTCATAAGAACATAACTAAGTAGGTAGCAGTATATGTAGAACATGTGAAATACATGGAAACAAACTGAAGAACTACAATCTGGAAGACAAAGAAAATGAATGATGAATGTCTTCAAGTCAAACTCTTCAGAGGGAGGGAGACAAATTCTTCAACATAGAATTACTGAAAGTAAAGCATTGAGGAGTTTGAGCCATGGTAGCTCGGTGAAGATAATGAATTTGATCTAGTTGTTGTGACAACTATATGTCTAGTTGGAGAGCTTTGAGATTCAACTAAGAAGACACTTAATGTTCACCTTATTCTCCTTGAGCTAAGGTCAGTTAGACCTCGCACAATCATTCATGGTAAGTCTTCAAGGTAGACTTCCAAACCTTCATAGACTCATTTTATGGCACTCACAATTTCTGCTTGGATGCTTAGAACATGACACCTGACCTTCTGGAAGACCACTGTCATCAAAGGTAACAAGCATTGGAACACACAGGATAATCTCTTCAGTGATGATCAATCACTTTGGCTTTGGTTGTTTGGGTTTTCCTCACTTAGGATTCTCTCAAGTTCTTTAGAGGATGGGTTGCTCTAGATGACACTTAGCATGCAATCACTTGGAGCAACCAACCAAGAAAGGGTGGGGCAACTATTTATAGCCTTGGGGCAACCTGACATGAATTGACTATCATGCCCTTTAGACACGACCATTGTCAGGATAAGGATTCACTCGACAGCTGACACTCGCTTAGCAAAAGTAGGAAATTTGAACTCTAATTTTCCCCGCGTTAGGAGAATTGCACTGACGATTTCCTAACTCTTCAATCACACCAATTTCATCAATGACCGGAAGAACATCGTTGTAGCGACCAGACCTCAAACAGTCTGATCTCTGTGCTCCGGTGTCATCCCTGGATCAGTAATGCTGACACTACACAGTACTCGGAGGATTTATAGCAGAGTAGCAATCACACACTTATTACATCGAGAGTCTCAAAAGAAAACTTATTACAATAAATATGGCTTAAGACCATCTAATAACGATAACGGCGGAAGGCTTGGAAGATAAGCGAGTCCATCAACTCCAACGGCATCACTGAGTATAGAACCACGACCTAAACTCCTTAGTCGTCGTCTGAGAAGTCTGCAACATTAACGTTGCATCCCGAAAATGGGTCAGCACATGGAATATGCTGGCAATGTAACACATAGAGAGTAATGGAATGAAACAGCTATACTATATGCATATTTGGCTGGTGAAAAGCTCTACGGTTACAGTTTTTGCGTAAAGCCAATTTTTTCCTACTTCAAAGGAATAAATTTATTTAACTATCATGGTAGTTGTTAAACATTGAGAATGGTTGACAGCATTCTCAATCCCAATTAAGCATCATCATTAAACATAACCCAACAAAATTAATTTAGAGTAACATGTTGAGATTCACATGAAAATCCAGGTACTAGATACTCAAGATGTCCATAATCGGGGACACGGCTAATCATGATTAGTTTATTACACTCTGCAGAGGTTTGCACACTTTTCCCCACAAGACTCGATCGCCTCCGTTTGGTTTCTCGCACTACAGGGTGTTTGAGAAGACGGATGACCGAGACATAGTCTTTCAGAAGCGCTAGCACCTTACGATCGGGTAGACCGTACCACCTACATCCCCTACATCTGCTAGTCTACCATTGTAAGAGTTCGCACAACTTAGTCAACTATGCTAGAGCCCATAATAGCTTGTGGCTGCACACGGAAGTTTCTAGTATGAATAGTCTTATGATCCCTTTGAGCCTGGGTGGCGGTCCAAAAGAAAACAGGCAAGTCCTGGAATACCCAGGTGCCTCAATCCACCCAGATGTGTGTTTAAGTTGCCACCTTAGATAAACCATTAATTAACAATCTCACATCTGTCATGGATTTCACTCACCCAATCCACGTCTACTAGCATAGCATGGCATAATAAGCAAACGTAGAAGTAACTCCCAAAGGTTTGAAAACAAACTGGTAATAGGTACTACCTCATCTACTTCCCATCCCACAATTTAATTAGATCCTAATCATGCAATGTGTGAGGATTGATCTAATGCAATAAAACTGGGTAGTAGAGAAGGTATGATCAAAGTGTTACTTTCCTTGCTGATGATCCGGGAAACCTAGCGATTCGAAGTAACAGGCGGCGCACTCCGGATACTCTATCGCAAACAAACTAATGAGCATACAATAAGTACTCATCTAATGCACAGGTAAAACTCAAATAAGAGATCTAACCAGAAGGTTCAACTTAAGAACTCCGGTTGGCAAAAGAATCAAATCGAACGAAGCAACGAAGGACAAACGGCGAAAGAAAACAACTTCGTTCTAGCAATCTAGATCTAGGGCAAATTTTAGAGTAGCAAAATCTTGTTTAAGTTGGTTAAACGGAGGGTTTCGAGACGAAACTCTAGGCGCTTGAATCGCCTGATTCCGATAAACGAGCTAAAAGTTAAACTAAAACGAAAATCGGATCAGGAATCGCGATCAGAAAAATTGCGGATTTAATCCGAGAAAAAGAAAAACGAAGAACAGATTAACGAACGAACGTTCGTTATCTGAAACTAAACGATGAACGCGTTTCTTAAAACGAACGAACGAGCGAACGCTCGCTAAATAAAAATAAACCGAAAAAACGATCTATTAAAAAAAACGAAAACTAGGGTTTTCTAAAAAAACCGAAGCGGTTTCTCTCAGAAAATCGGTGGCGGGGCGGCTACCTCGGCTCGGGCTTCGGCGAAACTCCGGCGGGGCTCCGGGCGGCGACGGTGGCTATGCGGGGCGACGTGCGGCGCGCGGCGGCGGCAGCAGCGCAGGCGGCAGGGGCGGGCTGCAGTGCGGGGCGGCGGGGTGAGGAGAGGGCGGCAGTGGGGCGGCTATTTAAGAGAGGGGGGGCTGACTTGGGGAGGGGGTCGGGCGGCGGCGAGGCGGCTCCGGCTCGGACTCCTCCCGAGTCCGGCGGCTACTCGAGCGGGAGGCGGCGGCGGCTGGGCCGGCCTGGCTCGGCTGGGCCCTTGGCCCAGTCGGGCGCGGTTTTTTTTTAAATATTCCGCTCGGAAGAAAAGAATAAAAAGAAATACTAAACGGACTCCAAAAATTCCGAAATAAATTTTCACGGGTTTCTAAAATCAAGCCTCACAAGGTGAACATTTATTTGGGACCTAAATGCAATTTTGAAAAATGCACTTTTTTCCTAAATTCAAATAAAACACCAAAAAACTCCGAAATAAAATATTATTTGATTTTATTATTAAATCCTCAATATTTCTTTATTTTGGGAAAGTCATTTTATTCCCTCTCTCATATTTTTGTAATAGAAATAATTGATGATAAAATAAATAAAATCAAATGATCCTATTCTCAAAATTTAAGAGAACTCAAATATGAAAATATCGAAATCCCCAACTCTCTCCGTGGGTCATTGAGTTGCGTAGAATTTCTAGGATCAACCAGAATGCAAAAGAAATATGATATGCATTGATGATCTAATTTATAACATTCCAAATTGAAAATTTGGGATGTTACAAACCTACCCCCCTTAAGATGAATCTCGCCCTCGAGATTCGGGTTGGCTAGAAAATAGGTGAGGGTGGTCCTTGAACAAATCTTCCTCTCGCTCCCAGGTGGCTTCATCCTCTGAGTGGTGGCTCCACTGAACTTTGCAAAACTTGATAACCTTGCTGCGAGTAACTTGGTTGGCAAACTCGAGGATCTTGACTGGCTTCTCCTCGTAGGTCAAATCGTTATCCAACTGAATAGTTTCCAAAGGCACTGTATCTCTCAACGGTATGTCAGCCATCTCTGCGTGACACTTCTTCAGCTGAGAAACGTGGAACACATCATGAACTCCTGACAATCCTTCGGGCAATTCCAACTTGTAGGCCACTTCCCCCATATGTTTCAAAACTCGATATGGTCCTACAAATCGTGGTGCTAACTTCCCTTTAACTCCAAAACGCTTTGTTCCCCAAAGTGGAGATACTCAAAGATAAGCTCTATCTCCAACTTCGTAAACTGTCTCCTTGCGTTTAGAATCTGCATAACTTTTCTGTCTAGACTGGGCTACCTTGAGCCTATCGCGAATCAACTTCACCTTCTGTTCAGACTCTTTAATCAAGTCAGGACCAAACAACTGACGGTCTCCAACTTCGTCCCATGACAACGGTGTCCTGCACCTCCTTCCGTATAAGGCTTCGAAAGGGGCCATCTTTAAACTGGTTTGGTAACTGTTGTTGTAAGAGAACTCTGCATATGGCAAATTGTCGTCCCAACTAGATCCATAATCTAGCGCACAAGCTCTCAGCATATCCTCCAAAATCTGATTTACCCTCTCGGTCTGTCCATCAGTCTGTGGATGAAAAGCTGTACTGAACTCTAGCCTGGTACCCAAAGTTTTGTGCAACTGCTTCCAGAACTTTGAGGTAAACTGGGTTCCTCTATCTGATACGATACTCCTTGGAACTCCATGCAGACATACGATCCTGGTCATGTATATCTTTGCCAACTTAGCACTGGTGTAAGTGGTCTTTACTGGGATGAAATGAGCTACTTTCGTCAATCGATCGACTACAAGCCAAATCGAGTCATAGCCTGAACGAGTCCTGGGCAATCCCGTGATAAAATCCATGCCTAGCTTATCCCACTTCCATTCGGGTATCGGCAATGGTTGTAACAATCCTGCTGGCTTCTGATGCTCTGCCTTTACTCTCTGGCATACATCACAAACTGCTACATACTCCGCAATATCCTTCTTCATTCCGGTCCACCAGAAAATATCCTTCAAATCCAGATACATCTTGGTATTTCCTGGATGTATTGAATATGGTGAATCGTGTGCCTCTTGCAAAATCAACTTCTTGATCTCCAGGTCATTGGGCACGTAAACACGGTCTTCAAACCATAGGGTGTCGTGTTCATCCTCACGAAATCCTTTAGCTTTTCCTTTGCTCAGTTTCCCCTTTATAGCAGCAATCTCTTTGTCAGTTTTCTGAGCTTCTCTGATTTTATCCATCAAAGTTGACTGAATCTCCAATGCTGCTACATAGCCTCTCGGAACTATTTCCACACATAGTTCACGAAGATTATCCACTAACTCCTTGGGTATTTCTCCCGTCATTAATGTATTGACATGGCTCTTACGGCTTAATGCGTCAGCTACTACATTAGCCTTTCCGGGGTGATAATGCAATTTCATATCATAATCCTTGATAAGCTCCAACCATCTCCTTTGTCTGAGATTCAACTCCTTCTGGGTGAAAATGTACTTCAAACTCTTATGATCCGTGTAGACCTCACAATGATTACCAATGAGAAAATGTCTCCATGTTTTCAAAGCATGCACTACGGCTGCTAACTCCAAATCATGCGTATCATAATTCAACTCATGAGGCTTCAGTTGTCTTGAGGCATATGAAACAACTCTCCCTTCCTGCATAAGCACTGCTCCAAGTCCTCGACGTGAAGCGTCGCAGTACACCTCATAATCTTTGGTCTGGTCTGGCAAAATCAACACTGGTGAGGTAACCAAACGTTTCTTCAACTCCTGGAAACTAGCCCCACACTCCTCTGTCCATATGAACTTGGTATCCTTCTTTAATAACTCTGTCATAGACTTTGCAATCTTTGAGAAATTCTCAATAAATCTTTGGCAGTATCCTGCGAGTCCAAGAAAACTCCGGATCTCTCCAACTGTTGTTGGGGCTTCCCACGTGGTCACGGTTTCAATTTTAGCGGGATCTACTGCTATACCTTCACCAGATATAACATGTCCGAGGAATCCTACTTCCTTTAACCAAAACTCACATTTGCTGAACTTGGCATATAATTGATGTTCTCTGAGTTTTCCAAGTACCAAACGCAAATGCTCCTTATGTTCCTCTTCATTCTTCGAATAAACCAGGATATCATCAATGAACACTACGACGAACTTATCCAAAAACTCCATAAACACTTTGTTCATCATGTTCATAAAATAGGCAGGTGCGTTAGTCAGACCAAATGACATAACGGTATACTCATACAGCCCATATCTGGTAGTAAAAGCTGTCTTCGGAATATCATGTTCTCGAATCTTCAACTGCTGGTATCCTGATCGCAGATCGATCTTGGAAAATACCTTAGCTCCTTGCAATCGATCAAACAGATCGTTGATCATTGGTAATGGGTACTTGTTCTTGATCATTACTTCATTCAATCCTCGATAATCAACAACCATCCTTAACGATCCATCCTTCTTCTCCACTAGAAGTACTGGCGATCCCCAAGGTGAAGAACTTGGGTGAATATATCCCTTATCGAGTAACTCCTTAATCTGCTTCTTAATTTCCACCAAATCCTTTGCTGGCATCCTATATGGTCTCCTTGATATTGGCCCTGTGCCTGGCAATAGCTCAATCAAGAACTCAATATCTCTATCTGGTGGCATGCCTGGCAACTCTTCTGGAAATACATCAGGGAAATCCCTTACCACTGGTACTTCCTCCTGCACAACTCCTGTTAGGCAATTTACTTGGGCCCTCTTTGGCACATGCCGGGATACATACTTGATCCTTCTCCCTTCTGGGGTAGTAAGCAAAATTGACTTACTAACACATTCAATATTCCCTTCATACTTTGATAACCAATCCATGCCTAATATCACATCCAATCCTTGAGATTTCAATACTATTAGGTCTGAGGGAAAAACATAGTTACCAATCCTTAATGGTAACCGGTCACACCATAGACTAGCCACATACTCTACTCCGGGCGAGGTTACTAACATGGGTGACCTAAGGGCTTGGGTTGGTAGGTTATACTTATCCAAAAATCCCCTTGAGATGTATGAATGCGATGCACCAGTATCAAAAAAGAACTAGTGCAGTAAATGACTTAACCAAAAACTTACCTATTACTGCATCAGGCTGAGCTTCAACCTCCTCCACGCTAACGTGGTTCCCCTGTCCCCTATTGAAAGGGTTCGGCTTCTTCCTAGAACTTCCATTGCCATTTTGGCCTTCAGGACATTCATTGGCATAATGTCCTGTCTTCGAACACTTAAAACAAGTGACTTGACTTAGGTCCTTCTTGGCTAGGGTTGAGGGGTTGGTGCGGTTCTGGCCATTGCTTCCTCCATTGCCATTACCATTTTTGGTGCCATTGTGATTGTGCGAGCTACCTCCTCCATGGGTATGCTGAAAGTGTCCTCCCGGTCTAGGGGTAAAACGTGGCTTCTACTGAGCTCCTGAATTGTACTTTCCTTGTCCATATTTCCTCTTGCGATTTTCAATTTTTTGCTGCTTCCTTCAATCATAAGAGCATGATCTACCAACTCCTGGTAGTTGTTGAAGGTGGCTACCATCAGCTGCATGCTCAACTCATCATTCAGTCCTTCCAGAAACTTCTCTTGCTTAGCTGCATCTGTAGCGATGTCATCTGGGGCATAACGTGCTAACTTACTAAATTCCTCCACATACTGGCCAACTGTCCGTCCTCCTTGGCACAAGTTACGAAACTCACGCTTCTTCATGGCCATAGCTCCTGCTGAAACATGGGCAGTACGAAAAGCCTGCTGAAACTGGTCCCATGTGACAGTGTCTACAGGAAAAGTGGCTGTGAAATTCTCCCACCATGATGCTGCGGGTCCTTCTAGCTGATGTGCGGCAAACTTCACCTTCTCCGCATCTGTGCATCCTGCTGTGGTCAACTCCCTAGCTATCTTGCGGAGCCAATCATCTGCTACTATCGGCTCGGTGCTATTGGAAAACACTGATGGATTCAGCCTAAGAAAACGGGCTAAGTGGTCAACAGGTGGTGGTGGTGGTGTGTTGTTGTTGTTGTTCCCCCGATTCTGATTCTGGACTAGCGACTGCATCAATGTGTTCTGCTGCTGGATCAACTGGGTGAGCTCCGGTGGGAAAGCAAATCCGGGGTCACGTCTCGGAGGCATCTGTGGGTTTAGAAAAGATGAGATGTAAGAATAGAGGGGGTCTAAAGAGAAAACACTACCCATATGCACATGAGGCAAAACAAACAATTCACTTCAATCAATCAAACAAAGGCATACAATCGATCTAACTATCGCAAAAGTGCTCGGACTACTATATTTACATGGTGGATTACTACTACTGATGAGGTGGTCTACTAGAAATATTCTTCGGTTGCAGATTCCATGATATCTGCTCCAGCTTCATCAACATAGTCATCATCGCTACTATCTGCTTCCGAGTCGGTGCCGTCGATGATGATGTAGTCTTCCGGGCTAATTTCCTGGGGTTCTTCGTCTTCATCTACTGGCGTAGGGCCTCCCATAAATATTCCAATCTTCTTGATCAGGTCGTCATTCTTCTCCACCAATACTTCAATTTCTTCTTCATAATCTTCACGTGTAGCCTTTAGTTCTTCCTCCAGTTCCTTGATTCTAGTCTTAGCCTTCTTCAGATCTATCATGTCGGCACACATCTGGTTCTCCTGTCGTCGAATGTGCTGGTTTAGCTCCTGGATAAAAGCTGCGATTGATCTACCCTTCCTGGTGCTGATCATCTCCTAGTGTTCATCTCGGCGCCCACAAATCTGGTAGATAGTATCCTTGAGATCCTTGCGGTAGACTTCTCCAATGCGTCCCATGGCGATGTGAGCTGCCATGCTCTTTCCTAGACTCCAAGTTGGTGCATCAAATGAAAACTCTATGGGCTCAGTGACTGGCATGAACGTCTTGCCTGGAACTTGAACTTGAATCATCCAGCGCTCTTCTTCAGATAAAGTGGCGTTGTAGGTTCCCGTGAAGCTTGGTACTCCTATGTTCAGGTATCTAGTGACTTCCTTCAAGTGTCGTCCAAAGGGTGTATCTTCATCCGGCTGTGTGAACTTGTTCCTTGCATCTGCCATCCTAAAGAGTAGAAAAGATGAGAGGTCAGAAGAGAAGAGAGTGAATAGTGATCTAGGTCTTTTAGCTTAGTGATCGTGTCCTACAGTCAGCGTGTGCTCTGATACCATCTCTGTAGCGACCAGACCTCAAACAGTCTGATCTCTGTGCTCCGGTGTCATCCCTGGATCAGTAATGCTGACACCACACAGTACTCGAAGGATTTACAACAGAGTAGCAATCACACACTTATTACATCGAGTGTCTCAAAAGAGAACTTATTACAATAAATATGGCTTAAGGCCATCTAATAACGATAACAGCGGAAGGCTTGGAAGATAAGCGAGTCCATCAACTCCAACGGCATCACTGAGTATAGAACCACGACCTAAACTCCTTAATCGTCGTCTGAGAAGTCTGCAACATTAACGTTGCAGCCCGAAAATGGGTCAGCACATGGAATATGCTGGCAATGTAACACATAGAGAGTAATGGAATGAAACAGCTATACTATATGCATATTTGGCTGGTGGAAAGCTCTATGGTTACAGTTTTTGCGTAAAGCCAATTTTTCCCTACTTCAAAGGAATAAATTTATTTAACTATCATGGTAGTTGTTAAACATTGAGAATGGTTGACAGCATTCTCAATCCCAATTAAGCATCATCATTAAACATAACCCAACAAAATTAATTTAGAGTAACATGTTGAGATTCACATGAAAATCCAGGTACTAGATACTCAAGATGTCCATAACCAGGGACACGGCTAATCATGATTAGTTTATTACACTCTGCAGAGGTTTGCGCACTTTTCCCCACAAGACTCGATCGCCTCCGTTTGGTTTCTCGCACTACAGGGTGTTTGAGAAGACTGATGACTGAGACATAGTCTTTCAGAAGCGCTAGCACCTTACGATCGGGTAGACCATACCACCTACATCCCCTACATCTGCTAGTCTACCACTGTAAGAGTTCGCACAACTTAGTCAACTATGCTAGAGCCCATAATAGCTTGTGGCTGCACACGGAAGTTTCTAGTATGAATAGTCTTATGATCCCTTTGAGCCTGGGTGGCGGTCCAAAAGAAAACAGGCAAGTCCTGGAATACCCAGGTGCCTCAATCCACCCAGATGTGTGTTTAAGTTGCCACCTTAGATAAACCATTAATTAACAATCTCACATCTGTCATGGATTTCACTCACCCAATCCACGTCTACTAGCATAGCATGGCATAATAAGCAAACGTAGAAGTAACTCCCAAAGGTTTGGAAACAAACTGGTAATAGGTACTACCTCATCTACTTCCCATCCCACAATTTAATTAGATCCTAATCATGCAATGTGTGAGGATTGATCTAATGCAATAAAACTGGGTAGTAGAGAAGGTATGATCAAAGTGTTACTTTCCTTGCTGATGATCCGGGAAACCTAGCGATTCGAAGTAACAGGCGGCGCACTCCGGATACTCTATCGCAAACAAACTAATGAGCATACAATAAGTACTCATCTAATGCACAGTTAAAACTCAAATAAGAGATCTAACCAGAAGGTTCAACTTAAGAACTCCGGTTGGCAAAAGAATCAAATCGAACGAAGCAACGAAAGACAAACGGCGAAAGGAAACAACTTCGTTCTAGCAATCTGGATCTAGGGCAAATTTTACAGTAGCAAAATCTTGTTTAAGTTGGTTAAACGAATAGAGGGTTTCGAGACGAAACTCTAGGCGCTTGAATCGCCTAATTCCCATAAACGAGCTAAAAGTTAAACTAAAACGAAAATCGGATCAGGAATCGCGATCAGAAAAATTGCGGATTTAATCCGAGAAAAAGAAAAACGAAGAACAGATTAACGAATGAACGTTCGTTATCTGAAACTAAACGATGAACGCGTTCGTTAAAACGAACGAATGAGCGAACGCTTGCTAAATACAAATAAACCGAAAAAACGATCTACTAAAAAAATGAAAATTAGGGTTTTCTAAAAAACCGAAGCGGTTTCTCTCAGAAAATCGGCGGCGGGGCGGCTACCTCGGCTCGGGCTCCGGCGAAACTCCGGTGGGGCTCCGAGCGGCGACGATGGCTATGCGGGGCGGCGGGGAGACGTGCGGCGCGTGGCGGCGGCGGCAGCAGTGCAGGCGGCGGGGGCGGGCTGCGGTGCGGGGCGGCGGGGTGAGGAGAGGGCGGCGGTGGGGTGGCTATTTAAGAGAGGGAGGGGGGCTGACTTGGGGAGGGGGTCGGGCGGCGGCGAGGCGGCTCCGGCTCGGACTCCTCCCGAGTCCAGCGGCTACTCGAGCGGGAGGCGGCGGCAGCTGGGCCGGCCTGGCTCGGCTGGGCCCTTGGCCCAGTCGGGCGCGGTTTTTTTTAAATATTCCGCTCGGAAGAAAAGAATAAAAAGAAATACTAAACAGACTCCAAAAATTCCGAAATAAATTTTCACGGGCTTCTAAAATCAAGCCTCACAAGGTGAATATTTATTTGGGACTTAAATGCAATTTTGAAAAACGCACTTTTTCCTAAATTCAAATAAAACACCGAAAAACTCCGAAATAAAATCTTATTTGATTTTATTATTAAATCCTCAATATTTCTTTATTTTGGGAAAGTCATTTTATTCCCTCTCTCATATTTTTGTAATAGAAATAATTGATGATAAAATAAATAAAATCAAATGATCCTATTCTCAAAATTTGAGAGAACTCAAATATGAAAACATCGAAATCCCCAACTCTCTTCGTGGGTCATTGAGTTGCGTAGAATTTCTAGGATCAACCAGAATGCAAAAGAAATACGATATGCATTGATGATCTAATGTATAACATTCCAAATTGAAAATTTGGGATGTTACAATCGTCCCTATCGCTGAAGAACTCGACTGCACTGCAATAGATTCCAAAGTCTTCACTCGAAGAATAGATAGGTTGAGCATCACTTTGGAAATATGCCTTTGTATCAACTAGACCTCCTTAACAGTAGATGTTCCCTATGACTCAAAATAACAGAAAATAAACTATGAAAGACAAAGTCTTCATGCTCCAATTCTTCACTTTAATTTCACACCAATTTCTTCAATATAAACATACTTTTTTGGGTTGTCTTTCTCAGTTAAACCAAATCTTCAGGGCTTTTCTCATGTATATACTGACAAACACATTCCCTTAACCCATTTGTCTACAATACTCCAAAAGCACAAAGGGGGCACTAGATGCACTTACACAATGACAACCGAAAAATCTTCGTGAAAACGTGTCCTAAGGACTAGTGCCCCAGAGTCGTAGTCATCGCCATTGAACACCCGACACCAAATCTTGCCTTGTGCATGCATGGGGAAAAACCATAACCTCGATGAGACAATAGGAATCAAGGCTAGAGCTTCTCAACTCTGTCCCAATGGATGAAGGAGGATCAGAGCCCGGAATATCAACTCGAAGATGAAGCGCCACCATCCATCAGAATGTGTGGCCCCTATGAGAATAAAAACCATAACCTAAACTACTAGTCAGACCCAAGGCACCATGGTAGATCCATGGGCTTGTCGATAATGCTTGGAGGGGATGAGTGTGGAGGAAATATGCCCTAGAGGCAATAATAAAGTTGTTATTTTATATTTCCTTATATCATGATAAATGTTTATTATTCATGCTAGAATTGTATTAACCGGAAACTTAGTACATGTGTGAATACATAGACAAACAGAGTGTCCCAGTATGCCTATACTTGACTAGCTCGTTAATCAAAGATGGTTAAGTTTCCTAACCATAGACATGTGTTGTCATTTGATGGACGCGATCACATCATTAGAGAAAGATGTGATGGAGAAGACCCATCCGTTAGCTTAGCATTATGATCATTTAGTTTTATTGCTATTCCTTTCTTCATGACTTATACATGTTCCTCTGATTATGATATTATGCAACTCCCGAATACCGGAGGAACACCTTGTGTGCTATCAAACGGCACAACGTAACTGGGTGATTATAAAGGTGCTCTATAGGTGTATCCGATGGTGTTTGTTGAGTTGGCATAGATCGAGATTAGGATTTGTCACTCGGTGTATGGGAGAGGTATCTCTGGGCCCTCTTGGTAACGGACATCACTATGAGCCTTGCAAGCAATTTGTCTAATGAGTTAACCATGGGATGATGCATTATGGAATGAGTAAAGAGACTTTCCGATGATGAGATTGAACTAGGTATGGTGATACCGAAGATCGAATCTTGGGCAAGTAACATACCGATGACAAAGGGAAAAACGTATGTTGTTGTGCGGTTTGACCGACAAGGATCTTCGTAGAATATGTAGGAGCCAATATGAGCATCCAGGTTCCTCTATTGGTTATTGACCGGAGATATGTCTCGGTCATGTCTACATAGTTCTCGAACCCGTAGGGTCCGCACGCTTAACGTTCGATGACGATTTGTATTATGAGTTTCGTGTTTTGATGAACCAAAGTTTGTTCAGAGTCCCGGATTAGATCACGGACATGACGAGGAGTCTGGAAATGGTCGAGACATAAAGATTGATATATTGGAAGGTTATGTTTGGACATCGGAATAGTTTCGGATAGGTTCGGGCATTTTCCGGAGTACCAGGGGGGTTACCGGAAACCCCCGGGGGGTTAATGGGCCTTCATGGGCCCTAGTGGAAGAGATGAGGTGACAGCCAGGTGGGGGCGCGCGCCCCCCGAAGCCCAACCCGAATTGGACTAGGGTTTGGGGGGGGGGGGGCTTTCCTTCTTCTCCTCCCTCTCTTTCCCCCTTCTCCTTCTTGGAAGAGGAAAGGGGGGGGACCGAATCCTACTTGGACCAGGAGTCTAGGACTCCCCCCTTGGCGCACCACACCTTGGCCGGCCTCCTCCTCCCCCCTCCTTTATATACGTGGGAGGGGAGCACCCCAAAGGGACACCAAAGTTTCTCTTAAGCCGTGTGCGGTGCCCCCCTCCACAGTTACACACCTCGGTCATATCGTCGTAGTGCTTAGGCGAAGCCCTGCGCCGGTAAACTTCATCATCACTGTCGCCACGCCGTCGTGCTGACGGAACTCTCCCTCGGCCTCAACTGGATCAAGAGTTCGAGAGATGTCACTGAGCTGAACGTGTGCTGATCACGGAGGTGTCGTACGTTCGGTACTTGGATCGGTTGGATCGCGAAGACGTTCGACTACATCAATCGCGTTACTAAACGCTTCTGCTTTCGGTCTACGAGGGTACATAGACACACTCTCACCACTCGTTGCTATGCTTCTCCTAGATAGATCTTGCATGATCGTAGGATTTTTTTGAAATAATACATTCCCCAATAGTGGTATCACAGCCAGGTCTATGTGTAGATGTTATATGCACGAGTAGAACACAAAGAGTTGTGGGCGATAATTGTCATACTGCTTACCAGCAACGTCTTACTTTGATTCGGCGGTATTGTTGGATGAAGCGGGCCGGACCGACATTACATGACCGCGTTCATGAGACTGGTTCTACCAACGTGCTTCGCACACAGGTGGCTGGCGGGTGTCTGTTTCTCCAACTTTAGTTGAATCGAGTTTGACTATGGCCGGTCCTTATTGAAGGTTAAAACAACACACTTGACGAAAAATTGTTCTGGTTTTGATGTGTAGGTAAGAACGGTTCTTGCTAGAAGCACGTAGCAGCCATGTAAAACTTGCAACAACAAAGTAGAGGACATCTAGCTTGTTTTTGCAGGGCATGTTGTGATGTGATATGGTCAAGACGTGATGAGATATAAATTGTTGTATGAGATGATCATGTTTTGTAGAAGTTAAGGGCAACTGGCTGAAGCCTTATGGTTGTCTCTTTATTGCATAAGATGCAAGCACCATATAATTGCTTTACTTTATCGCTATGCGATAGCAATAGTTGCAAAAGAAATAGTTGGCGAGATGACCATGTGACGACACGTTGATAGAGATCAAGATGATGGAGATCATGGTGTCATGCCGGCGATGATGGAGATCATGACGGTACTTTGGAGATGGAGATCAAAGGCATAAGATGATGATGGCCATATCATGTCACATATTTTGATTGCATGTGATGTTTATCTTTTATGCATCTTATTTTGCTTAGTACGACGGTAGCATTATGAGATGATCCCTTACTTAAATTTCAAGGTATACGTGTTCTCCCTGAGTATGCACCGTTGCTACAGTTCGTCGTGCCGAGACACCACGTGATGATCTGGTGTGATAAGCTCTACGTTCACATACAACGGGTGCAAGCCAGTTTTGCACGTGCAGAATACTCGGGTTAAACTTGATGAGCCTAGCATATACAGATATGGCCTCGGAACACTGGAGACCGAAAGGCCGAACGTGAATCATATAGTATATATGATCAACATAGAGATGTTCACCATTGAAGACTACTCCATCTCACATGATGATCAGACATGGTTTAGTTGATATGGATCACGTGATCATTTAGATGACTCATGGGATGTATATCTAAGTGGGAGTTCTTGAGTAATATGATTAATTGAACTTAATTTATCATGAACTTAGTCCTGATAGTTTTTGCATATCTATGTTGTAGATCAATAGCTCGCGCTGTAGCTCCCCTATGTTTTTATATGTTCCTAGAGAAAACTAAGTTGAAAGATGATAGTAGCAATGATGCGGACTGGGTCCATGATCTGAGGATTATCCTCATTGCTGCACAGATGAATTATGTCCTTGATGCACCGCTAGGTGACGGACCTATTGCAGGAGCAGATGCAGACGTTATGAATGTTTGGCAAGCTCGGTATGATGACTACTTGATAGTTTAGTGCGCCATGCTTTACGGCTTAGAACCGGGACTTCAAAAATGTTTTGAACACCATGGAACATATGATATGTTCCAAGAGTTGAAATTAGTATTTCAGACTCATGCCCCCGTCGAGAGGTATGATACCTCTGCCAAGTACTTTGCCTACAAGATGGAGGAGAATAGCTCAACCAGTGAGCATTTTCTCAGAATGTCTGAGTACTACAATCGCTTGAATCAAGTGGGAGTTAATCTTCCATATAAGGTAGTGATTGATAAAGTTCTCTAGTCACTATCACCAAGTTACTGGAACTTCGTGATGAACTATAATATGCCAGAGATGACGAAAACGATTCCCGAGCTCTTCGTGATGCTAAGATCAGCAAAGGTAGAAATCAAGAAAGAGCATCAAGTGTTGATAGTTAACAAGAGCACTAGTTTCAAGAAAAGGGGTAAAGGAAAAGAAAGGGAACTTCAAGAAAGAATGGCAAGCAAGTTGCCACTCCCGTGAAGAAACCCAAAGCTAGACCTAAGCCTGAAACTGAGTGTTTCTACTGCAAAGGGAATGGTCGCTGGAAGCGGAACTACCCCAAATACTTGGAGGATAAGAAGGATGGCAAAGTAAAAGGTATATTTGATATACATGTTATTGATGTGTACTTCACTAGTATTCATAGTAACCCCAGGGTATTTGATACCGGTTCAGTTGCTATGATTAGTAACTCAAAACAAGAGTTGCAAAATGAACAGAGACTAGTTAAGGGCGAGGTGATGATGTGTGTTCCAAGGTTGATAAGATCACCATCGCACACTCCCTCTATCTTCAGGATTAGTGTTGGACCTAAATAAATGTTATTTGGTGTTTGCGTTGAGCATGAATATGATTGGATCATGTTTATTCTGATGCGGTTATTCATTTAAGTCGGAGAATAATTGTTGTTCTGTTTACATGAATAAATACCTTCTATGGTCATACACCCAATATAAATGGTTTATTGAATCTCGATCGTAGTGATACACATATTCATAATATTGAAGCCAAAAGATGCAAAGTTAATAATGATAGTGCAACTGATTTGTGGCACTGCCATTTAGGTCATATTGGTGTAAAGCGCATGAAGAAACTCCATGCTGATGGGTTTTTGGAATCACTTGATACTTGCGAACCATGCCTCATGGGCAAGATGATTAAAACTCCGTTCTTCAGAACAATGGAGCGAGCCACTGACTTATTGGAAATAATACATACTGATGTA
Source organism: Triticum urartu (assembly GCF_056163025.1). NCBI lineage: Eukaryota > Viridiplantae > Streptophyta > Magnoliopsida > Poales > Poaceae > Triticum > Triticum urartu. The sequence goes on along the minus strand of NC_141877.1, from coordinate 637,002,848 downwards.
TGCAGTCCGATGAGTGTTGAGGCTCACGGCGGGTATCGTTATTTTCCGACCTTCACAGATGATTGGAGCAGATTTGGGTATATCTACTTAATGAAACATAAGTTTGAAACATTTGAAAAGTTCAAAGAATTTCAGAGTGAAGTGGAAAATCATCGTAACAAGAAAATAAAGTTTCTACGATCTGATCACGGAGGAGAATATTTGAGTTATGAGTTTGGTCTTCATTTAAAAAATGTGGAATAGTTTCGCAACTCACGGCACCTGGAACACCGCAGCGTAATGGTGTGTCCGAACATCGTAACCGTACTTTATTAGATATGGTGCGATCTATGATGTCTCTTAATGATTTACCACTATCATTTTGGGGTTATGCATTAGAGACAACCGCATTCACGTTTAATAGGGCACCGTCTAAATCCGTTGAGATGACACTGTATGAACTATGGTTTGGCAAGAAACCAAAGTAGTCATTTCTTAAAGTTTGGGGTTGTGATGCTTATGTGGAAAAGTTTCAAACTGATAATCTCGAACCCAAATCAGAGAAGTGCTCTTCATAGGATACCCAAAAGAAGCTGTTGGGTACACCTTCTATCACATATCCGAAGGCAAAATATTTGTTGCTAAGAATGGATCCTTTCTTGAGAAGGAGTTTCTCTCGAAAGAAGTGAGTGGGAGGAAAGTTGAACTTGATGAGGTAATTGTACCTTCTCCCGAATTGGAAAGCAGTTCATCACAGAAATCACTTCCAGTGATTCCTACAACAATTAGTGAGGAAGCTAATGATTATGATCATGAAACTTCAGATCAAGTTACTACCGAACCTTGTAAGTCAACCAGAGTACGGTATGCACCAGAGTGGTACGGTAATCCTGTTCTGGAAGTCATGTTACTAGACCATGACGAACCTACGAACTATGAGGAAGCGAGGGTGAGCCCAGATTCCGCGACATGGCTTGAGGCCATGAAATCTGAGATGGGATCCATGTATGATAAAAAAAGTATGGACTTTGATTGACTTGCCTGATGATCGGCGATCCATTGAGAATAAATGGATCTTCAAGAGAAAGACAGACGCTGGTAGTAGTGTTCATAGTGTTGACTACGATGAGATTTTTTTCACCCGTATAGATGCTTAAAAGTATGTCTGAATCATGTTAGTAGTTGCCGCATTTTATGAAATCTGGCAAATGGATGTCAAAATTGTATTCCTTAATGGATTTATTAAAGAAGAGTTGTATATGATGCAACCAGAAGGTTTTCTTAATCCTAAAGGTGCTAACAAAGTGTGCAAGCTCCAGCGATCCATCTATGGACTGGTGCAAGCATCTCGGAGTTGGAATATACGCTTTGATGAGTTGATCAAAATATATTGTTTTATACAGACTTGCAGTGAAGCATGTATTTACAAGAAAGTGAGTGGAGCACTACAACATTTCTGATAAGTATATGTGAATAACATATTGTTGATCGGAAATGATGTAGAATTTTTTGGAAAGCATAAAGGAGTGTTTGAAAGGAGTTTTTCAAAGAAAGACCTCGGTGAAGCTGCTTACATATTAGGCATCAAGATCTATAGCGATAGATCAAGACGCTTGATAAGAGTTTTTCAATGAGTACATACCTTGACAACATTTTGAAGTAGTTCAAAATGGAACAGTCAAAGAAGGAGTTCTTGACTGTATTGCAAGGTGTAAAGTTGAGTAAGACTCAAAACACGACCACGACAGAAAATAGAAAGAGAATGAAAATCATTCCCTATGCCTCAGCCATAGGTTCTATAAAGTATGCTATGATGTGTACCAAACCTATTGTGTACCTTGCCATGAGTTTGTCAAGGGGGTATGCTACCTCTTGAGCATGCGTTTGTTTTCCCTTAAAGAGGAAAGGGTGATGCAGCAAAGCAGCGTAAGTATTTCCCTCAGTTTTTGAGAACCAAGGTATCAATCCAGTAGGAGACCACGCGCGAGTCACCTCGTACCTACACAAACAAATCAGAACCTCGCAACCAACGCGATAAAGGGGTTGTCAATCCGTTCACGGACACTTGCAAGAGTGAGATCTGATAGAGATAATAATAATAAGATAAATATTTTTGGTATTTTTATGATATAGATTGAAAGTAAAGATAGCAAAATAAAATAAATTGGGAACTTATATGACAGAGAATAGACCCAGGGGCCATAGGTTTCACTAGTGGCTTCTCTCAAGATAGCATAAGTATTACGGTGGGTGAACAAATAACTGTCGAGCGATTGATAGAAAAGTGAATAATTATGAGAATATCTAGGTATGATCATGTATATAGGCATCATGTCCGTGACAAGTAGACCGACTCCTACCTGCATCTACTACTATTACTCCACACATCGACCTCTATCCAGCATGCATCTAGAGTATTAAGTTCATAAGAATAGAGTAACGCTTTAAGCAAGATGACATGATGTAGAGGGATAAACTCATGCAGTATGATATAAACCCCATCTTTTTATCATCGATGGCAACAATACAATACGTGTCGTTTCCCCTACTGTCACTGGGATCGAGCACTTCAAGATTGAACCCAAAGCTAAGCACTTCTCCCATTGCAAGAAAGATCAATCTAGTAGACCAAACCAAACTGATAATTCGAAGAGACTTGCAAATATAACCAACCATAGATAAAAGAATTTAGGGAAGATTCAAATATTGTTCATAGATAATCTTGATCATAAACCCACAATTCATCGGATCTCGACAAACACACTGCAAAAGAAGATTACATCGAATAAATCTCCAAGAGAATCAAGGAGAACTTTGTATTGAGATCCAAAGAGAGAGAAGAAGCCATCTAGCTAATAACTATGGACCCCGAAGGTCTGAGGTAAACTACTCACACATCATCGGAGAGGCTATGGTGTTGATGTAGAAGCCCTCCGTGATCAATGCCCCCTCCGGCGGAGCGCCGAAAAAGGTCCCAAGATGGGATCTCACGGGTACAGAAGGTTGCGGCGGTGGAATTAGGTTTTCCTGGTGCCCTCTGATGTTTTGAGGGTACGTAGGTATATATAGGAGGAAGAAGTAGGTCGGTGGAGCCATGAGGGGCCCACGAGGGTGGAGGGCGCGCCCAGGGGGGTAGGCGCGCCCCCTGCCTCGTGGCCTCCTCGTTGATTGCTTGACGTCCACTCCAAGTCCTCTGGATCACATTTGTTCCAAAAATCACGCTCCCGAAGGTTTCATTCCGTTTGGACTCCGTTTGATATTCTTTTTCTGCAAAACACTGAAATAGGCAAAAAATAGCAATTTGGGCTGGGCCTCCAGTTAATAGGTTAGTCCCAAAAATAATACAAAATTGTATAACTAAGCCCATTAAACATCCAAAACAGAATATATAATAGCATGGAACAATAAAAAATTATAGATACATTGGAGATGTATCAAGCATCTCCAAGCTTAAATCCTGCTCGTCCTCGAGTAGGTAAATGATAAAAACAGAATTTTTGATGTGGAATGCTTCCTAACATATTTTTCAATGTAATTTTTATTTATTGTAGCATGAATGTTCAGATCCAAAAGATTCAAGATAAAAGTTTAATATTGACATAAAAATAATAATACTTCAAGCATACTAACTAAGCAATCATGTCTTCTCAAAATAACATGGCCAAAGAAAGTTATCCCTACAAAATCATATAGTCTGGTTATGCTCTATCTTCATCACACAAAATATTAAATCATGCACAACCCCGATGACAAGCCAAGCAATTGTTTCATACTTTTGATGTTCTCAAACATTTTCAACTTTCACGCAATACATGAGCGTGAGCAATGGACATAGCACTATAGGTGGAATAGAATGGTGGTTGTGGAGAAGACAAAAAGGAGAAGATAGTCTCACATAAACTCGGCGTATCAACGGGCTATGAAGATGCCCATCAATAGATATCAATGTGAGTGAGTATGGATTTCCATGCAATGGATGCACTAGAGCTATAAGTGTATGAAAGCTCAACAAAAGAAGCTAAGTGGGTGTCCATCCAACTTGCTTGCTCACGAAGTCCTAGGGCAATTTGAGGAAGCCCATCATTGGAATATACAAGCCAAGTTCTATAATGTAAAATTCCCACTAGTTTATGAAAGTGACAACATAGGAGACTCTCTATCATGAAGATCATGGTGCTACTTTGAAGCACAAGTGTGTAAAAAGGATAGTAGCATTGTCCCTTCTCTCTTTTTCTCACATTTTTTATTTGTTTGGGCCTTCTTTTTTTCTTTTGGCCGCTTTTCTCTTTTTTTTCGTCCGAAGTCTCATCCCGACTTGTGGGGGAATCATAGTCTCCATCATCCTTTCCTCACTAGGACAATGCTCTAATAATGATGGTAATCACACTTCTTTTTACTTACAACTCAAGAATTACAACTCGATACTTAGAACAAAATATGACTCTATGTGAATGCCTACGGTGGTGTACCGGGATATGCAATGAATCAAGAGTGACATGTATGAAAAAAATAATGAAAGGTGGCTTTGCCACAAATACGATGTCAACTACATGATCATGCATGGCAATATGACAATGATGAAGCGTGTCATAACAAACGGAAGGGTGGAAAGTTGCATGGCAATATATCTCAGAATGGCTATGGAAATGCCATAATAGGTAGGTATGGTGGCTGTTTTGAGGAAGGTATATGGTGGGTGTATGATACCGGCAAAAAGTGCGCGGTAATAGAGAGGCTAGCAAATATGGAAGGGTGAGGGTGCGTAAAATCCATGGACTCAACATTAGTCATAAAGAACTCACATATTTATTGCAAAAATCTATTAGTTATCGAAACAAAGTACTACACGCATGCTCCTAGGGGGATAGATTGGTAGGAAAAGACCATCGCTCGTCCCCGATCGCCACTCATAAGGAAGACAATCAATAAATAAATCATGCTCCGACTTCATCACATAACGGTTCACCATACATGCATGCTACGGGAATCACAAACTTCAACACAAGTATTTCTCAAATTCAAAAATACTCAACTAGCATGACTCTAATATCACCACCTCCATATCTCAAAACAATTATCAAGTATCAAACTTCTCATAGTATTCAATGCACTTATATGAAAGTTTTTATTATTCCTAAAAGCAAATTACCATGCTGTTCTAAAGGAATCTCAAAATAATATAAGTAAAGCATGAGAGATCAATTATTTATATAAAATAAAACCACCACCATGCTATAAAAGATATAAGTGAAGCACTATAGCAAAAACTATATAGCTCAAAAGATATAAGTGAAGCACACAGTGGCGGAGGCAGGGGGACCAGCAGGGGCCCTGCCCCCTGACATTAGGACTTTGCTGCTAATTCAGTGATGAACAGTGTATAATTATAAATTATTTGATGCTTAAAGTCTTATTTTTCTATGCTTTGGCCCTCCCTAACCTGTTTTGACTGCAATCGGCCCCCTGATCCAAATTTTCTGGCTCCGCCACTGGAAGCACATAGAGTATTCTAAGAAATTTTGATTCATGTGTGTCTCTCTCAAAAGGTGTGTACAGCAAGGATGATTGTGGTAAACTAAAAAGCAAAGACTCAAATCATACAAGACGCTCCAAGCAAAACACATATCATGTGGTGAATAAAAATAAGTAAAGTTACCGATGAACAAAGACAAAAGAGGGGATGCCTTCCGGGGCACCCCCAAGCTTAGCCTTTTTGGTGTCCTTGGATTTTACCTTGTGGTGCCTTGGGCATCCCCAAGCTTAGGCTCTTGCCACTCCTTGTTCCATAATCCATCAAATCTTTACCCAAAACTTGAAAACTTCACAACACAAAACTTAACAGAAAATCTCGTGAGCTCCGTTAGCGAAAGAAAACAAAACACCACTTCAAGGTACTGTAATTAACTCATTCTTTATTTATATTGGTGTTAAACCTACTATATTCCAACTTTTCTATGGTTTATAAACTCCATTATTAGCCATAGATTCATCAAAATAAGCAAACAACACACGAAAAACAGAATTTGTTAAGAACAGAACAGTCTGTAGTAATCTGTAACTAACGCATACTTATGGAACCCCAAAAATTCTAAAATAAATTTCTGAACGTGAGTAATTTATCTATTAATCATATTAAAAAGAATTAACTAAATAGCACTTTCCAATAAAAAATGGCAGCAATTCTCGTGAGCACTAAAGTTTCTGTTTTTTACAGCAAGATCAAAAAGACTTTCCCCAAGTCTTCCCAACGGTTCTACTTGGCACAAACACTAACTAAACACAAAAAAACACAACCAAAACATAGGCGAGATAAATTATTTATTACTAAATAGGAACAAAAAGCAAGGAATAAAAATAAAACTGGGTTGCCTCCCAACAAGTGCTATCGTTTAACGCCCCTAGCTAGGCATAAAAGCGAAGATAGATCTAGGTATTGCCATGATAATGATAAGGTAAATCGCGAAAACTCATCTCATACTCCCTACGTTCAGCATCAAGTTTTCTTTGTGGAAAGCAAAAGTAATCAAAAGGGCTAAATTTAATGGGACAAAAGTCCCCAAGATCAAGCTCGGGAGGTATTGGTTCCTCCTTTGGCCCCTCATATTGCACAACCAATTCATCATTATAAGCATTCTTTTGGCAAAAATTCATGAGTCTTTGTTCAAGGGAAAAACCCAACCCATTATTCTGGATAGCAAAATTATCATTAAATTCAGAGATCCTATTAACAAGAACATCAGTAGGAACCTTTTTTCTAAGGTTTTCATTAAAAGCAACATGATCTAAAGATCATAAACGCATAATGTGTTCTTGATAAAAAGGATTGCTTCTATGGGAGGACGGCCAGCATCCACCCTATAATGCGCAAAAATTTCATTGGCTTCTTTTATTATAAATCTGAACTCATGAGCTAAAAAGATGGTTGCTGCCCGCTTAACAGAAGAATGCTCAATATTAGAAAATTCTAGGAAAATCCTTTGTATGGAAGGATTCATATGTAAAAATTGTCTTTCAAGTTCAACTATGAGCAAAGATATAGCATCCGCGAGACTACTAGTTTTATGAAGGATAGATCCGCTCATGGTGGGAAAAGCACCGGCACAAGTAAATAAATCTTGAATAACTCCCTTCCCAATAATATTGCCACTACCAATCCGAAACCTTTTAGTGTGTAAAATAGTAGAATTTTTAAGAGGATCATCAATAGCTTCAAAGTTTTCCATATTATTATCCTTATCAATGATAACCTCCCCAGTTTCCGACATGAAGGCAACAAATAGCAAAGAGAACGAGCATACAAAAGGCAGGAAGGAAAAAAAAGAGGCGAACGGGAAAGAGGGCGAATAAAACGGCAAGGGTGAAGTGGGGGAAAGGAAAATGAGAGGCAAATGGCAAATAATGTAATGTGAAGGGTAAGAGTTGTGATGGTGTAACACCCTCGATGCGACTATAGCTCCCACGTGTCGAGGCACGACTTAGAGGCATAATCGCATTGAAGGCATATGTCGCAAGTTAGGCAATCTTCACAACATCCCATGTAATATAAATAATAAAGGGGAGAGAACATAGTTGGCTTACACTCACCACGTCAATCAAGTACATAAATAACATTACATCATCCAAACACTCATGGCCCGACTACGGCGCCAAAATAAAAGAGAACCCAACATGCGACACGGTCCCAATCACCCCCAACTGGGCACCACTACTGATCGTCGGGAAAGGAAACATAGTAACGTTGAGAGTCTTCGTCGAACTCCCACTTGAGCTCATACGCGTCTCCTGGAGCGGAATCATCAGGCCCTGCATCTGGTGTAATAGTAATCTGTGAGCCACAGGGACTCAGCAATCTCGCACCCTCGCGATCAAGACTATTTAAGCTTATAGGTATGGCAAGGTAAATATAAGTGGAGCTGCAGCAAGCGACTAGCAAGTATGGTGGCTAACTTATTCGCAAAAGAGAGCGAGAAGAGGAGGCAAAGCGCGAGCGAGAAACTAGCGAGCAACCTGCGCAAACATTACTCCAACACCGTGTCCACTTCCCGGACTCCGTCGAGAAGAGGCCATCACGGTAACACACTCAGTTGATTCACTTTAATTAAGTTAAGGTTCAAGTTATCGACAACCGGACATTAACAAATTCCCATCTGCCCATAACCGCGGGCACGGCTTTCGAAAGTTCAAATCCCTGCAGGGGAGTCCCAACTTAGCCCATGACAAGCTCTCACGGTCAACAAAGGAATAGACCTCCTCCCAAGACGTTCCGATCACTCGGTATCTCGGTAATTCAAGACACTTCGACAGGTTAAAACAAGACCAGCAACACCGCCCGAATGTGCCGACAAATCCCGATAGGAGCTGCACATATCTCGTTCTCAGGGCACACTCAGATGAGACTAGCTACGAGTAAAACCAACCCTCAAGTTTCCCCGAGGTGGCCCCACAGGCAGCTCAGTTCGGACCAACACTCAGAGGGAGCACTGGCCCGGGGGGGTTAAAAATAAGATGACCCTTGGGCTTCGGTAACCCAAGGGAAAGAGGCTAGGTGGTGAATGGTAAAACCAAGGTTGGGCATTGCTGGAAAAGCTTTAATCAAGGCGAACTATCAAGGGTTTCCCATTATAACCCAACCGCGTAAGGAACGCAAAATCCGGGAACATAACACCGATATGACGGAAACTAGGGCGACAAGAGTGGAACAAAACACTAGGTGAGAGGCCGAGCCTTCCACCCTTTACCAAGTATATAGATGAATTAAGATAACAAGATAATATAATGATATCCCAACAAGTAAATAAATGTCCCAACAAGGAACGGCCTTCAATCTTCACCTGCAACTAGCAACGCTATAAGAGGGGCTGAGCAAAGCGGTAACACAGCCAAACAACGGTTTGCTAGGACAATGGTGGGTTAGAGGTTTGACATGGCAATTTGGGAGGCTTGCAAGCAAGTGGTAGGCATCGTAGCAATGGCATAGCAAAAGAGCGAGCAAACTAGCATAGCAAAGATAGTAGTGATTTCGAGGGTATGATCATCTTGCCTGCATAGTTGTCAGAGTTGACTGGATCCTCGAAAGAAAACTCAACGGGCTCCTCGTTAGCGAACTCGTCTCCCGGATCTATCCAAACAAGACAAACAAGCAACAAGGATACAATCAACCACGTGCAAACTCAAACAACACGATGCAAAGATGATATGTTATGCGGGATGCGATGCGGGATGTAAAATGCAAGATATGACAGGAAATGCATGAACCTGGCCTCAACTTGGAATTCCAAGTGTGCCACTGGAAAGATGAGATGAAATCGCTTGAAAACGATATAAAGAACGTCGGAATCGGAGTTACGGTTTGGAAATGGCAAGCGATCCAAAAACGACACCGGTCTGCGATTTACAGCAAGTAGCCAACTAAATGCAATGAGATGAACATGCTACAGCACCCAAACATGACAAAAAAATACATGGAAGGGATGCACACAAGATTCTTAATAAAAGTCTAGCACTGAGCTACGGCCAATTCATCCATTAACAGGTTCAAACAAGCATGGCAAAAATGCATATGGCAAACAGATCTCAGACTTGGTGAAATTAACACTTGTCTGGAATTTCAGATCAGGTAGCCCTCTTCGGAGCAACAAAACTACATGCTACAGGACCTGAACATGGCAAAGTAAAGCATGGCATGGAGCTACTCAAAGATCTTAACAAAAGTCCCTTAGTGACCTTGAGCCAAAAGGGATTAGAAAATACAATTGCAAGCATGTGAACATAGCAAAAACATAATCAGTTTTCAGACTTAGTGAAAAACTGACACATGCTGAAATATAACTCAAGTAGGCATGTTTACGAGCTCGATGCACTCACTACAGAGCAAGCCATGGAAATACAAGCATACATCCATCAAGAAGGCACAAAATTCAAGCTAGACATGGCAAGAACAATGGCATAGCAAGCACGGATCAACTACAACAACATCGGCAAAATTGCAAACAAGTTGACAATCTGCCCAGATTCACGAAGTAGCAAAAGTAGAGCTCGATTGACTCAATCTAGGGTGCTCCATAAATGCAAACAAAGACATGGATGGATAGAGCTCTACAAGATTAACAAAACTCCCTTACTGATCATCCTCAAAAGAGGCACGGATCACTAGGAAACAACAAGAACATATGGCATCATGAGATAAACAGATCCAGGACTTGGTGAAATCACTAAGTCCCTGAAAACAAAATTAGCAAGTGCACCACTTTGCAAGCTTGCACAAGTCACCACAGACATCCTAAAAATACATGGGTTGCATCTCTGGAAAGATGACAAAACCCTTAACAAAACACATGTAGAACTCATGGGCATAGCATGCACACATTAATCATGGCAAAAATGAAAAAAACCTAAATGGATTAGCAGATCTGACAGTTAACTCAAGTAGCCCTCTTCTAACAGCATTTCCGGCATCAAGATGAACTCAAATGAAAATGATGCAATGGAATGAAATGATGTACTCTCTGAGATGAACATTTTTATATGCTATATGCATGAATCGGAGCTACGGATGCAAAGTTATGGAGCTATGAACATGGGCATATGGATTAAGAATATCAGGGACTTGGTAAAAAAACAACCCCAGATCTAGGGTTTGACCGGCGCGGAATCCGAGGCGGGGTCGGCGCGCACTGTTCACGCCGGAGTTCGTCGCCGACGTCGCCGGAGTGGAGAGCAGAGGCCTGGCCGGGGCCGGCGGTGGCGGCGGCGGCCGGGCGAGGCGCGAGGCGGCGGCGGCGGCAGCGGCGGCGGCGGTGCGAGGTGGCGGAGCGGGGCGGCGCGAGGCGGCGGCCAGGAGGCGGCGGCGGAGCGGAGCGGCGCGAGGCGGCGGCCGGGAGGCGGCAGCGCGCGCGCCGGGAGGTGGCGGCGCGACGGCTCGGGCCGCGGGGGCCCTCCCTGGGCCTGGCGGGCCGCGACGGTGGGGACGGCGGCTGTGGCCACGTGGCGGCGCAGGAGAGGCTGGGCGCGGCGGAGCGGACGCGTCCGGTCCGTCCCGGACACGTCCGGCGGCGGCGGTGGATGGATCTAGGGTTAGGGGGAAGAGTGGAACCGCAAATTTGAAGGAGGGGGTCTATATATAGGCATAGAGGGAGCTAGGAGAGTCCAAATGAGGTGCGGTTTTCGGCCACGCGATCGTGATCGAACGATCTAGATGATGGAATAGAGTTACTTGGGTTTTGGGCCAAATTGGAGGGGTGTTGTGATGCAACACACACGAGGTCTTTTCGGTCCCTCGGTTAACCGTTGGAGTATCAAACGAAGTCCAAATGATACGAAACTTGACAGGCGGTCTATCGGTAGTAAACCAAGGCCGCTTGGCAAGTCTCGGTCCAATCCGGAAATGTTTAATCCCCACACACGAAAGAAGGCTAGAAATGACCACCGGAGGAGAACGAAGCGCCAGAATGCAAAACGGACAACGGGGAAAATGCTCGAATGCATGAGACGAACACGTATGCAAATGCAATGCACATGATGACATGATATGAGATGCATGACAACGATAACAACACACGGAGACAAAGAACCGAACTCGAGGAAATAAATATAACTTAACGCCGGAAACAGCAAGAGTTGGAGTACAAATAGGAAAAGTTACATCCGGGGTGTTACAGATGGGTACTTGGTATGTCTTGACTTGGCGTAGATCTCCCCGGCAACAGCGCCAGAAATCCTTCTTGCTACCTCTTGAGCATGCGTTGGTTTTCCCTTTAAGAGGAAAGGGTGATGCAGCAAAGCAGCGTAAGTATTTCCCTCTGTTTTTGAGAACCAATGTATCAATCCAGTAGGAGACCACACGCAAGTCACCTCTTACCTACACAAACAAATAAGAACCTCGCAACCAACGCGATAAAGGGGTTATCAATCCCTTTACGGCCACTTGCAAGAGTGAGATCTGATAGAGATAATAATAATAAGATAAATATTTTTGGTATTTTTATGATATAGATTGAAAGTAAAGATTGCAAAATAAAATAGATTGGAAACTTATATGATGGAGAATAGACCCGGGGGCCATAGGTTTCACTAGTGGCTTCTCTCAATATAGCATAAGTATTACGGTGGGTGAACAAATTACTGTCGAGCAATTGATAGAAAAGCGAATAATTATGAGAATATCTAAGTATGATCATGTATATAGGCATCACGTCCATGAAAAGTAGAGCGACTCCTGCCTGCATCTACTACTATTACTCCACACATCGACCGCTATCCAGCATGCATCTAGAGTATTAAGTTCATAAGAACGGAGTAACGCTTTAAGCAAGATGACATGATGTAGAGGGATAAACTCATGCAATATGATATAAACCCCATATTTTTATCCTCGATGGCAACAATACAATACGTGTTGTTTCCCCTACTGTCACTGGGATTGAGCACCGCAAGATTGAACCCAAAGCTAAGCACTTCTCCTATTGCAAGAAAGATCAATCTAGTAGGCCAAACCAAACTGATAATTCGAAGAGATTTGAAGATAACCAATCATACATAAACGAATTCAGAGAAGATTCAAATATTGTTCATAGATAATCTTGATCATAAACCCACAATTCATCGGATCTCAACAAACACACTGCAAAATAAGATCACATCGAATAGATCTCCAAGAGAATCCAGGAGAACTTTGTATTGAGATCCAAAGAGAGAGAAGAAGCCATCTAGCTAATAACTATGGACCCAAAGGTCTAAGGTAAACTACTCACACATCATCGGAGAGGCTATGGTGTTGATGTAGAAGTCCTCCGTGATCAATGCCCCCTCCGGCGGAGTGCCGGAAAAGGCCCCAAGATGGGATCTCACGGGTACAGAAGGTTGCGGCGGTGGAATTAGGTTTTTGTGGTGCCCTCTGATGTTTTCAGGGTACGTAGGTATATATAGGAGGAAGAAGTAGGTCGGTGGAGCCACGAGGGGTCCACGAGGGTGGAGGGCGTGCCTAGGGGGTAGGCGCGCCCCCTGCTTCGTGGCCTCCTCGTTGATTGCTTGGCGTCCACTCCAAGTCCCCTGGATCACGTTTGTTCCAAAAATCACGCTCCCGAAGGTTTCATTCCGTTTGGACTCTGTTTGATATTCTTTTTCTGCAAAACACTGAAATAGACAAAAAACAGTAATTTGGGCTGGGCCTCCGGTTAATAGGTTAATCCCAAAAATAATATAAAAGTGTATAAATAAGCCCATTAAACTTCCAAAACAGAATATATAATAGCATGGAACAATCAAAAATTATAGATATGTTGGAGATGTATCAGGGTACGATGACTACTAGGGAAAAGGCTAGCAGCAGCGCGGGTTTTAGGTGTATCAGTAGCACGGGGACCGGCGCCACTAATAAGGCGCTACAGCTAACACGTAGCAGTAGCTGGTGGGGAACGTAGTAATTTCAAAAAAATTCCTACGCACACGCAAGATCATGGCGATGCATAGCAACAAGAGGGGAGAGTGTTGTCTACGTACCTCGTAGACCGGGAGCGGAAGCGTTAGCACAATGCGGTTGATGTAGTCGTACGTCTTCACGGCCCGATCGATCAAGCACCGAAACTACGGCACCTTCGAGTTCTAGCACATGTTCAGCTCGATGACGATCCCTGGACTCCGATCCAGCAAAGTGTCGGGGAAGAGTTCCGTCAGCACGACGGCGTGGTGACGATCTTGATGTTCTACCGTTGCAGGGCTTCACCTAAGCACCGCTACAATATTATCGAGGATTATGGTGGAGGGGGGCACTGCACACGGCTAAGAGAACGATCACGAAGATCAACTTGTGTGTCTTTGGGGTGCCCCCTTGCACCCGTATATAAAGGAGCAAGGGAGGAGGAGGTCAGCCCTAGGAGGGGGCGCGCCAAGTGTGGAGTCCTACTAGGACTCCCTAGTCCTAGTAGGATTCCACCTCCCATATGGAATAGGAAAAGAGGAAGGGAAAAGGAGAAGGAAGGAAGGGGGCGCCCCCCTTCCCTAGTCCAATTCGGACCAGACCAAGGGGAGGGGTGCGGCCACCCTTGAGGCCTTTTTCCTTCTTTCCCGTATGGCCCAATAAGGCCCAATACGTATTCCCGTCACTCTCCCGTACTCCGAAAAATACCCAAATCACTCGAAACCTTTCCGATGTCCAAATATAGTCGTCCAATATATCGATCTTTACGTCTCGACCATTTCGAGACTCCTCGTCATGTCCCCGATCTCATCCGGGACTCCGAACTCCTTCGGTACATCAAAACTCATAAACTCATAATATAACTGTCATCGAAACCTTAAGCGTGCGGACCCTACGGGTTCGAGAACAATGTAGACATGACCGAGACACGTCTCCGGTCAATAACCAATAGCGGAACCTGGATGCTCATATTGGCTCCCACATATTCTACGAAGATCTTTATCGGTCAGACCGCATAACAACATACGTTGTTCCCTTTGTCATCGGTATGTTACTTGCCCGAGATTCGATCGTCGGTATCTCAATACCTAGTTCAATCTCGTTACCGGCAAGTCTCTTTACTCGTTCCGTAATACATCATCCTGCAACTAAATCATTAGTTGCAATGCTTGCAAGGCTTATAGTGATGTGCATTACCGAGAGGGCCCAGAGATACCTCTCCGACAATCGGAGTGATAAATCCTAATCTCGAAATACGCCAACCCAACAAGTACCTTCGGAGACACCTGTAGAGCACCTTTATAATCACCCAGTTACGTTGTGACGTTTGGTGGCACACAAAGTGTTCCTCCGGTAAACGGGAGTTGCATAATCTCATAGTCATAGGAACATGTATAAGTCATGAGGAAAGCAATAGCAACAAACTAAACGATCAAGTGCTATGCTAACGGAATGGGTCAAGTCAATCACACATTCTCCTAATGATGTGATCCCGTTAATCAAATGACAACTCATGTCTATGGTTAGGAAACATAACCATCTTTGATCAACGAGCTAGTCAAGTAGAGGCATACTAGTGACACTCTGTTTGTCTATGTATTCACACATGTATTATTTTTCCGGTTAATACAATTCAAGCATGAATAATAAACATTTATCATGATATAAGGAAATAAATAATAACTTTATTATTGCCTCTAGGGCATATTTCCTTCAGTCTCCCACTTGCACTAGAGTCAATAATCTAGTTCACATCGCCATGTGATTTAACATCAATAGTTCACATCACCATGTGATTAACACCCATAGTTCACATCGACATGTGACCAACACCCAAAGGTTTTACTAGAGTCAATAATCTAGTTCACATCGCTATGTGATTAACACCCAAAGAGTACTGAGGTGTGATCATGTTTTGCTTGTGAGAGAAGTTTAGTCAACGGGTCTGCCACATTCAGATCCGTAAGTATTTTGCAAATTTCTATGTCAACAATGCTCTTCATGGAGCTACTCTAGCTAATTGCTCCCACTTTCAATATGTATCCAGATTGAGAATTAGAGTCATCTAGATCAGTGTCAAAACTTGCATCGACGCAACCCTTTACGACGAACCTTTTGTCACCTCCATAATCGAGAAATATATCCTTATTCCTCTAAGGATAATTTTTGACCAATGTCCAGTGATCTACTCCTAGATCACTATTGTACTCCCTTGCCAAACTCAGGGCAGGGTATACAATAGGTCTGGTACACAGCATGGCATACTTTATAGAACCTATGGCTAAGGCATAGGGAATGACTTTCATTCTCTCTTTATCTTCTGTCGTGGTCGGGTTTTGAGTCTTACTCAACTTCACACCTTGTAACACAGGCAAGAACTTCTTCTTTGACTGTTCCATTTTGAACTACTTCAAAATCTTGTCAAGGTATGTACTCATTGAAAAACTTATCAAGCGTCTTGATCTATCTCTATAGATCTTGATGCTCAATATGTAAGCAGCTTCACCGAGGTCTTTCTTTGAAAAACTCATTTCAAACATTCCTTTATGCTTTGCAGAATAATTCTACATTATCTCCGATCAACAATATGTCATTCACATATACTTATCAGAAATGTTGTTGTGCTCCCACTCACTTTCTTGTAAACACAGGCTTCACCGCAAGTCTGTATAAAACTATATGCTTTGATCAACTTATCAAAGCGTATATTCCAACTCCGAGATGCTTGCACGAGTCCATAGATGTATCGCTGGAGCTTGCATATTTTGTTAGTACCTTTAGGATTGACAAAACCTTCTGGTTGCACCATATACAACTCTTCTTTAATAAATCCATTAAAGAATGCAGTTTTGTTTATCCATTTGCCAGATTTCATAAAATGTGGCAATTGCTAACATGATTTGGACAGACTTAAGCATAAATACGAGTGAGAAACTCTCATCGTAGTCAACACCTTGAACTTGTCGAAAAACTTTTTTGCGACAATTCTAGCTTTGTAGATAGTAACACTACTATCAGCGTCTGTCTTCCTCTTGAAGATCCATTTAATCTCAATGGCTCGCCGATCATTGGGCAAGTCAATCAAAGTCCATACTTTGTTCTCATACATGGATCTCATCTCAGATTTCATGGCCTCAAGCCATTTCACGGAATCTGGGCTCATCATCGCTTCCTCATAGTTCGTAGGCTCGTCATGGTCAAGTAACATGACCTCCAGAACAGGATTACCGTACCACTCTGGTGCGGATCTCACTCTGGTTTACCTACGAGGTTCGGTAGTAACTTGATCTGAAGTTACATGATCATCATCATTAGCTTCCTCACTAATCGGTGTAGTAGTCACAGGAACAGATTTCTGTGATGAACTACTTTCCAATAAGGGAGCAGGTACAGTTACCTCATCAAGTTCTACTTTCCTCCCACTCACTTCTTTCGAGAGAAACTCCTTCTCTTGAAAGGATCCATTCTCAACAATGAATAACTTGCCTTCGGATCTGTGATAGAAGGTGTACCCAATATTTTGTTTTGGGTATCCTATGAAGATTTACTTCTCCGATTTGGGTTCGAGCTTATCATGTTGAAACTTTTTCACATAAGTATTGCAGTCCCAAACTTTAAGAAACGACAGCTTAGGTTTCTCGCCAAACCATAGTTCATACGGTGTCGTCTCAATGGATTTAGATGGTGCCCTTTTTAATGTGAATGTAGCTGTCTCTAATGCATAACCCCAAAACGATAGTGGTAGATCGGTAAGAGACATCATAGATCGCACTATATCTAACAAAGTACGGTTATGACGTTCGAACACACCATTACACTGTGGTGTTCCAGGTGGCATGAGTAGTGAAACTATTTCACATTGTTTTAACTGAAGGCCAAACTCGTAACTCAAATATTTTACTTCTGCGATCATATCGTAGAAACTTTTATTTTTGTTACGATGATTCTCCGCATCACTCTGAAATTCTTTGAACTTTTCAAATATTTCAGACTTGTGTTTCATCAAGTAGATATACTCATATCTGCTCAAATCATCTGTGAAGATCAGAAAATAACGATACCCGCCGCGAGCCTCAACATTCATCGGACCGCATACATCAGTATGTATTATTTCCAATAAGTCAGTTGCTTGCTCCATTGTTCCGGGGAACGGAGTCTTAGTCATCTTGCCCATGAGGCACGGTTCGCAAGCATCAACTGATTCATAATCAAGTGATTCCAAAAGCCCATCAGCATGGATTTTCTTCATGTGCTTTACACCAATATGACCTAAACGGCAGTGCCACAAATAAGTTGCACTATCATTATTAACTTTGCATCTTTTGGCTTCAATATTATGAGAATGTGTATTACCACAATCGAGATCCAACAAACCATTTTCATTGGGTGTATGACCATAGAAGGTTTTATTCCTGTAAACAGAACAACAATTTATTCTCTCACTTAAATGAATAACCGTATTGCAATAAACATGATCAAATCATATTCATGCTCAACGCAAACACCAAATAACACTTATTTAGGTTCAACACTAATCCCGAAAGTATAGGGAGTGTGCGATGATGATCATATCAATCTTGGAACCACTTCCAACACACATCGTCACTTCACCCTTAACTAGTCTCTGTTCATTCTACAACTCCCGTTTCGAGTTACTACTCTTAGCAACTGAACCAGTATCAAATACTGAGGGGATGCTATAAACACTAGTAAAGTACACATCAATAACATGTATATCAAATATACCTATGTTCACTTTGCCATCCTTCTTATCCGCCAATTCCTTGGGGTAGTTCCGCTTCTAGTGACCAGTCCCTTTGCAGTAGAAGCACTTAGTCTCAGGCTTAGGACCAGACTTGGGCTTCTTCACTTGAGCAACAACTTGCTTGCCATTCTTCTTGAAGTTCCCTTTCTTTCCCTTTGCCCTTTTCTTGAAACTATTGGTCTTGTTAATCATCAACACTTGATGCTCTTTCTTGATTTCTACCTTCATTGATTTCATCATCATGAAAAGCTCGGGAATCGTTTCCGTTATCCCTTGCATATTATAGTTCAACACGAAGTTCTACTAACTTGGTGATGGTGACTAGAGAATTCTGTCAATCACTATTTTATCTGGAAGATTAACTCCCACTTGATTTAAGCGATTGTAGTACCCAGACAATCTGAACACATGCTCACTGCTTGAGCTATTCTCCTCCATCTTTTAGCTATAGAACTTGTTGGAGACTTCATATCTCTCAACTCGTATATTTTCTTGAAATATTAACTTCAACTCCTCGAACATCTTATATGATCCATGACATTCAAAACGTCTTTGAAGTCCCGATTCTAAGTTGTTAAGCATGGTGCACTAAACTATCAAGTAGTCATCATATTGAGCTAGCCAAATGTTCACAACGTCTGCATTTGCTCCTGCAATAGGTGACTCACCTAGCGGTGAATCAAGGACATAATTCTTCTGTGCAGCAATGAGGATAAACCTCAGATCACGGATCCAATCCGCATCATTGCTACTAACATTTTTCAACTTAGTTTTCTCTAGGAACATATAAAAATTAAATGGGGAGCAACATCGCGAGCTATTGATCTACAACATAGATATGCTAATACTACCAGGACTAAGTTCATGATAAATTAAAGTTCAATTAATCATATTACTTAAGAACTCCCACTTAGATAGACATCCCTCTAATCATCTAAGTGATCACGTGATCCAAATCAACTAAACCATAACCGATCATCACGTGAAATGGAGTAGTTTTCAATGGTGAACATCACTATGTTGATCATATCTACTATATGATTCATGCTCGACCTTTCAGTCTCAGTGTTCCGAGGCCATATCTGCATATGCTAGGCTCGTCAAGTTTATCCTGAGTATTCTGCGTGTGCAAAACTGGCTTGCACCCGTTGTAGATGGACGTAGAGCTTATCACACCCGAACATCACGTGGTGTCTGGGCATGACGAACTTTGGCAACGGTGCATACTCAGGGAGAACACTTTTTATCTTGAAATTTAGTGAGAGATCATCTTCTAAAGCTACCGTCGAACTAAGCAAAATAAGATGCATAAAAGATAAACATCACATGCAATCAAAATATGTGACATGATATGGCCATCATCATCTTGTGCCTTTGATCTCCATCTCCAAAACATCGTCATGATTTCCATCGTCACCGGCATGACACCATGATCTCCATCATCTTGATCTATATCAATGTGTCGTCACATGGTCGTCTCGCCAACTATTGCTTTTGCAACTATTGCTATCGCATAGCGATAAAGTAAAGCAATTATTTGGCACTTGCATCTTATGCAATAAAGAGACAACCATAAGGCTTCTGCCAATTGTCGATAACTTCAACAAAACATGATCATCTTATACAACAACTTATATCTCATCACGTCTTGACCATATCACATCACAACATGCCCTGCAAAAACAAGTTAGGCGTCCTCTACTTTGTTGTTGCAAATTTTACGTGGCTGCTACGGGCTTAGCAAGAACCGTTCTTACCTATGCATCAAAACCACAATCATAGTTTGTCTAGTTGGTGCTGTTTTAACCTTCGCAAGGACCGGGCGTAGCCACACTCGGTTCAACTAAAGTTGGAGAAACTGACACCCGCCAGCCATCTGTGTGCAAAGCACGTCGGTAGAACCAGTCTCGCGTAAGCGTACGCGTAATGTCGGTCCAGGCCGCTTCATCCAACAATACCGCCGAACCAAAGTATGACATGCTGGTAAGCAGTATGACTTATATCGCCCACAACTCACTTGTGTTCTACTCGTGCATATGACATCTACGCATAAAACCTAGGCTCTGATACCACTGTTGGGGAACGTAGTAATTTCAAAAAAAAATCCTACGCACACGCAAGATCATGGTGATGCATAGCAACAAGAGGGAAGAGTGTTGTCTACGTACCCTCGTAGACCGGAAGCGGAAGCGTTAGCACAATGCGGTTGATGTAGTCGTACGTCTTCACGGCCCGACCGATCAAGCACCGAAACTACGGCACCTTCGAGTTCTAGCACACGTTCAGCTCGATGACAATCCCTGGACTCCGATCCAGCAAAGTGTCAGGGAAGAGTTCCGTCAGCACGACGGCGTGGTGACGATCTTGATGTTCTACCGTTGCAGGGCTTCGCCTAAGCACCGCTACAATATTATCAAGGATTATGGTGGAGGGGGGCACTGCACACGGCTAAGAGAACGATCACAAAGATCAACTTGTGTGTCTTTGGAGTGCCCCCTTGCACCCGTATATAAAGGAGCAAGGGAGGAGGAGGTCGACCCTAGGAGGGGGCGCGCCAAGTGTGGAGTCCTACTAGGACTCCCTAGTCCTAGTAGGATTCCACCTCCCATATGGAATAGGAAAAGAGGAAGGGAAAAGGAGAAGGAAGGAAGGGGGCGCCCCCCTTCCCTAGTCCAATTCGGACCAGACCAAGGGGAGGGGTGCGGCCACCCTTGAGGCCTTTTTCCTTCTTTCCCGTATGGCCCAATAAGGCCCAATACGTATTCCCGTCACTCTCCCGTACTCCGAAAAATACCCGAATCACTCGAAACCTTTCCGATGTCTGAATATAGTCGTCCAATATATCGATCTTTACGTCTCGACCATTTCGAGATTCCTCGTCATGTCCCCGATCTCATCCGGGACTCCGAACTCCTTCGGTACATCAAAACTCATAAACTCATAATATAACTGTCATCGAAACCTTAAGCGTGCGGACCCTACGGGTTCGAGAACAATGTAGACATGATCGAGACACGTCTCCGGTCAATAACCAATAGCGGAACCTGGATGCTCATATTGGCTCCCACATATTCTACGAAGATGTTTATCGGTCAGACCGCATAACAACATACGTTGTTCCCTTTGTCATCGGTATGTTACTTGCCCGAGATTCGATCGTCGGTATCTCAATACCTAGTTCAATCTCGTTACCGGCAAGTCTCTTTACTCGTTCCGTAATACATCATCCCGCAACTAAATCATTAGTTGCAATGCTTGCAAGGCTTATAGTGATGTGCATTACCGAGAGGGCCCAGAGATACCTCTCCGACAATCGGAGTGACAAATCCTAATCTCGAAATACGCCAACCCAACAAGTACCTTCGGGGACACCTGTAGAGCACCTTTATAATCACCCAGTTACGTTGTGACGTTTGGTGGCACACAAAGTGTTCCTCCGGTAAACGGGAGTTGCATAATCTCATAGTCATAGGAACATGTATAAGTCATGAGGAAAGCAATAGCAACAAATTAAACGATCAAGTGCTATGCTAACGGAATGGGTCAAGTCAATCACATCATTCTCCTAATGATGTGATCCCGTTAATCAAATGAAAACTCATGTCTATGGTTAGGAAACATAACCATCTTTGATCAACGAGCTAGTCAAGTAGAGGCATACTAGTGACACTCTGTTTGTCTATGTATTCACACATGTATTATGTTTCCGGTTAATACAATTCAAGCATGAATAATAAACATTTATCATGATATAAGGAAATAAATAATAACTTTATTATTGCCTCTAGGGCATATTTCCGTCAGTAGCGCGTGCTCACCAGCGCTACTGCTACACAAGTGTAGCAGCAGCGCGCTTAATGGAAGCTCGCTACTGCTAATAGCTATAGCGCGCTTCTCCTGTGCGCTCTACTGCTACTACCGCGCTGCTGCTAACTTTTCTCCACTCGCTACTGCTAATTTTAGTAGTTTTTTGTTTTTTCGGCATATTTGTTTTGTATTTGAACAGGCTTTATAGAAGAATCTTTAGCACATACAAATGTCATCATGATACACATACAAATGCATGCGAGACCACAAATGTAATCATAGCATATACATACAAATAGTCTCGTCATAATCATCATCCAACACCAAGTGTTATCTTGTCATCATCTCGAAAATAGCGATACATGCAAGTCTCGAATACTTGCAACTACAACGTCATCCATCTAAACAAAGGTGTACGCGAGAAGAGCTATCACTATGAGTGAGAGCGGAACTATGCAGTACATGAGGTGGCGGTTACGAGTCCTCTCTCGCGCTAGCGTGAACCTCAAGTAACTAGCTTCTCCTTCTTGTCTGCTTTTGAAGACTTTATGGCTGGCGCCCGAGAACCCATTCACTTGCGCCTGACACTCATGCCACTCGTTGTAAACCCCCGGAACCTTCCCTTTGTACACGACATAGCACTTCCATCTCGCCATCAAGGAACTAGGTACATGTTAGAGATGCATGTTCATGAAGAGGATGTACAATCATATATATGCAACAAAATATACTAGAGCAACACCGAAAAAGAAAGGGTTAGCAACTAGACGCAACATACAGTATGCAAATTAATTAACTAGAGGTACGCAGGTCATCGTACGCAAACTAAGAAAGTAGCGTTACGCAAGTTCGGCAGGGACTGTGGGAATCACAAAGTTTCATCGCTACAAAAAGTATACAAGTTCAACCGACACATATCATCATCATCGGCATCATAAATCACTAGAAGTTCCATCCTTCCATATCATCGAGGATGGACCCTAGCTTCTTGAACGGCGTGAGGTCTAGACGTTGCATGCCTATGCGAGTTCGGACGTCAGCTCGCGATATAGGGCCGTGGTGGAACATCCCCTTCTCATCGACAACTTCTTTCATGATGATCGTCGCAATGTCGCTTTGGATGCGAAAGAAGTCATCTCTAAGTTTATAATCCGCTTCTCCATGAGATTCTAGCCACTTGTGGATATGATCATCATTTCTGCTTCTCATGCGAAGCTTTTGGTGATCCGTGTTGAACTGAATCATGAGATGGACGATGTACAATCCATCCTTCTTGCTTAATTTTGGGGCATGGATGCCGGAGAAGTTAGTTTTATGCGCGAAACCCATGTTCCTTTGTTTCCTGATCTGCATGTGGCCACCTCTAATGCTGAAGCCTTGGAGAGCATCATCTAGAATATTCATTATGTGGGTGTAGTCTTTTTTCTCGTAGTCTCTGGAAGGGTCAAAATACACGGCGTGGGAGACTTGCGGGTAAAGAACGATAAGGACAGCGCGCCCGTTGCTGCAGGGA
Source organism: Triticum urartu (assembly GCF_056163025.1). Taxonomy (NCBI): domain Eukaryota; kingdom Viridiplantae; phylum Streptophyta; class Magnoliopsida; order Poales; family Poaceae; genus Triticum; species Triticum urartu. The sequence continues at coordinate 636,979,370 of NC_141877.1, read as the reverse complement.
AAAGACACCTCAAATTATTCCCCATATGAGAGAGAAGGAATGATTGCAATGTACGAAAGGGTTGTCCGGAACTGACTTACTTTGGATGATAAGGCACGAGGACAATTTCCCAGTCCTTATTCTGTACCATGAAGTTTTGGAGGTACTCCCTAGCAGTTTCACACTCAAAGTCGCCGAGACTCAAGAAAGACTCGTGCATGTAGTACGGATCCGCCACACAGATTTGCGAGACTTCTTCACTCTTCATGGCGGAGCTCATATGTAGCGCAAAAAGGCGGACGATTGTAAAATCGAGCCGCCTTGTCAGAAACATCTCAAAGATATGGTCAAACCACAGGAAGAACACCTCGCGGGCCGGGTCTCGACGTAGCACTTCCCCTCAGACACACGAGCCGCGTATGTCGGATATCCTGGATCCTTTGAGGCTAGTAGGCTTTTCTCAGTCGACAGCACATGGTCATGCAGTCTCCTGAGATCCCCTGATAGTGCCTCCAGCGGTTTCGGCGGTAGCATTGGCTCGCCCGTGAGATGGAACATGGCCGCACCTTTCACGGGTACACGCTCTTCAGAATGCATTGTCTGGCTGCTTTGTGCTCTGGCTTGTTTGGAGGCAGTTATCTTCCCCGATCTCTTCCTCTCCTTTTTCTTGGGCACACCTTCCAGACCCTTCCTTAACCCCTGCCCCAGGGTTCCCAAGCTAAGCACTGTACGACTCCCGGCTAGTTGAGCCTGTGTTGAGGCGACATCTTCAGGCGTGTCCTGTGAGGAATTCATGAAGAGAGACTTTTTTCAATCCTTCCAACGACCTTCCTGCCCAAGCATATCATCCATATCCTCATTAGCATGCTGATAGCCCGATTCGTCATATGGTTGACTCATCATATCTATGTCACAGCCATACGCATTTGTATTGAGGTAACCCATTGGGTCGACCTCCGTCTCATCATCCATTCTCTGTTCTACACGACTGATTACATCATCCAGTACTATTGCACCCCCTTCATCACGTCGTCCGCCGCTCTCACTCGGCACTACAGGAGCTGGTAATTGCGTAGGCGGGGTGGTGGTCTCCGCACATGCTTGTTGATGTGTGGTTATTGGTGTGCTCTCGGCCGGCTCCAGACGAATAAGATTCTTCGGCCATAAAAGCACCCAACCCTTGCAGTTTCCAATCCGTGGCGGGGTCTCGTCGTCCTCTCCCACGGGATATACCGGAGGAGGAAAATGCTCGTGCCCTGATTTCACACTGGACAAGCTAACCCTGAAGTGCCCAGCGGGGATCGGCTGGTTGTGGAACATGGGTTGCATGGGGTTCATTATCATCCCCTTTCCCACGTCCACCTTCTGGCCTTTGATCAAGTAGAGTATGGTGCACGGGGTTTCTTCGCCCTGCAAACACATATGTCTATGGCGTAAAACATCCGAAAGGCAACGAAAATGGAATATTCTATATGTAATTACCGTGACGGCGTCGAGCTCAGCCAAAGACGAAGGCCCACCTAGCACGCTAGAGACTGAGGACGGGCTGCTATGAGCGGGAGCGACCGCGAGAGGAGGCCTGATTGCCTAAGCAAGTGATGGTGCGGTGTTGTTGTTGTTCATGGAGTTGCTCCCGACGAAACTGGGCATCGGGAAATCATGTACCGTCTTGTCTGGATTTTCCTTCATCCAGTTGATGATAGCTGGAACCAAGTTAGTAGCGAAATCATTTCTGCAGGTAGTTACAGCTGCATTGACTGCCTGCTGTAGCAACTTATTTTTCTCCTCGGCTATTTTTCCCGTGTCCTCAGCTGCTTTTTTCTCGATCGCAAGCTTCACCTTTGCATCGATGTCCGCCTGACTAAACTTCCTTTTCTGCTTCTTGGCCTCCGGGCCCTCGTTGTAAAACACCTTCCACGTGGCGCCGTCTCCAGCGCCGTGCACACGACCATATTGCGGTCGCTGGCCCAAAGGGAGTCCCTTAAGTTCGTTCAAGGCCCGGTTGAGAGGGGTGTCCCACTTGGGCCTCGTCGGAGAAGTAGGGCTTTCGGCTGCAAGCTGGTGATGCTTCTCCAGTAGTCTAATCAATTTCCTCGTGATCTGGTCCACGTAAAAAACCTTTTTCTCCTTGTCCCACTTGTAGCGGGCCCTGATGAAGTCACGCTCCAAGGGGTTGGTGAACTTCACGAAGGGGTCTGGGAGACCCGCGGCTTCACGTTCCGCGTCCTCCTTATCCCATATGGGCCTTTTACCGAGGTAGCCACGGATTCCGAGGCGATGCTTCCCCGTGTTCCTTTGCTGAAGGCTCTTGAATTTCGCAGCCTTAGCCTTGGTTGCCTCGGTAGCACAAGTGTCCTTGAACTTTTCAAACTCATCTTCCGTAAGTGTCGGATTTTCCTCCAGAATCTTGGACAGGGGTTCGTCAGCCTCAATAGCTCGTTTCACCCTCCCTTTCCAGGAGGCCAAATCATTGCTAAACATGCCCATGGCGTGATTGTTAATCTTTTTCATCTTTGGATCATCCCACGGTTGTTCTATGTTATCACCCTGGTCGGGGAACTTGAATCTCTTGTGCAACTTCATTAGGAGCAACTGCGTCAAATGTTCTTTACTCCTTAAGTCATCGTCGTTGATGCTCGCGCATTCCCGTAGGATGCATCCTAATTGGTTCCCATAGCACTTGCGAGGTTCTTCCGGCTCTAATGGCTCAAACTTGCCAGGTGCCATCTTTGTGATTACAAGTCGTCCAATCCCTAGTTTGTTAGGTTTTCGTATCCTCTGCTTCTTATGCTTCCTCTTTTCGGTAGCGGCATCGGCGCCGGTACCTTCCCCGCCGGTCTCGGTGCCGCCATCGGTGCCGGCGCCGTCGGTGTCGATGTCGGCGTCAGTACCATCATCGAGGCCGGCCTGCAAACCTTGCTTAGCAATCAAATAGTCGAGGTACTCTTGTTCATCCTCATAATCCATCTTGTCTGCATCTTGGTCAGAAGGTCCAGTTTCTTCGTTGTTCGACATGTTTCCTATGATTAAGTGTCCTCGTTTATTTCTAAAAGTATGAATAAATGAGAAATGACATAAAAAAGAAACCTATGTGCCAGCACTCGATATGCCAACTATGTAGCACAAATCATGCCTTTATTCACGGCAAATTTCGGCATGACCTTTGCTAAAAAATGGACATATCGAGCGCCTGAAATTCACCAAAACGGAAATGAATCAACATTCCGGCGTAACATAGGCCACTCGGATCATTTACCAAAATTGAACCAAAACATCACATGTCCAAATGACATGTTCAAATTCCAAACATGACATGTCCAAAACATGACATATCCACATATCACATGTCCAGTTCAAATTTGCATATAAATTTAGCCTACCTAAATTTGCTTTAACAAGGGATGTTGATTTGGACAATTGCTTAAATGCTGCCTTTTCTTTTAACTACAATTGCTTAACCCTAAATTTTTGTCCTATTTCAAAACCTAGCTAAATTCATAACTAAATAGATAACCTAATTGACCTACTGCCCTAACTAAAACCTAAGTAAATTAACCTAAGAAACCTAGCTAGCAGAGAGAGGGGGGGTTTACAGGAGGGTGTAGGGGCGAGGAGGCAGGCCCGACGACGGCCGAGGTTGGGAGGGAAGGAAGCAGAGGAGGGAGGCGAGGGCCGACGGGTCGGGGGCGAGCGCGCCGGGGTCGGGGGCGAGCGCCGGGGTCGGGGGCGAGTGCCAGGTCGGGGGCGAGCGCCGGGGTCGGGGGCGAGGGCCGGGTCGGGGGCGAGCGCCGGCCGGGGTCGGGGGCGAGCGCCGGGGCGCGGCGGTGCGACGGGGGAAGAGAGAGTGGGGATTTGGGGGGAAAAGAGGCGGGATGAAGCAGGGGGGTGAGAATTTTGGGTTAAGTGGACGTAGGAGTAGCGCGTTTAGACAAAACGCGCTGCTACTACCTTCACTACCTGTAGCGGTTTAGATAAAACGCGCTGCTACTACCTTCACTAGCTGTAGCGGTTTAGATAAAACGCACTGCTACTACCTTCACTAGCTGTAGCGGTTTTATAAGGAAATCGCTACTGCTAGCTTGACTGTAGCTGTTTTATAAGGAAATCGCTACTACCAGTTTTCCTTTTTTTTCCTTTATTTTCTCCCACTTTATTTCCCGGGAGCAGTGAACGAAGGGAAGGCGATATATATTGCATCATTTGACGGTTAAATATGTATACAAAATAGGAACATATATATTACATCATTGGACCCATGCATAATAATGGCTAAGTGTGTATACAAAATAGGAACATATATATATATATATATATATATTACATCATTTGACTGATAACATACGGTTCCTCAGCGCTGACATTTTCATTTTTGAGTCAGCTTCTTTCCCTTCTTGTTCGTCGAAGAATAATTGAGCCCCTCATTGTGACTTTGCCTTTTCCATGGAGTACGATTTTTCTTAGGTAATGTAGTATTGATTCTTCTTTTGACATATACTTCATCATCATCGTCATCTTCCCTCATTGGGTTGCCGTACTGATCATAGTCTTCCTCGTTGGCGACTCCATCCATTACAATGATGTTCCTTTTTCCTCTCCTCACGACAACACAACTGGGATTGCACGGGTCGGTTATGAAGAAGCATTGTGTCATGTGCTTAGCGTGTACCCATGGCTCGTTTTTGGCGATAGCGTTCATGGTAGCGCTCTTGGCGTCGGGTATAGTCATGGTAGTGAAAATCTGGTTTTCTCTTTCGACATTCTTAGCCCATATGGCACGGAACATCGTCGTGTTGTGCAGTCCAGAGTAGTCAAGCTCCCAGATCTCCTCGACCCTTCCATAAAATCGTTCAGTTGCGCCGTTGTCGCTGCCGGTCATGCATTCCATCGTCACCCCTGAGTTCTGATCATCACTGTCCATATCTTTGGCCTCCGTGTAGAACGTGTATCTGTTGATATCATATGCCTGATAGGTTATGAGGTTGGGCGAGGGGCCATGTGCTAAGGCGTATATGAGCAATCCGTCCTTAGAGCCCTCCTCCGGGGGATTAGCAATAATATGCTCTTTGAACCAATGCAGGAAAGTGGAGTTGTGCTCTCTAGTAACTTCGGCGTCCGTCCTGCATACCCCCGGTCACGATACTTCTTTGCGATAATTTCTTTGTGCAGTGCCACGAAAGGATCTACCTCGTCTAGGTGTTGTAGCACTACCAGGTTTGTCTGTCAAAGTCGCTGCGTCGATCTGAGTATGCCACGTGCAGTGACCTTCTTCTTCGAGCCTCCCGTCGTGCTAGTTAACGGGCAAACCAACATTAACACCAGGCGGCTGGTCTGCGCCATATAGAAAATTCTCACAGAAAGAGATGCACTCTTGTGTCACATAGCCCTGGACGATGCTTCCATCCGGACGGGACATGTTACGAACGAATCCTTTGATGATCCCATTCATCCTCTCAAATGGCATCATGTTGTACAGGAATGACGGCCCCAGGTCTATTATGTCATCCACAATATGGACACACAGATGCACCATCACGTCAAAGAACGCGGGCGGGAAGTACAGCTCAAGCTCATTCAGTATCACAACGATCTCTTCCTATAGCCTTCAGAGCTGCTTCACACTGATCGACTTTCGTGAGATGATGTTGAAAAAGTTGCAGAGACCAATAAGCGTGTCACGGACGTGCTTGTCCATTATCCCTCTAAGGGCAATAGGTAGTATCTGCGTCATCATCACATGACAGTCATGGGACTTCATCCCACTGAACCTTTTCTTGTCCGTGTCTAGATATCTATTTATCTTGCCACAGTAAACGGAACTAACTTTGACTCCGGTAAGGCACTTAAAGAATTGATCGATCTCAGCCTGACTTAAGGTGAAGCAAGAAGGGGGGCAATAATCATATTTCTTTATTTTCTTGCCCTTCTTCTCCCGTGCCTCTGTCTCCGTCTCTGTCTCGTCTGACATTTTACGGGGTGGCATGTGCTGATCTTCCCTGATTTTCAAATCTTGCAAGTCTTTTCTTGCCTTCGGCCCATCCTTGGTCTTATCCGACATGTTCATCAGTGTTGCGAGCAAGCTCTCAAGGACATTCTTACATATATTCATTTGATCAAGGCAATGAGGTGTATCGAGTTTGTGACAGTACTCCAAGTCCCAGAACACAGACCTTGTCTTCCATACCTTCAGCAGCGGCTCCGGCGTCTTTCTCATCGTCTTTCCCGGCACGGGGCACTCCCTCCAGTTTTTCAACAGCTCATCGATTTCGGCACCGCTCCGCTTACGTGGAGGTCCTCGATGCTCAGCGTGACCATTGAATAGGTCTCCACGGTTTCTCCATGGATCGTCCTGTTCGAGCCATCTTCGATGCCCCATGTACACGATTTTCCCAGACCCGCCATCTTTCCTTGACGTTAGCTGCTGAGACATCGTATCATCCATGCACCGCGTGCATCCGCAATATCCATGGCACACCTGGCCTGCCACATATCCCTAACCGAGATAGTCCTGCACTGTCGTGATCAGCGCGGCTCTCATGTTGAAATACTCGCCTTTGCTGGCGTCCCATGTCTTGGCCGGTGTTTTCCATAACGTGTCTAACTCCTCTTGAAGTAGCCCCAGATACAAATTAATATTATTTCCTGGTTGTTTCGGCCCTTGAATAAGCATGCTCATGTGAATGTACTTCGATTTCATGCACAACCAGGGGGGAGGTTGTACATCCATACAAACACGGGTCATGTGCTATGGTTGGTGTTCTGGTTGCCAAACGGGTTCATGCCATCGGTACACGCGCCGAGCACGATGTTCCTTGCATCACATTCAAAATACCGATAGAAGCTGTTCAACGCTCTCCACTTGCTTCCATCCTTGACGTGTCTCAGCTTCGGATCATCTCCATCATCGGGCTTCTTCCTCTCGCGTGCCAGCGCATTAACTTTTCTTCCTTGGGATCTACAAAATACCTCTGGAGACGGGGAATGATCGGTAAGTACCATACCACTTTCTGGGGACATTTCTTCCCGGCCTTCTTGTATCGAGAAGCATTGCACACCGAACAGCTTGTTTTTTCCGCGTGCTCCTTCCGATAAATTATGCAATCGTTGATGCATGCATGGTATCTAACGTGTGGCAGATCAAGAGGGCACACGATCTTCTTGGCCTCATCAACACTACTAGGACATAGATTACCCGCAGGAAGAACATCCTTTAGGTACTTGAGATCCTCATCAAGGCTAGTGTCGGTCCATTTGTTTTTAGCCTTCGTCTTCAGGAGTTGGAGCGTGAAACTAAAGCGGGTCACCTCAGGATTGCAACCATCATACAATGGAGTGTTCGAGTCTACCACCAGTTTCTCTAGCTTAGCCTCCTCTCTAGAAGCAGCTCCCTCAGTACTCGTCTCCTTGCGAAGCAATGCTTGAACATGAGGGTCCCGCACGATTGAACTTAGTACCGACGAACTCTGCTGCGTGGAGTCCATGTCGTTCTCTCCGCCGCCATGTCCGGCCCCTTCTCTGCCTCCATGTCCGGCCCCTTCTCCGCTGCCATGTCCAGCCTCTTCCCCGCCGCCATTATCGATCATCTCTTCATCTTACCCCATGTCATCATTGCCTGCCCCGTCGGCATCCTCAACATGGTCATCCTCATCTTTAATTATCCACCGAGTATAGCTAAGGGAGTCCTGGATTAGGGGTCTCTGGACAGCCGGACTATATCCTTTGGCCAGACTGTTAGACTATGAAGATACAAGATTGAAGACTTCGTCTCGTGTCCGGATGGGACTCTACTTGGCGTGGAAGGCAAGCTAGGCAATACGGATATGTACATCTCCTCCTTTGTAACCAACCTTGTGTAACCCTAGCCCTTTCCGGTGTCTATATAAACCGGAGGGTTTTAGTCCGTAGGACAACATACAATCATACCATAGGCTAGCTTCTAGGGTTTAGCCTCTCCGATCTCGTGGTAGATCAACTCTTGTAATATTCATATCATCAAGAATAAATCAAGCGGGACGTAGGGTTTTACCTCCATCAAGAGGGCCCGAACTTGGGTAAAACATCGTGTTCCCTGCTTCCTGTTACCATCCGCCTTAGACACACAGTTCGGGACCCCCTACCTGAGATCCACCAGTTTTGACACCGACATTGGTGCTTTCATTGAGAGTTCCTCTGTGTCATCGCCGTTAGGCTTGATGGCTCCTACGATCATCGAGAGCGATGCGGTCCAGGGTGAGACTTTTCTCCCCGGACAGATCTTTGTGTTCGGCGGCTTCGCACTGCGGGCCAACTCGCTTGGCCATCTGGAGCAGATCGAAAGTTACGCCCCTGGCCACCAGGTCAGGTTTGGAAGCTTAAACTACAAGGCCGATATCCACGGAGACTTGATCTTCGACGGATTCGAGCCCCTGGCTTGTGCACCACGCGGTTGCGATGAGTATGATTTAGCTCTACCATCGGACCGTATTCAAGAGATCACACTGGCAGCCGCTCCGACCCTCAATTCGGAGCCAGTTTCGCCATCCATGGACGGGTGGATGGACCCCGTCACGGAGGCCGTACCCTCAGCGGCGATCGAGCCGAATATCGACCTTACCCTTCATGAGAGCCGTGTTGCCAAACTGTCGGATCCTTCTCCGGCCACGGACTCCGAACCGCCTGCGCCCGTTCCTATCGAATCCGATTGGGCGCCGATCATGGAGTTTACCTCCGCGGATATTTTTCAGCACTCGCCTTTCGGCGACATACTAAACTCATTAAGGTCTCTCTCCTTGTCAGGAGGATCCTGGCCGAACTACGTCCGGCAGGATTGGGATGCGGATGACAAAGACTTTCTACGCCCACCCACCACCCACTTAGTAGCCACTGTCGATGACTTAACCGACATGCTCGACTTCGACTCCGAAGACATCGACGGTATGGACGACGATGCAGGAGTCGAAGAGGAATCGCTGCCCAGAGGGCACTGGACAGCCACCTCATCATACGATATATACATGGTGGACACACCCAAAGAAGGCAATGGCGACACGACAACGGAGGATGACCCCTCCAAGAAGCAACCCAAGCGCCGGCGTCAGCGGCGCCGCTCTAAGTCCCACCAAGGCAAAAGTGGTGATACCGGCACCGGAGATAATAGCACTCCGGACAGTGCCGAGGACAACAACAATCCCCTCCAACAAGATTTAGAGCAGGAGGAGGGAGGAACCAGCTCTCCTAAGAGAACGGTGGAGGGAGAGGCGGAGGATGATAATTATATGCCTCCCTCCGAAGACGAGGCAAGCCTCGGCGATGACGAACTCATCATGCCGGAGGATCCTGTCGAACAAGAGCGCTTCAAGCGCCGGCTTATAGCCACAGCAAATAGCCTCAAGAAAAAGCAGCAGCAGCTTCAAGCTGATCAAGATTTGCTAGCTGACAGATGGACTGAAGTCCTGGCGGCCGAGGAGTATAAACTCGAACGCCCCTCCAAGAGTTACCCAAAGTGCAGGTTGCTACCCCGACTGGAGGAGGAAGCACCGAAACCTACATCCCCGGCGTATGACGCGGCTGATCGTCCACCTCATGGCCGCGACAGAGAGACATTCCAGCCAAAAGCTCAGCCCGCACCCCGACGTCATTCAAATAAAAAGGCAGGGTAAATACGCTAGACTTGTGAGACGTATTGGAGGACAAAGCAAAACATGCAAGATCGATCTACGGATCACGGGGGCGCGCCACTATGCGAGACGATAATCGTCATGCCGGATACAGTAAAAGTAAGTCTGGCCGGGCCGAACACAGTGGGCAAGACTCATTCGAGTTGCGTCGCGATATAGCCTAGTACAGAGGCGCCGCACACCCTTTATGCTTCACAGACGAAGTGATGGATCATCAAATCCCATAGGGTTTCAAACCCGTGAATATAGAATCATACGACGGCACAACAGATCCTGCGGTATGGATCGAGGATTTCCTCCTGCACATCCACATGGCCCGCGGTGATGACCTACACGCCATCAAATATCTCCCACTCAAACTCAAAGGACCAGCTCAGCATTGGCTCAACAGCTTGCCAGCAGAGTCCATTGGCAGTTGGGAAGATCTGGAAGCCGCATTCCTCGACAACTTTCAGGGAACTTATGTGCGACCACCAGATGCCGATGACTTGAGCTACATAATTCAGCAGCCAGAGGAATCGGCCAGGCAATTCTGGACATGGTTCCTAACAAAGAAAAATCAAATCGTCGACTGTCCAGATGCAGAGGCCCTAGCAGCTTTCAAGCACAACATCCGCGACGAGTGGCTAGCCCGGCACCTTGGTCAGGAAAAGCCGAAATCTATGGCAGCCCTCACGACACTCATGACCCACTTTTGCGTGGGAGAAGACAGCTGGCTGGCTCGTAGTAATAACATATCAAAGAACCATGGTACTTCTGATACCAAGGACGGCAATGGCAGGTCACGTTGCAATAAGCATAAGCGCCGCAGTAACAGCGACAATACCGAGGATACGGCAGTCAATGCCGGATTCAAAGGCTCTAAACCCGGTCAGCGGAAAAAGCCATTCAAAAGAAGCACTCTGGTCCCGTCCAGTTTGGACCGTATACTCGATCGCTCGTGTCAAATACACGGCACCCCCGACAAGCCAGCCAACCACACCAACAGGGACTGTTGGGTGTTCAAGAAGGCCGGCAAGTTAAATGCCGAAAACAAAGATAAGGGGTCACATAGCGATGACGAGGAGGAGCCCTGACAGCCGAACACCGAAGGACAGAAGAGGTTCCCCCCACAAGTGCGGACGGTGAACATGATATACGCAACCCACATCCCCAAGAGGGAGCGGAAGCGTGCACTTAGGGACGTATATGTGTTGGAGCCAGTCGCCCCCAAGTTCAACCCATGGTCCTCCTGTCCGATCACCTTCGATCGCAGGGACCACCCCACTAGCATCCATCATGGCAGATTCGCCGCACTGGTCCTAGACCCAATCATTGACGGATTTCACCTCACTCGAGTCCTAATGGACGACGGCAGTAGCCTGAACCTGCTTTATCAGGACATAGTGCGCAAAATGGGTATAGACCCTCCAGGATCAAACCCACTAAAACGACCTTTAAAGGCGTCATACCAGGTGTAGAGGCCCATTGCACAGGCTCAATCACACTGGAAGTGGTCTTCGTATCTCCGGATAACTTCCGAAGCGAAGAGTTAATCTTCGACATAGTCTCGTTCCACAGTGGCTACCATGCACTGCTCGGGCGAACCGCATTTGCAAGATTCAATGCGGTACCGCATTATGCATATCTCAAGCTCAAGATGATAGGGCCTCGGGGGGTCATCACAGTCAATGGAAACACAGAGCGCTCTCTCCGCATGGAGGAGCACACTGCGGCCCTCGCAACAGAAGCGCAAAGCAGCCTCTTAAGGAAATCCACCAGTTCGGCGATTAAGGACCCGGGCAACTTCAAGCGCGCCCGAAGTAATTGGCAACCGGACCGCCTGGCACGTCCCGAGCTTGCATAGCAATGCGGCCCACACCCCGGCCCCAGCCAAATGGCGAAAATCTGTGCCACGCGTACATAATTACGCATTAAAAATACCATGGGCACAGGCGAGGAGGGGGGCACGACGGCGGCACGCCCCAAGTCGCGGCTTAAACCGCACTAGGGGCTTCCCACTTTGTTATTTTTCTCTTTCAGGACTTTAATCTCCGGAAACCCTGTCCGGCAGCGTGATTGCCGAACACATGATGTCGCAACCAAGGAGGCAGAAAGCTACGTCACACCACGGAACTCCCAGGTGGATTACGATAACGAGTGAAATATTTGTTTTAATACTATTCCTCGGCTTGCCCTTGGAAGGGACATGTCAAACAGTCCTACTTTTTGCTTATCGCCCTACTTGTATCATTCTGCTTTAACGCACCTTTTTGAATAAAAAATGCATAGCATTATGACTATTATTGCATTCTTCTTATATATATATATATATATGTTCATTCATGACATCCAGCACCCGTACACTCTGGTATGGCCAATACGCTAGGGGCTTAAGCATACCCCATAATACGGCGTGAGAAGTCCGAACACTTTCGACAGTGCGGCACCCCAAACTTATAGCATTATATGCATCAGCTCTGAATCATGTCTTGGGTCAATAGTTGGGTTTGCCCGGCTCCCATGTTTTGGTACCTTACGTTTCGCTATATCGGCTAAGGTAGCACTGGGAGAACTACTGCGATTGTGTCCCGGTTCTGCTGGGCTAAGCACCTCAGTAGAGAAAGCTAAAACTGACTATCATGATAAGGCGAGAGACTGTTCGCTGTTCGAGTGGTTTTCGAGTCCCTAAAGACTTATGCCGCTTAGAGCGAGGAGTCGGCCCTGTCCGGCTTAAGGCGTGTATCGCGCCCCGAATTCGGCCTTCCGAATACTAGGGGCTTCGCCCAAATTTAAAATATAGAATTCTATGGCTAAGTGAGAGTGATAACGCATTATAGTCCGATTGCCCTGTTCGTTGTGCTAAGCACCTCCCTCGAAGGACCCAACAATGGGAACAAGAGTGCTCAGGTTTATCCCGAACACCCCAGCACTCGTGGCATGGGGGCAGAAGCCGACGACTAGCCATCTCTCAGATTTGATAAACAACCGAACAGAAGGTAATGTTTTAAATTCAAACAAGCGTTGCATAGCGCATATGAACAAGTTTTCATAAATACAGGATTGCACGAGCGAGTTTACTCGAATATTATATCTTTCGTGCACTCATCCGCTACGAGACGAGCGCCCTTCAGGACACCCTCATAGTACATCTCGGGGTGGCGATGCTCCTTGCCCTGTGGCGGCCCTTCCTTCACCAGCTTCACGGCGTCCATCTTGGCCCATTGCACCTTCACACGGGCGAAAGCCCGGCGTGCACCTTCGATGCAGACGGACCGCTTGATGACTTCAAGCCGTGGGCAGGCATCCACAAGCCGCCTCACCAGGCCGAAGTAGCTGCTGGGAAGGGCATCGCCAGGCCACATCTGGACTATAAAGCCCTTCATGGCCTGTTTGGCCGCCTTGTGCAGCTCGACCAGTTGCTTCAGCTGGTCGCTCAGAGGCAACGGGTGTTCGGTCCCAGTATACTGAGACCAGAACAGCTTCTCCGTTGAGCTTCCCTCCTCGGCCTGGTAAAACTGTGCGGCATCCGACACGCTGTGGGGCAAATCTACGAATGCTCCTAGAGAGCTCTGGATTCGGGTAAGTAACAAGTAATTCACTTTCACATGCTTGCTTTGCATATAGAATGCCTTACCCGCCACTATCTTCTTCATCGCATCAATCTTCTTCATCGCATCAATCTACTGTCTATGCGGTAATATTTTTCCTATATTTCAGAAACTTACCTCAAAGCCTGTTAGAAGGCTGGCACAGGCTTCAGTCAGTCCGCTCTTGGTGGACTGAACCTTCTGGACCACCGCACTCATAATAGTGTGGTGCTCTTCGTTGATGGAAGCGATGTGAAGCACTCCTAGCAGATTGTCCGGTGCCTCTGGATGGACAGAGGTCACCAGCACAGGCGTTTTGCCCCTTTTGGAAGGAGGCCGCCTGCCCGAGTCCGGAACCACTGGGGGTTCCGACGCGGTGTTAGGCTGAGGGTCGAACTTGGAGCCCTCGGGAGCCTTGCTCCCTCCGCTCCCGGAGTCCGGAAGGTCGCCTTGAGGCGCCTCCGGGACTGTCTCCCCTCAGCATGGTGCCTCTTGATACAATACCTCAGCGTTGTCCGTAGGGCAAGGGGAGGTGGCGGTCGGAAGTGGATCGCTATCGATATCCGACGAGCCCAGGGAGTCGTCCGACGATACATCGATACGAGCTCGCGGCGGTCTGCATAGTCATAATTCGGCGTTAGGAGAGGCAGTGCGACAAAGGTATGCTACGAGTTATTCTGGCATCCGAATACTTACGACTTCGCCAGGGGCTTGGACCTGAGCAGCCACTCGTCTTCGCCTTCGGCGGCGGTGGTGGAATAGTCCGGAAGGAGAGTCCTTCCCTTCTTGGACCCTTCTCCCCCCCGGTTGGGGCAGCCTTCCTTTTCTTGTCTCCACCAACTAAAGGGGGAGCATCTTCTTCTTCCTCCTTGTCTTCGGGGGAGGAGTGTGTCGCAGAGTTATCGTACGATGAGTCTGATAACACCTGGCATCGGGAACTCTCTCCGGTTCCCTTGGCCTTCTTGGTCTTCTCCGGCACCTTATAAGGGGCCGGAGTCAGCATCTCCATGAGGAGAGCGTCCGCAGTGCCTTCGGGCAGAGGGGCCGGACAGTTAATCTGCCCCGACGTCTCCACCCAGTCCTGTCAAAGGCATGAAGATCAGACCCCGCACATGATTAAGCTAGGGGAAATAAAATATCCTACCAGATGTATAGAACTCATCGAATGCGCTCGGCGCTTCGCGCTTAGCCCGCAATCCTCGGTGAGGGAGGGAGGGACCTCGACGCCCTTGAACAACACCTTCCAGACGTCCTTGTGCGTCGTGTCGAAGAGCTTGCTCAGAGTCTGGTGCTGGGCCGGGTCAAACTCCCACAAGTTGAAATCCCATTGTTGACACGGGAGGATCCGGCGGATGAGCATGACCTGGACTATGTTGACAAGCTTGAGCTTCTTGCTTGCCATATTCTGGATACATTTCTGGAGTCCGTCCAGCTCCACCGATGAACCCCAGGACATGCCCTTCTCTTTCCAGGAGGTGAGCCACGTGGGGATTCCGGATCAAAACTTGGGGGCAGCCGCCCATTTGGCGTCGCGCGGCTCGGTGATGTAGAACCATGCCGATTGCCACCCCTTTATGGTCTCCACGAAGGAGCCTTCAAGCCATATAACGTTGGGCATCTTGCCCACCATGGCTCCGCCGCATTCTGCTTGTTGGCCGCCCACTACCTTCGGCTTGATATTGAAGGTCTTTAACCACAGGCCGAAGTGGGGCCGGATGCGGAGGAAAGCCTCACACACGACGATGAACGCCGAAATGTTGAGGACGAAGTTTGGGGCCAGGTCATGGAAGTCTAGCCCGTAGTAGAACATGAGACCACGGACGAATGGATGGAGGGTAAACCCCAGTTCGCGGAGGAAGTGGTGGAGGAAAACTACCCTCTCGTGAGGTTCAGGGGTAGGAACGATCTGCCCCGCAGCGGGCAGCCGATGCGCGATATTCGCGGCCAAGTATCCGGCTCCGCGCAGTTTCTTGATGTGTCCCTCCGTAACGGAGGAAGCCATCCATTTACCTCCCACTCCGGACATGATTGGAGAAGGTTGAGGGGGAGGATGTGGGCTTGGGCGTTGGAGCTCGAGTGCGCAAGAGTGGATGAGCAAGGAGGAAGAAGGCGTGGGTAGAAAAAGGTTAAACCTTGTCCCTTTATAAGGGAGGCCAAAACTATGCGCCCCCACTAGCCTGGTGAAACTCGCTTGTCCCCCAAGCGCCGTAATCGATGGCGCGGTTGGGTTACCCACGCCCATATTGATGAGAATCCCGTAATAAGGGGGACACGATCTCTGCTTTGACAAGACGTGGCAAAAAACTGCCTCGCGTTATGTGCGGGGCTAGATAAAGGAAACAGTTCGAATAATCACCGGGCCATGGCATAATGTCATGTTGCCAAAACAAGTCAGCAGATTAGATTTGTGGAAATGTTATTCTCTCTACGGTGGTATGTGGAACTTATTTTGCAGGGTCGGACACTATCCTTGTATTCAAATTTTTCCGTGGTGTATTCGGAGGAGGAACCCGCCTTGCAATGCCGAAGACAATATTGCGCGCCGGACTCATCGTCATTGAAGCCTGGTTCAGGGGCTACTGAGGGAGTCCTGGATTAGGGGGTCTCCGGATAGCCGGACTATATCCTTTGGCCAGACTGTTAGACTATGAAGATACAAGATTGAAGACTTCATGTCGTGTCCGGATGGGACTCTACTTGGCGTGGAAGGCAAGCTAGGCAATACGGATATGTACATCTCCTCCTTTGTAACCGACCTTGTGTAACCCTAGCCCTTTCCGGTGTCTATATAAACCGGAGGGTTTTACTCCGTAGGACAACATACAATCATACCATAGGCTAGCTTCTAGGGTTTAGCCTCTCCGATCTCATGGTAGATCAACTCTTGTAATACTCATATCATCAAGAATAAATCAAGAAGGACGTAGGGTTTTACCTCCATCAAGAGGGCCCGAACCTGGGTAAAACATCATGTTCCCTGCTTCATGTTACCATCCGCCTTAGACGCACAGTTCGGGAACCCCTACCCGAGATCCGCCAGTTTTGACATCGACAATAGCCATCCATGAAACCAGTCATGAGCAGGTGCACTTCGACACGATCATCGTCATGGGGGTCGAGCCAAACTATTCCTTTGCATTTTCGACACGGGCATAAAACCTCTGTCCGGTTATTTTCTTTCATGTCCTGCACCGCCGACCGCAACCACCTGTCCACCATCGTTCCACTAACCATTGTAAACTCTGCACGATAATAATAAACAAATTGATTATAAAAATGCGTGCATGCATCAAAGTCATACAAAAATTTGGCATGACCTTCCTTAAAATAGGACATATATAGATCTAGAGTCTGCCCGGAATTCGCCGAAACGGAAATAAATCGACATTTCGGCAAAACATAGGCAACCCAAAAGCACAATTTGGCATTAACTCATGCCACACACACAATTTCCATAAACATATCACGCACACATAAACATATTTCCATTTTGCAAAAGCATAAAATTTTAATCACCTATATCTCGAGATCGAGCACACGGTGGAGATGATGATGTAGGGAGATCAAAAGTGCACAAAGCTCTTCTTGACAAAGATAGATCTAGTTAGGGGCAAATAGGTTACTTAACTAAATACTACATCTACCTAGCTACCTAAGTTGGGAGGAGACAACTTCAACTAGTGGAGGGGGAAGGAAAAAGAGAAAGGAGATGCATTAATGGAGGTGGTGTAGTTAGGTAGGAGTAATGAAGAGAGACAAAGGTACGTAGAAGAGGGAGAGTAATGGGGGAGAAGTATTGAGGAAGAAGAAGAGTGAGAGTGGGAGAGGTAGGGGAAAGGGAGAGGAGGGGAGGGGGAGGGCGGGTGGGGAAAAGGTGGTGGGTGCGGATTAGCAGTAGCGCGGGACGTAAAATGCGCAGCTGCTAAGAAAGTAGCAGCAGCGCGCTTTCGGTACAAGCGCTACTGCTAATCGGGACCAAAAGTGTGCCTGATTTGAAAATTAGCAACAGCGACCTCAGAAAAACCGCGCTACTGCTACAGCTATAGCAGTAGCACGGCTCGCGGCACCGCGCTGCTGCTAAATGGAGTTGGGTGGGCACTGTCGGTCCATATTTGTAGCAGCGCGGGTTACGCCGAGCGCGGTACTGCTAAGCACTTGTCAGTAGCGGGTTTTCCACACCCGCGCTACTGCTAATTAGCAGTAGTGCTCCTTTTTTAGCAGCGCTAAGATTCTCTGTATAGGGTTTTCCCTAGTAGTGAATGTTGATCCAGAAGTGGATCACTGGACAACGGTCAAAATTATCCTTATAAGACTAAGGAGATATTTCTCGGTTATGGAGGTGATAAAGAGTCCGTCGTAAAGAGTTTCGTCAATTCAAGCTTTTACACCGATCTGGATGACTCTGAGTCTCAATCTGGATACATATTGAAAGAGGGAGAAATTAGCTAGAGTAGCTCCATGCAGAGCATTATAGACATAGAAATTTGCAAAATACATACGGATCTGAATGTGGTAGACCAGTTGACTGAACTTCTCTCACAAGCAAAACATGATCACACCTTAGTACTCTTTAGGGTGTCAATCACATGGCGATGTGAACTAGAGTATTGACTCTAGTAAACCCTTTGGGTGTTGGTCACATGGCGATGTGAACTATAGGTGTTAATCACATGGTGATGTGAACTATTGGTGTTAAATCACATGGCGATGTGAACTAGATTATTGACTCTAGTGCTTGTGGGAGACTGAAGGAAATATGCCCTGGAGGTAATAATGAAGTTGTTATTTTATATTTCCTTATATCATGATAAATGTTTATTATTCATGCTAGAATTATATTAACCGGAAACTTAGTACATGTGTGAATACATAGACAAACAGAGTGTCTGTACTATGCCTCTACTTGACTAGCTCGTTAGTCAAAGATGGTTAAGTTTCCTAACCATAGACATGTGTTGTCATTTTATGAACGGGATCACATCATTAGAGAATGATGTGATGGACAAGACCCATCCATTAGCTTAGCATTATGATCGTTTAGTTTTATGGTTATTGCTTTCTTCATGACTTATACATGTTCCTCTGATTATGAGATTATGCAACTCCCAAATACCAGAGGAACACCTTGTGTGCTATCAAACGTCACAACGTAACTGGGTGATTACAAAGATGCTCTACAGGTGTCTCCGATGGTGTTTGTTGAGTTGGCATAGATCGAGATTAGGATTTGTCACTCCGTGTATCAGAGAGGTATCTCCGGGCCCTCTCGGTAATGCACATCACTATGAGCTTTGCAAGCAATGTGTCTAAAGAGTTAGCCACGGGATGATGCATTACGGAACGAGTAAAGAGACCTGCCGATGACGAGATTGAACTAGGTATGATGATACTGACAATCGAATCTCGGGCAAGTAACATACCGATGACAAAGGGAACAACGTATGTTGTTGTGCGGTTTGACTGATAAAGATCTTCGTAGAATATGTAGGAGCCAATATGGGCATCCAGGTTCCGCTATTGGTTATTGACCGGAGATATGTCTCGGTCATGTCTACATAGTTCTCGAACCCGTAGGGTCCGCACGCTTAACGTTCAATGATGGTTTGTATTATGAGTTTCGTGTTTTGATGAACCAAAGTTTGTTCGGAGTCCCGAATGAGATCACGGATATGACGAGGAGCCTTGAAATGGTCGAGACATAAAGATTGATATATTGACATGTTATGTTTGGACATCGGAATAGATTCAGATAGGTTCGGGCATTTTCCGGAGTACCGGGGGGTTACTGGAACCCCCCGGGGGGGTTAATAGGCCTTCATGGGCCCTAGTGGAAGAGAGGAGGCGGCAGCCAGGTGGAGGCGCGCGCCTCCCCAAGCCCAATCCGAATTGGAGTAGGGTTTGGGGGGGGGGGGGCTTTCCTTCTTCTCCTCCCTCTCTTCCCCCCTTCTCCTTCTTGGAATAGGAAAGGGGGGGACCAAATCCTACTTGGACCGGGAGTCCAAGTAGGACTCCCCCTCTTGGCGCGCCACACCTTGGCTGGCCTCCTCCTCCCCTCCTCCTTTATATATATGGGAGGGGGGAACCCCAAAGGGACACCAAAGTTTCTCTTAGCCGTGTGCGGTGCCCCCTCCACAGTTACACACCTCGGTCATATCGTCGTAGTGCTTAGGCGAAGCCCTGCGCCGGTAAACTTCATCATCACCGTCGCCACGCCGTCGTGCTGACGGAACTCTCCCTCGGCCTCAACTGGATCAAGAGTTCGAGAGACGTCACCGAGCTGAACGTGTGCTGATCACGCAGGTGCCGTACGTTCGGTACTTGGATCGGTTGGATTATGAAGACGTTCGACTACATCAACCACGTTATTAAACGCTTCCGCTTTCGGTCTACGAGGGTACGTAGACACACTCTCCCCTCTCGCTGCTATGCTTCTCCTAGATAGATCTTGCGTGATCGTAGGAATTTTTTTGAAATACTACATCCCCCAACAGAGTGCCCTAGCCATCGCACACTCGACAAGGAAGGGGGAACCCTAACCAATGGACGGCCTTAACTAACTCATTAACCTACCAATAGTTTTTTGGGTACAAAAGCTTCCATGGCTTTGAAAAATATAAATTTCATTCCGGGCATCAACGACTTGTGTACATTAATTGGCTTGCCTCGGAGTATAATTGCTTGTTTTTAGGGTTGTTTGTACTGCTAGTGTGATTATGGGAGAGGATTTGTGGCACGTAGGTACGGGGGCATCGAGTCCCTTCACGCGTGCCTTTTCTTTTGGCTTCCGATTTTCAGTCTTTCATATTTTTTGAACGGGAAGTCTAAATTAAGTTCTGTTTTCATATTCGTATTTCTCGTGACGAGGGTTTTCAAACGAGATTCATTTTGAATAAGTTTTGGCGAGTTTTTAAAAATTTGTGAAGTTTTAACTTTTGAAACTACGTACGAGTGACAGACAAAACCGGAAGTTTCAATGCTGCGACCGACAAAAACATAACCTTAAAGTTTCAACTCTGAAACTTGATAGAAACGACTAACAAAATCGTAAATTTCAGAAGCCGCGATCTACAAAATTGGAAGTTTCAAAAATTAAAATTTAAAATTTACTGTGCCCTCGTACGGGATCCCAACTACTTTGCGGACCACGAGGCAATCAGGCAGTCAGGCAGGTGTATGCTCCCACACCTGCGGGCCCCTGCGAATTGCATGTTTGATTAAAAGATCGGAGTGTCTTTCATATATAAAATGTAACTAATACTAACATACTACACTTGATGGACAAGTGATCAGTCCCAAGCAGAACCGGAGTCCAGCGTATGTATCCATTCACAATTCTCCCCCTTGAAGATAATTAACACACACACACACACACACACACACACACACCGGAACAAAACAATGATACACTTTTGGTTCTTGGACCATCTACTTGTTCTAACCAAACCCTCAAAAACATGGAGAAAAGGGATTACGGACACAGGGCCCCACCGTTGGCGCAATTCGGTTGGGTGGGTCTGCATCATGCTCTCGCGACGGAGGTGACAATAATAATTCGGCCCTGCAGCGACACATGCCCCCTTTTTTGTTTCCTCCTCACGAGAGAGAGAGGGGTCAAACAGGGGAGAGAAAGTAATTAAGTAGGCCATTGGCAGCGGGTGGCAGCTGCTAATCATCATGTAACCTCAAAACAATCTCACGCGCGCTAATCCCGATGGCCACACTGGCTGGAGCTAGCACGCACGACATGAGACGGGACATTCCCTGACCTGACTGCCGCCGCTTTTGCTCCCCGGACGACGCGTCAGGAGTTCTCTGAAAAGATCACTCCCGATTAAACTCTACTTAATTAATTCAGTGGTGCCCCGCCCCTGGTGACCCCTGATGTTCTTGCATCGGGCAGCATTTGGGAAGAACATGACAGGCGGCAGTAATACTTTTCACTGGCCCTTTTTTGGTATACTGCAGACAATTCCATGTGAGAACAAATAGTGGCCTCCTGTTGCTTATTTATCACTGTCAAGAATTAATGGTACTGGTACTCCTGAATATGCAAACGACCTGACAAATGTAAGTCTTTTTAGATATTTCACTATGGACTACATATAAAGTAAAATAAATGAATCTACACTCTAAACTATGGCTATATGCATCTGCATATAGTTTGTAGTGGAATTTTTAAAAAGACTTATATTGGACGGCATATGTATCAAAAGTGAGGCACTGGCTGGCTTAATTGGCAATCTTTTACTAATATATGAATTCGATTCAGTTCAACACCTTCATGTGGCTGCCACCATACGTAGCAGCAGCCGGCCGTTCACCACATACATATTTTCGTCATAAAGCCAACCTTTCCATCTGTCAAAATTCCTCACTTCAGACGACCTTTCTAGCCAGCATAGCTAGCAGCGATCGACCGATCGAAGGAGCGGGAAACAGCATGCAGAGCGATGGATCGGAAAGCTGCGACGGCACGCCATGCATGCATGTTCCGTTCCGTTGTTGGGCGGCCGGTTAAGGCTGATGGTCTGTCGCCCTTCCCTTCCAACGCAGCCAGCTTAACCACAACAGCATCTATCTACCCAACAAAAAGTGCACTTATAATAACAAATAACAGGATAAGCTTGTTAGCCTCTCTTACGCTTCGGCCGTACGTACACACACGTATAAACTACAGACGTGCGGCGGCCAATCGCCGGTCGGGCCTCCAGTATATACAAATCATGCATGCTAGCTCCCTCCGGTGATGCATCTAGAACTACTACCATAGCACTAGTAGTACAAAATATCCTCCTAGCATGCACTAGCTATGGCTTCCAATACATACATCTACTTTAAGTAACATATCCTGGAGCTGAAACTCCAGTTCACCAGAAAAATATATCCGGAAACCCGGAAGTGTAGCAGTAGTGTAGTGCAATGTAATGCATGTGTAAAGCAAAAAAATTGTGGGTGTGCGTACGTACGTGTCCGTGGCAGAAGAAACGGGGGTGCAGATCGACCAGAGCTTGGTTGCTTGGGGCCGGCCATGCACCACCAAAACCGACCCTACCAGCTGAAACGATCGATGCGGTGCGACTCTTCGTTCATGGCCGGCCGGCCAGCGTCTGGACTCGACACGTACGTACATGGCTGACAGGCAAGTTGCAAAAGCGCGGCCGGCTTTACGTAGACGGTACACTACGCGTACATACGTATGTCTCTGCGTATGTACTCGACGGCATTTTAGGCTACGAGGATTTCCACTTGTGAGTTAGTTGTAGGTGATGGCTCTGGGTTCTGGCAGAGAATGCACATGTACCATGCATGTCAATAGCTAGCAAGCACAAATGGAGGATCCATGGAGGTGGAGACATGTGGTGCAAGTACAGCTTGTGTTGCTACATGCATGTGCATGCATGTGCCCTTTTGTCATTGGCACAGCTCAGCCGTGCGTGTATGATCAGTATGTTGATGTGTATACCGGAGCTGCATGCACCATGCATGCATCAAGCCAATGAAGAACTGGTGCAGATCGATATTGGGGAAGAGAGGCCGAAAAAGCTACCCATATATATCGAGTGCAAACTAACATCAAACGTACGTGTTCCTTCCCTTTTAATCTTCTCGTGGCTTCGATCTCCCATCTAATTAAAAGTTTTCAGACTTTTCGCCGCCGTGGAAAGATACATATATACACGTCTGTCTCCTCTAGAAACTGGGCCAGTTGGCCAGCTGCAGGGCAGCAAAAGTCAAAAGACGTAGTACGCGCAGGAACGAACTTTCCAAAGGGAGGCGTACTTTTGATGCGATGTGACGGGCATTGCATTACATGGGGACGCTACTCCTCGTGGATGTTTTACTTTCTGCCGTAAGTTGATGATCGATGAGTGCCCCATATATGCACTCGATCGAACGAAGGCAGCCACAGCAAAGATCGACATGCATGGACAGAAAGATAAGGCCGGGGTAGACGGGAAAGGCGCGAAGCATTATGGGCATGCATTTCCAGAGACGACGGTACTCGATGCATGTATATCTATCTACCACACAAACGAGCTCGATCACGGTTTACCTTTCTTCTTAGCTCTCATTGGCTGGTCCCGGTCCACGTGATCGTGCCGTATCCCGTAAATGTCACCTTTGTGTTAGGCCTTGTTTGGTTTCAAATAAGTCACCAACTTATAAGTCAAAAAGTACAAAAAGTGACTTATTTTGCCAAACAGACCCAACTTATAAGTCACCTCAACTTATAAGTCATAAATTGCTTCACCCCAACTTAAAACTTATAAGTCACCCCCTTTTGCATTGGTCCCACCACCTTTACATAAAAAACAAGGTGGGAAGGTGTGCTCAGGTGACTTATAAGTCAGTTGACAACCAAACAGGCGTGAGTTATAAGTCAGTGGTTTTAAGTCACTTGACTTATAAGTCAGGTGACTTATTGAAACCAAATAGGCCCTTAGTTAACTCTGAAATGGTGTTTACTTTGGAGTTTGGGGCATCTCTGGGACTGATTGTATCCTACACACATGCGGTGCCCGCGGAGGCAGGCTAACCGTCGCTATCGAAATGACTTTCACTAGTTCACTGCCTATCATTACATTAGTTACCTAACCGTGCTTGAAAGAAAAGCCTTTTCTGTGTGAACTTGACCGTGCTTGTAAAGCTTGTCGGTCGGGCGTCACCTTTGTTTTTCACAGAAGTTGGTTTGGACTTGAGATAGATTCAGAGAACGAGAGTCAAACCAACATGCCAGTCGTGGAACACAACTAATGAAGTGCATGCACCCAAACATGCATGCATGCAATTCAAGTTACGCATGAGAACACGGTACTACTACCACTGCTGCAACAGCAGGGAGAGAGTGAAGTGTAGTGCCGATGGAGCAGAACACCGGTAGTGGGGCGGTGCGGTGCGGATGGGGATGGGTCGTCGCCCGCCCATGGCCATGCACGTCTCGCCCGGTCGGACGGCCCGAAAGGAGCCGCAAGTACGTCACCGCCCGTCCAATCATGAGCGCCTCCCCTCCGGCCGGTATCATTATCCCCTTCCCCGTTCGGCGTGTGCGCGACGCCGGCCGGCCGGCCGTCTGCCGTAGGCCCCGCCGCCCACCACCACCGCTCCATCCCCTTCTTCTTCCTTATCTCGCACAAGTTTAGCGTGCCGGCGCACGCTCGAGCGCACACACCGGCACAAACTTACCTTGCTTATACTACCAAATCCACGTCCATCAACAACACTGAGTTATCTGTACAGTTATTCGGGGTAATGGACACGACGCTGCAGGTTTCGGGCGTGGATAGGCCGGTCCGTCCTGGAGACTGACAGCTTATGCATGTCACTTCCTTTGCGCGCGCACTTTGCTGCCTTTTCCCGATCGTTTGGTGAAGAAAGATATGTGTATTGTGTGGGACGATCGAGATCGATCCTTCCTTGGCGAGCTAGCTTGGCGTAAGCGGCAAAAAGGCTAAGGATAGCATGGCATAGCATGCATGCACAGCTACCTTGACAGTAACACCACAGTTCAGTGTAGTACTACTACCAGTGCATGCGGTACAGGATATGCTATGGTATACTATGTTCGCTCGCCCGCTGCTTGAAGAGAAAGACTCTCTTTTACCTTTTCTCGTCAAAGCCATATCAAGTGCAACTGTACACATAACGTGCTCGAAATGCTAGTACCACTCTAGTTGAGCTTGAACTCACCAAGATTTTTTCGAGCACAAGATGTCTGCATATACATGCATCGTGACTGGCGGCGGCGCTCGCAGGGATTAATTTGGCGGCACATCGGTCGGCGGAAAACATATAGTACCTGGCCTTCTGTCTAGTAGAGATCGAGGTTTACGTACGGCAACAGATATGCCTACAAACCGACCAAAGGAAAATAAAACTTGTTGCTATTCATACGCTCCTACGTGTTGTAGGACTGTGGATCCAAGGACGAATGGAGGTTGGTAAAGCGAAAGGGACAGCGCAGCACGTTTCGGCTACCGAAAAAAGGTGACGGATGCAGGATAGATAGACGTTACAGATAGAGAGCTATAGATACTTGTGGCACACTCTTACCACTTTTGATACATGCATATGCATGTGATGTGAGCATCAAGCTTGTTTCCTCTCCATCTCTTTCCCTGGATTCGTCGATTCTTTCTCTTCCCGGCCTGTACTGCATGATCTCCGCGTGCGTGTATGGCCTGTCGATCCTTCGCCGCCATCATTGCTAGCTTCCCACGCATTCAGCTCATATATGGGTGATGGGTATGGACGGAGCGCCGCCCGGCCGGCCGCCATGGTTGCCTGCAAAGATAGCTCAAGCTAGCTAGCATGGCAACGAACACGCGCCTGCCCTGGAAATAAGTGGGCGAATCCTCGATTACAAAACGACTACTGCCTCGTTGCATGCATGCAGCTGGGACGGTGCGTGCATGCTTGATCAGATCGATCGATTGAATCGAACAACCAAACACGAGCCAGGCGCGCGCGTATTACTGCCAGTCTGAGCGCGTCCACGGAACGGAATCATGGAGGGACTGGCTGGCTGGCCGGCCGGCAGTGTGCGTACGCCATCGATGGACTTCGTGGACTAATAACCGGCGGAATGATCGTCGATCGATGGGTCGATCTGGTGACGACGACGAACGTATAGTGAAGCTAGCGGCCGATCGAAATGATACGGCTCAGAAAAGTTGGTTCGCAGCTACGTAGCTCATAAGTACTCGAAGATCCTTCATGATCTGGTCTAATGGCAAGAACACAAGGGTGTGTATATAAGAATGGTGAAGAATTAACATCGACGTCAGGGATTAACAGCGACTTGAGGCACGATCAGTATATATATATAACCGGAAGATATCTGCTCGATGTGTGCCATCTACTTATGTTATGATCGAGAGCACAGAGCAGTGCATGTGGCTGTCACTGCCATGCACTCTGCTCTCCCTGCGTCCGCAGTGGTGGCCGGCCGGGGCGGTGCCGCGCTCTCGGTAGCCTCATACCCTCTGCTCGAGCGCTCGATCGATCACTGCGGCGTTGCAGCCTTGCCACGGCACGCACACGAGCGCGCGCCACCGATCCATCTCGACGCTCCACTCGCCCTGTCCTCCGCGTCGTGGATCGGAAACGAAACGTAGGCCTTACATCACGCCCGTACTCCTGCGCCCGGTCGGTGGCCGGCCGGCCGCCCGTGCCGCCCGGCCGATCGATATGATTCGCCGCGCCTAGCCCGCTCGCTGTCACCGCCAGTTTTCAAGTGATCGTGCAGAGTTACTGTTACTCTCCCCTTCTCCTTTCACCTTTTCTGCCATGGCATTCACACGCCAATGGTTGAGCTGAAAAGCCAGCGCAAGGGGCATCGATCGATCCATTGCAGTTGCAGCCCACTCCGGGGTGCTCTTGCGTTGCGATCTCGATCGATTGATTGCCACGCTCCTTTCGTCTCTGTGACTCTTCTATCGGGTAATTATTCCCCTCCGGCGATCGATCGGGCATGCATTGTTCTGCGTCTGCATTGACGTACGTGTGCTGCCTTTTGCTCTGCCCTATTCTGGTTTTACCTTTTCCCTTCTTTTCTTCTTTATGCAACAGATGGATTTGTTGCTTGTGTTTTTTTAGTGGAATTTGTTGCTTGTGTAAAGCGCAATGTAGAGGCGACACTACTCAAGATTAGAGAGGAGGGGAGACTGTGAGGCTAAGGCCGGCCTCCTAGAAGGTAATGTAATAGGATTCGAGGTGGATGAGGGTAGGCAGTATCGAGAGGATTAGCCGATGTATTTGGGTGGTGCCGGATAAAATCCGGCATGTAATTTGATGTACATATGACCTGGGAGTCCCTCCTCCTCTTCTTTAACGAATGATACGCACACCCGTGCGTATTTGAGAGAAAAAAAAGATGAGCCTGTAAATGGGGTTTCTCTTGGAAGATAGGGGTGAGATAAGGAACCCTTGACTCAGAATTTGCCAATGATGCTCAGGCACCTCGATGCTAGTTTCCAAAAAACCATTTTCCACAACACGAATTTTTTTAAACACACATACACATGTATACCTTGTATGTGCAAAATTTCATAACATTTTACTTACACAGTTGGCATACAAAAAGAAGGCAAACATAAATTTTCCAATGGACCCTTTTTTTGTTGGCCGGATTTGTTTTTCTACTTATAAATTATATTTTTTTATAAAAATAAAATTCATGGATCCATAGTGAACGCATACAATTTTCCAATTAATTTTTACGATTTTAAAAAAACTTCTAAATAAATTATTTATTTATTTATTTTATATTTGTAAAGAAATGTTCTCCACGGTGCTCGAGCACTAGAACTTCGCACTCACCCTTGACTACGCTTTCATAACTTTTGTTTATGGGTAGAGGCTATCATAGCTAGGAGCATCTGTATTCTTCATCTTTACCCGCAGCGAGATGGACCTATCGCTCGCCTCAAGCAGCCTGATAGTAGACCAGCCCATTAGCGGCAGTCCACTCGATTTTACTTCTTCCGTTTTCGCTCAAAAATAAAAACTTCTTCCGTTCATATCGTTTGGTTTTCCTTTCGTTCGCTCATTTTCTTTACCTTTCTTTTTCACTTTGGTTTATATTTTAAAATATTCGAGATACATATATTTACAAGATACATTTAATTCAGTTTTTTAAAGCGTTCATCACCCATTGCAAATGTCCATGTAGTGTCAAAATATTATTCAAATACTTTCTAAAAATGTGCGGGATACTTAAAACAAATTCACACATTTGAATGTTTGGCTAATGTTATTTTTTAATTTTTTTGTTAAAATGTGATAATGTGTTCAAATAGTTTGTAAAAGTTGTTCATATCATTCACAGAGTTGTTCATCACAGTAAAAAAAATTCACATGTTTCCAAAATTATATTTCATGCTTTAAAAAAATAGTATACAAATGAAACATTCAAAAAAATGCTCATGCTTTAAAAAAATGTTCTACTCCCTCCGTTCCAAAATAGATGATTCAACTTTATACTAACTTTGGTACAAAGTTGGGTCATCTATTTTGAAACGGAGGGAGTAGCACATAGCAAATGTTTGCTAGCTGTAAAATATATATTTAGAGAATTAAGGGAAAATGTTCAATGTGCATTATGATCATGTATTAAAAACATGTTCGAGGTGTATTTGATAAATGTTCAACTTGTATTTCGGAAAAATGTTCAAGGTGTATATGAAAAATGTTCAACCTGTATGCGAAAATATGGTCCACATGTATTCAAAAATGAAGGAAAAGGAGAAAAAGTAAAAAAAAAAGATTAATCAATACATAACACATGAAAATAAAAATAAAACCGCGTGAAAGTTTCTAGAACCTGTTCATACAAGTTTCCCGATACGCTCCTAGAAGCTAGACGAACGCCTATTATAGGCCGACCGTTAATGGGAGTTCCACAGGCAAGACAAGCTTACTTGTGATCATATCCGAGCTTTCTTCCCCTATAGACAAGTTTGCTCGATCAGCCCCATACCAATGTTCGTAATTCCTTCCACCTTGGCAGAGACAGCAAGGCGAGAACTCTTATCTGCCGCTCATTGCGAGCAGATCGATAGTTCAGCAAACACACAAGGAGTACTTGTGGGCTAGCGGGCTAATACGAGTGCTTCGATTGGCTTATGGAATTTTTATAGATTTTATTAAAAATACATAATTGCAAAACTAAAAATGTTCACATGTGTAAAAAAATATTTCTGGCTCTCCTATGCCAGCCCAAGGGCCTTACCCACTCATTCCTAGCTCCCAATAGGAATGGATTCTCAACTCTCAATTCAAAAATGGAAAGGAAGGTTGGAATGACTATACATATCGGCAGGTCTCTTCCTCGAGAGGTGGAATCCCTCTCAAGACGTTGGAAACCGTGGGATGATAGGAAAAAAACTCAAAGCCGAGCAAGCACAAAGTTGTCTCAAAGTATCAAGAGGAAGGTCGTCTGGATTGGAATATTTATTGATTTTCTGAATGGCACATTTTCAATCATTTCACAACATATTAATTTTTAAAAATAAACTGTTCATGAATTTAAAGTGGTCACATATTTTAAAAATCTTCAAAAATTTAAGTCACCTTTGAAAAAATGTTACCAAAATATCAAAAGGTATTTTATTTTTAATATATTTATATATTCGGAAAATATTCTCAGAATTCAAAAATGTTTGTGTATTTCCAAAAAAGGAGAAAACAAAACTGAAAGAGAATAAGAACAAAAATGAAAAATAAAGGAAAAGGAAAAAACCGAGACGCAAAAGAAAACTGGTCTGATACCGAAACAAAAAAGAAAAGGTAATATCAGAAAAATCAGACGCACAGTTTGACAGTGTCTTATGCGGAACAAGATGATATCCGTGTGAGAGGGCCAGGCTAGTTCGTGTGCCCTGTGCGTCGTTCATATTCATAAGTAAAAAAGATTCAAAATCGCAATGCTATTATATGCGTCTAGAAGTGTATTTGGTATAATATCCTTCTATAATCCATTATTGCATGGCGTCGTACGGACAGGACTTCACGGGTCAGGTCTTTGTCGAAAAGCTAACTCCACCAGGTTGGGAGTCCATTTGACACGAAGACCATGAAATAGGAAATACCCATCAGCCGGGCATTCCTTTTCTTTTTCTCTTGAGAAACAAGCCGGGCATTCCTATTCCAAAAAGGTGAAACAGACCCCTTGCTCGCCCACGCATAACTTTGGACTGGCCCATGTGGGGTATGTCCCTGCTTTTTTACCTTTCATTTTTCCTTTTTTTTGCCTCATTACAAAATGTTCGGGGTTTCAAATAAAATCGTATTTCAAAATATTCAAGAATTTTAAAAATATCTGAAATTCTCGTGTGTTCACAGAAAATGTTCTCGAATTTAAAAAATTCACAACTTGAAAAAATGTTCAAGATTTAAAAAAATTTCGTTAAGTAAAAAATGATCCTGAATTTAAAAAAATTGTTAATCATTTTTAGAAAAATTCACATATCCAAAAAATGTTCATGATTCCAAAAAAATGTTTCCAGAATCCAAAAAATGTTCATGATTTAAAAAACATGTTCGCAAACTTGTATAAAAGTTCATTACCTCAAATTTTGAATTGGATGAGCAATTTTTGAATTAGATGAATTATGTTTGAAAATGATTATTTTTTGTATTTAATGAATAAAAAATATTCGCGAAAAAATAAAATATTAACGGAAAACTTAAAAGAAAAAATATAAAAAAGAATGCAAATAAAGACAGAGACAAAAAGAAACGGGCTGTGAATGTCTAACCTTCTCAAAATCAGAAGTGCAATGGATTACTTGGGCTGCCCAAAAACACATTTGGTTGACAACTGTCGACCTGCACGAAGAATAGGATTCCCGGTTAAAGTCATATGTTTGGCCTATTTATTTATTTGAGTTATTTTAAATAGCCAAAGTGTTTTGAGTTAGAGAATGCGAAGCTTCCTTTATATCTACTAGTGGAGAGAGCGACGCGGGTGATTCAGAAGAAACAAAACTAGTGGAGATACTATCAAGGTGCCAGCAAAACAACCATCAATTCCTTGCCTGCACCTTTGCGCTAGGACGGATCGAACAGTCTTATTAAAATGCTCGAAACTGCTGCTAGTGGATAACGATTGCTGAACGAGTCTCGAGCCCGAGTATAAAACCGGCAGGGGTTGGACACGATCGATGTGCTTTGCAAACCGGCGGGGGTTGCCATGGCATGTCATGTCTACACATGCTGGGCACCACTGTGGCACTCAACTGCACATATTACTGGATCACTAAACACGGACCCCGCCGGACGAACACGGTCGATACATGCATGCATGCATGCATGGATCAACCTGTACCCCAGAGAAGCCGCATCCCATGTGGTTTTTTTTTTCAGCTGCATCCCATGTGGTTTTGACTCCAACAACCGTGCACTAACATAAGCTAGTAACGTACATACTTTTTTAGACTATGTTACTACCTCCATAGTGGGTAGGAACATCTATATAGTGTCATGTAACGATGTATTTATTAGGTTATAGACTCATTGTTTTTTGAAGTGTGTGATGTTCCGTTAATTTAGCTAGTTACCACAAACACCTCTCTTTTCATTAAATATGTGCCACATAAGCAAAGTTATATTGAAATATGTGATGTTACTCCTAAGTTTCTCCCCATTGTGACCAGCCTAAAATCAGTTGCATCCACATCGATCGTCCCATCCCATGCATGCATATGCATGGAGTCAAGAGGCCATCGATGGATCCATCCATGCATCCCTCCCTTGGTTCAATTCGCAGTGCGCACGCCGCATCAAGACCTGTGACGACTCACGAGGACGTACGTACGGCGCACCGTGGGAGCACGTGAGCCGGCCGGCCGGCCGGCAGGCCCCCCGCCATATTGGAGTTCGGTAGGGCCGAGCCCAACCACCACCCTCTGTGCTCCGGCCGCCTACGCGGCCTGGCCACGTACGTATGACATGCAAGGCACGGCATCTGCAGGGTGACGCCGATCTGTACGTACGCCCAGTCTATGGCTGTGGAGCCGCAGATCTACTTAGATGCATCACAAATTATTCCGCCTGATAATTGAGTAGTACGTACGTGCACTTTGCGGGAGAGCGATCGCTAGTTTTCGACGACGGCGTCGCTGGCCAGGGCCGTACACGTCCGTGGATGATCCCGTCCCCGGCCGTGGTGTGTGGTCCGGCCAGCCGGGTCCAAATGCATGCAACGAATGCATTGCTCGTAGGAAGGAACTGTTGCATTCATGCGGCGTGGCGTAGTACTTGTATTCTATCAGAGCAGCTAGGCGTGGTTTGTAGTAGTATCAGATATTCTATTCATGCAGGTGCAGTTGACCTTGAAGCAGTCTCTCGGGACGTAGATCGAGCAACACTATTCATAGCATTAGCACGGCCCCATAAGAATGGCCGCCCAATAATTCGTTTCTGCAGCAGGCCGGGGGCCTAGTGGTGGTGGAGACAGACAAACTAAAGGCGATCGAATCGAATCGAACCCACCTCCATCGATCTATCGTCGATCGTCGACCGATCTTACTTACTGCATTCCCCGGCACGGCTGCCGATCGAGCGCGCGGCATGGCACGGCACGGCAGGCACGTCGCGATGTGATGGGCACCACCCCATGAGTGATGAGTCCATGTACACTACCACGTTCGCCGTATAATATTCACCCGCAACTTCCACGGGGAGCTATCTAGCCGGCAGCACGACCGTCGATCGTAGCGGACGGCGCGATCTCGGTGCAGTTGCAGCCTTGCAGATGCAGTCCACCACGGGAGGTGGAAAGAAGAAGAAGAAGAAGAAGAGGAGGAGGAAAGACGAGCAGGCCATGATTCGTCGCATGAATGCATGGGGGCGCAGGCGGTGGCGGGGCCCACCGCTGCATGCATGCATGGCTTGGTGCGTGGGGTCCACGCGGTTTCCCTCTTTCTCGCCCGCAAAGCCGCTTTGGCAAGTCATCGTCTTCCTCGTCGCTTTCCCAACCAAAATCTTCCACACCGCCCTTCCATCGGCATCGCCCGGCTGCTTTTCTGGGCGCGCCCATGTGTTTCCCTGCCCGCGCACTATATTCGCTCCATCCATCCCCTAGCTTAACTAGCTCGACAAAGATTGCGAGCTGCTCATTGATCTATCTACGCGTGTCTTAGGGCTAATTAAATACCCCATCATATATCATAGATAAACATGGTGGCGCTGGCGGTACGACGCGCACGTGATGTGTCGCCGGAACGCACCGGCCGGCCGGCCGCCTGCATGTGGAATGCGCAAGTACAGCTCGGCGAGGTGACTGAGACTTGCCCACCAAGAAACCCGCCGAGAGCATATCCGATCCGGCATGCTCTACGTACTGTTCGAGCATCTGGATCGACACTGTGCGTGAGCTTAATTCGGCAGGGGCACCGCCTCCATAATAATTCGGTTAGGGGAATAACGAATTAGTGCTTTCCCCTTTAACTATAGTTCGATCAGTCGGCCTCAGTGCTTGTATATGCATGCTCCATGGAACAAAGCGGCCTGACACTTGAATGCGCAGCAAAGCAAAAGTGGGCAAGATCATATTCATGGACCCCATATAGGTAGATACGCCTGATTTGTAGAACTGCGGTAGAAAAACATAGGAACTGAATTTCATGTTTTTTCTTTAATTATTGACTTTCTCCGCGGGTAAAAACATTATGTGCATTGAACCAGAAGTGCATACAGACCGGTATGCCAATTACTGGTACCATTTTAAGAAAGGACTGTGCTAATGTCCGACCGTTCCGAACATTAGCAATAGATCCGGACGAGTTTTCCGTTATTCACCTAAAGTAGGTGCATGTATGCATGTGGCTGATTTCTTTGAAAAAAATACTGAGAGCCCACACAGACTCTTTCCCCCAATTGTTGCATGCATGCACATAAGACGAAAATGATGATGTTAGCAGAGATTCCATCTAATTCAAAAATTCAAAATGTTTTGTAGCTCTAATCGTCGCTCTGATTGAAAAACCGTTTTCACATAAAAGATTTGTCGCGACGAGACCTTCGATACTAGATCCCATGTTGATATGTTTCGACGACTTTTTTTCGGGTCAAAAGTTACCAGCCCCACGCTAAGTAAGTTATCACATCTGTGGTACATAAGTTATCATCTTGTTTACATATAACTTTTTCCCCCAATTGTTGCATGCATGCACATAAGACGAAAATGATGATGTCAGCAGAGATTTCATCTAATTCAAAAATTCAAAATGTTTTGTAGCTCTAACCGTCGCTCTGATTGAAAAACCGTTTTCACATAAAAGATTTGTCGCGATGAGACCTTCGAAACTAAATCCCATGTTGATATGTTTCGATGACTTTTTTTCGGGTCAAAAGTTACCAGCCCCACGCTAAGTAAGTTATCACATCTGTGGTACATAAGTTATCATCTTGTTTACATATAAATTACCGGGGCATGAAAATGGCTCCTCCAACATTCTCTTCACATGCAAATGCAGTAGAGCACATGAAATCTGATGTCATTGTAAATTCTTGCTATTTCGAAACTGCAAAATATTTTATAACTCAAATTGTCGTTTTTGATTGAAAAATCGACTTCACAAAAATAATCCATCATGATGAGAACTTCGAAACTAGATCTCATGTTGACATGTTTTGATCACTTTTTTGGTCAAATGTTACCGTAAAGTTATTAGTTATGTTATATGTATACTAACATGTTATTTATGCAGAAGTGGCCGGAGATGTGTTTTCAACGACTTCTTTCGGTCTTTCCCCTGAGTAAAAAATACCAATATTTATACCCGAGTTATCAGCTCCGGATGCATACATTACCATGTTGTTTGCACAGAAATAACTGGGGTATGTTTAAATAACATTGTATTCGGGTCTTAAGTTACCGCGTTGTTTGTACCTGCGTTATCAAGTCTATGTTGTATGAGTTACCATGCTATTGACAAAAAAAGTTACCAGAGGTATATTTCATCAACAACCCTCCCCACCCCTCACACCGTCACCGAAAAGTTATCAAGACTTGGGCACATAAGTTATCAGGTCTCCAATGTGTGAGTTATCATGTTATTCACACAAAAATTTACCAAGGATATATTTCATCAACCACCCTTCCCCCATCCGGTCACCAAAATTTACCATGACTGGGGTACATTACTTATCAGGTCTATGATGTGTGAGTTACCATGCTATGCACATAAAAGTTACCGGGGGTATATTTCATCACTCTTCCCTCGCGAAAAGTACCATGATCGGGTTGCATAAGTTATCGGGTCTTCGATGTGTGAGTTACCATGTTATTCACACAAAAATTACCGGGGGATATTTGATCACCCCCCCCACACACACACGTCAAAAGTTATCAGGACTCAGATACATAAATTATCAGGTCTGTGATGTGTGAGTCATCATGATATTCTACAACTTATAATGTATATGAAATAATGTACTCCCTCTGTATGAATTAGTACAAATTCGAGTCACATATTTTGGGACGGGGAAGTACAAGAATGGGCCAACAAACAACAAAAAAACAGTTTTTTATTTCCTACCATGGGGTTTAAAAAGGTCACATAGATAGTTTCCATTTGTAAGACAACAAGTAGTATCAGGTTAGTCGATTATTGACATTGTACATCATTGAACAGACCTGGGTTCAAACCCTACTTTGCACGTTGTTTTTTTACTCATTGGAAGTGACAATCAATACGCGAGAAAAGAAAACAATAAGGAGCATCATTTGGATCGGAAAGGACAAACGAAAAAAAATGGCGACAACTACGTTCCTTTGGATCAGAAAGGAAAAATTAAAAAAAACAGCAGCGACAGCGACGTTCGGTGGGAGCGGGATCGACAGCGACGTTCGGATCACAGCGACAGCGACGTCCGAAACACATAAGCAAAACGGGCGCCGTTGGATACGAAACGGACGGCATCCAAACAGTGTGGATCTGTTACAAACAACCAGTCGGCAAGAAGATATCTTTCTCGTTTAAGAAAACCCAATATTGGCCATTTTAGGAAAAACCAGAAAAACATGTGGGGGAACAACGAGCTCTCTCCCTTCGATTGTATAAAAATAAAATCAAAAGTAAATAGATAAAAATAAACAGGCAGTACGCCTCCACGATCAACCACATTCCACAATAAAAGCACAATGGCCAATGATGTTTTATTTAGCGAAAGACTAGTCTCCCTACCCAATTTCCATTAAGAGAAACCATATGGTTCATAAAATCAAGAGTGCAGGATAGGAGCAATGGATGTAGGTGAACAACATACAACATTGTAGAAAGGAAAGACCAGATCATATACAAAAGATTGGAGACGGAATAGAGGAAAAAGGATCATGAATTGGTAGGAGGAGATCTGGTCCGAAGGGAAGCAGATCATTTCAGCGGATATAAAAGCGGTCGGGGAACCTACTTGCGATACAAGCAATCGCTTACACTTGCCAATCACACATCACCAGTGACAAAGGAGAACCAACCCAACCTGAAGAACAAGGAGATCATGAAGCAGGTGGAGGCAACCGCGTCCAATGGCGCCAAAGAGAGAAACATGAACCTCTGAGGCGGCTCATCCCATGGCGGTGAGGTCCGCGTGACGAAGGGACGCGGTGTGGGGCTGGGGTATGGTGCCCCCCTTTCACTGAATGGATCAAGAGTGTGTTGAACGGGGAAAAGTTGATCTATGTCGGGCAGCGAGCAATGCACCCTTAAGGAAGCGAAGCATGAAAATTCATGACCATGAAGGTATGTCCTACAACTCCTGTCTTTTGCACTTAATTGCTTGGAATAGTTGTAGTAGTATGTGTGAAGTATTCAAGTGGGAATAAGTCTTGATAGTAAAAACAAAGGTTTTGTTCTACTAGCTAAAATAATTTAGTAACCTTTGTTCTGTTTAATCCAGATAACGAATACTTGCCGTGGTACTAGTTTTTTTTAAAAGGAAGTGATATTGACAAAGAATAACCATGCATAAGTGAAACTCTCAAAAGACTTGTTTGTTGAGGGGAAAATGTAGAGAAGATTGTAGGAACGAAGTATGTCTACCAGGGGGAGGGGGGTGAATGGGAGTTTTAAAAATTCTTCGAAAATCTCAAAACTCTCGGAACCCAGCAGCGGAGCGAATGAAAAACAAACAACAGCGAGCCAAAACTAAGTACCAAATGGAAACTAAAGCATGCATCGAGACAATTTACACGAAGGAAAAGCAGATCGAATGTAAATATGCGTAGCAGAGGTAACCAGTGGTGCTCAATGGCGAGATGGTATTTGTTCGACCAGTTCGTCCTTCTGCACAAGGACTACGTCTGGTTGGAGGGGCTGTGACTTAACATGGAAGATAAACTCTCTTCACCCTATTCTCCTCGACAATTGGTTCGTCAACCAATGCCGATCACTCATGGTAGATATTTGAGGCGATCTCAGAATCTTTACAGACTTCTTCTTCAAGAACCAAAATCACTCTTGGTCTCTAAAGAAATTGACACCTAACCGTCTAGAGAGTTTGCAGCTCTCAAGAGTAATAGGCGGAGCGTACTGAACTTAGATTCAAGTGATGTTGAACCACTATCTAATTCTCTGGCTCTAGGGCTTTTCTCTCGGTGGATTTTAAACTCAAATCGCTCAGAGAGGGGGTTGCTCAACAATCTTCTCAAAATCAAACGGAGCATCCACCGGACAAAGCCGACACGGGATGGCTATTTATAGCCGCAGCCTCCCCTGAAGGGAAATGACCATTTTGGACATGCGGTCCAACCAATGGCCAACCGACACGTTTACAACGGTTGGATTTTGGAGCAATCGTAACCTTACTTCAGGAACAAGTAATGCTAACTCCTCGATTTGAGACAAATCTCTCATAGCAAAGAAGATCACAGTCTCTTGCTGGCAAGTATTTGCTCGGAACGCAAAGAGATTTCTCTTGCAACTTTCATAGGATTTGGGTTTAGCATCAGAGAATCAAAGTTTCGGACGCTACACCCTTCTTAATAGTACGGTGGTCCTATGACTCAATAAAGAGAAGAAGAACAACGAAATAAGTGCTACATCTTCACTTCGTCTTCAATCTCTTCGGACAGACACCGGATCAATTGCTTCACTTCAACAATTTTTGGGGGGTCACTCTTGTTATCATAATCTTCGGTGATAACCTTCACTGCACTGCAGGGAGATTATCTTCGTCACTTGCATCAAACTCCTTGAAATCTCAGGGACCTGTTACCATGTGTGCACTAGAAAACACATAAGTCCCAAAATGTTTATGTCAACAAACTCCAAAACAGAAGGGGCCTATCATTGCACCAACAATCTTCCCCTTTTTGGACGGTTGTTGACAAAACAGATAATCATCAAAGTGAAGATAGATAGGTGAAAAATAACTCGAACAAGAGTGAATTAGCGTTACTTGGCTCGATGATGAAATATACCCCCCTAGATGTATGCAGGGTTATAGATATGAGATAAAATCTCCTGCAATTCATTGAAGTATGTAGAGGAAATTTCAATCATTCGAGATAATGATTCGCACTGATAATATATAATCCATCGACATTGTAGTGCAATCATTCACAACTTCTGATAATAATTCCACCCGCAAAACAAATGCTTCGAGAGAAATGGTGCAACAGGCGGGGTTATCAATATTACAGCACAAAAGTTTTACATCATAGCACAGATAGTCTTTAAGGCAAGAGATTCAAATCGCACGGGAAACCAAACCAAATAAACAGAGAGAGCAAATCTATCGAAACTCGATGTAATTCTCCCCCTTTTGTCAACTAGTGTCAAAAAGGTGACGAATAACATGAGTGCAGAAGTGGTGAACTTGATTCACTCAGTGGCATCTCCAGAAGAACTGTCAGACGAGTCTTTAGATTCAGAAGTGACTGGATCAACTTCATCATCAACAACATCAGATTTTTCTTCAGAAACAGCAGCTTGAGGCTAAAATG
The DNA here is from genome assembly GCF_056163025.1 of Triticum urartu. Lineage (NCBI taxonomy): Eukaryota > Viridiplantae > Streptophyta > Magnoliopsida > Poales > Poaceae > Triticum > Triticum urartu. The sequence continues at coordinate 636,940,719 of NC_141877.1, read as the reverse complement.
ATGAAGGCACATTTGGATCAGCCACTTGAGTTGCACGAGAAAGCACACTTCCTTCGGTTGGCATCTCCGCCGGTGAGGTGGCTTTAGATTCTTTGAGCATTTTGCGAAGCTTGAGATTAAGTAAATCAGTTGTTGGTTCACGAGCAGGCAGAGGTGGAGTTATGCGATCTTGGAAATCTTCATCAGAAAAACCTTTGTCAATGAAATCATAAAGTTCTTTGAGATCGACGTGTAGGAGTTGTTTTTCAGTGAAGAACTTGCGAAGCAATTTCCAGAGACGCTTCTTATTCTCAGCCGCAATCATATGCACTACTTTGGTTCGGTTATTGATGGCATTTAGCTCGGTGGCAAGATGTTCTTTCTCTCAGCGATCCTCAGCCATATGTTGGAGCTGCAACTGTAGTGTGCGCAGACTGACTTCAAGCTGCGATGGGGGTTGATGATATCTTTCGCTCATGCTCAAGCAGACGTGGTCCATCAAATGTTTTGTGATAATCTTGATGACTTGAGTCTGGCGATTTACCTGATGATATAGCTTCCAAGACTTGCAGGGTGTCGTGTTGGGGAACACAGTAATTTCAAAAAAAATCCTACGCACACGCAAGATCATGGTGATGCATAGCAACGAGAGGGGAGAGTGTTGTCCACGTACCCTCGTAAACCGTAAGGGGAAGCATTATGAGAACATGGTTGATGTAGTCGTACGTCTTCACGATCTGACCGATCCAAGTACCGAACATATGACACCTTCGAGTTCAGCACACGTTCAGCTCGGTGATGTCCCATGAACTGTGATCCAGCCAAGCTTCGAGGGAGAGTTCCTTCAGCACGACGGCGTGATGACGGTGATGATGATGCTACCAACGCAGGGATTCACCTAAGCATCGCTACGATATGACCGAGGTGGATTATGGTGGAGGGGCACCACACATGGCTAAAAGATCAACTGATCAACTTGTGTGTCCATGGGGTGCCCCCTCCCCCGTATATAAAGGAGTGGAGGAGGGGGAGGGCCGGCCCTCTACTATGGCGCGCCCTGGGGAGTCCTTCTCCCACCGGGAGTAGGATTCCCCCCTTCCATGTAGTAGGAGTAGGAGAGAAGGAAAGGGAAAAGAGGAGAGAAGGAAGGAGGGGGCACCGCCCCTCCCCCTAGTCTAATTCGTACTAGGCCTTGGGGGGGCGCACAACCTCCTCTCTCTTTCCCCTAAAGCCCAATAAGGCCCATATACTCCCCGGCGAATTCCCGTAACTCCCCGGTACTCCGATAAATACCCGAACCACTCAGAACCTTTCCGATGTCCAAATATAGCCTTCCAATATATCGATCTTTATGTCTCGAACATTTCAAGACTCCTCGTCATGTCCCTGATCTCATCCGGGACTCCGAACAAACTTCGGTCATCAAATGACATAAGTCATAATACAAATCGTCACAGAACGTTAAGTGTGCAGACCCTACGTGTTCGAGAACTATGTAGACATGACCGAGACTCATCTCCGGTCAATAACCAATAGTGGAACCTGGATGCTCATATTGTCTCCTACATATTCTATGAAGATCTTTATCGGTCAAACCGCATAATGGTATACGTTGTTCCCTTTGTCATCGGTATGTTACTTTCCCGAGATTCGATCGCCGGTATCTCAATACCTAGTTCAATCTCGTTACCGGCAAGTCTCTTTACTTGTTCCGTAATGCATCATCCCGCAACTAACTCATTACTCACATTGCTTGCAAGGCTTATAGTGATGTGCATTACCAAGAGGGCCCAGAGATACCTCTCCGATAGACGGAGTGACAAATCCTAATCTCGATCTATGCCAACTCAACAAACACCATTGGAGACACCTCTAGAGCATCTTTATAATCACCAGTTACGTTGTGACGTTTGATAGCACACAAGGTGTTTGAGGGAGTCCTGGATTAGGGGGTGTCCGGGTAGCCGGATTATACCTTCAGCCGGACTCAAGGACTATGAAGATACAAGATTGAAGATCGGCCAAACTCTCCAGCTAGGCGGTTTTCTCATGACCGCCTATTCGGCCGTTGCGCCGACGGTGACCTCTCGGGTCATCAAAAGAAATCTTCACGTCAGCTTGGAACTCGTCGAGCAGTTAGATCCAATGGAGCTCTCTTCCGTAAATGAGCTCTTGGATCGCATCGCCGCCTTGGGGGTCACTACGGATTATGACCAGGTTGGGCTTAAATCCGATCTAAGAGAAATTAATTCTCCCCAAGTCACCCATCACGTTGCCGTGGTAGAGGCACAGTGCGGCGACTCTTCATATATCTTAAGGACTAGCTATGTCCGGATTCCCGATCCCTCCAAGCCGGATACCCGCGGAGGGGAGGATGTAACTCAAGACCTGAACTTAGAATCAGGCAACGGGCTAGATTCACTGGACAACATCCAAGAATCCAAACTTCAGAGTTCGGAAACTCCTTGGCCTCTGAGTCTTAGATTGGGTGAAGTTCCGGATTTAATTCCACCCACCCACCCGAACATAAGCAATCTATCCCAAATCAGGCAAAAGCCCGAAGAAACAGTACATCATTACTGGGCAAGGTTCCTCCTGGTTATGAACAGGATAAAGGACTGCCGCGAGGAAGACGCAATCTCAATCTTCTGCAATAATTGCACGGACAAGGGAATCCTCAACGCCACAGGTCGTCGTGATCTTACACGCTTCGCTGACATGGCGACCATAGTACAAAAGTACTGTGCGATGAAAATCGCCCGGAAAACCGAAACTAAATTTTGGGACAACCCGGCCCTGAATAGAAACCTCGTCCGAAATAAAAGGGTGCATCATCATCAGACACCCGGGTTAAAAACCAAAAAACCAAAACCCTCTACAGGGCATGGAACCGTACTGGAGGGATGGCTTAATGGACCCTGTAAAATTCATAGTACAGAGGACGCCACACCAACTCATAGCCTTAGAGCATGTTGGATACTCTGGCAGGTGGCCAAAAGGGGCGAAGATCTCCTAATTCCGGAGGCCGCAGAAAGCCACCTCAGGGACTCCAATACAGTCTTAACAGTCTTCGAGACTTTGGCATCAAATAATATGCGAAAAAGAACACTCCGCAGCCTCGCCGAAGTCTATCAAGTAGCAACAATAAACCCATGGAGTGACACGGATATTACTTTTAATGCCAGTGATGAACGTAAATTCCGAACAGCTCGAGCACCAGCCGCATTGGTACTGAGTCCTACAGTGGACGGCTTTCGCCTCACCAAGGTACTCATGGACGGAGGCAGCGGATTGAACCTCATTTATGGGGAAACCCTTCAAAAAATGGAAATAGACTGGAACCGCATTGAGCGAAGCAGCACAACCTTTAGAGGAATAATCCCCAGTCGGGAAGCGCGCTGTACAGGAAAAATCACACTAGATGTGGTGTTCGGCACGCCGGATAATTATAGGTCCGAAGAGGTCACATTCCAAGTGGCCCCGTTCAGTAGTGGACACCACACTCTGCTGGGGCGGGAAGCGTTTACAATCTTCCAAGCAATACCCCATTACGGGTACATGAAGCTCAAGATGCCCGGGCCGAACGGAATCATCACTCTCGCTAGTGATCCGGACATAGCACTCCGCGCCGAAAACAAGACGGCCACATTGGCCCTTGAGGCACTGTCCGAAGCCCTAGCGGCTGAGGAACTGACTACGATGCGCTCCACGGTAAACAGGGCTGATGTGATACTCGACAAAAGATCCAAGTCCACCTCCTTTAAACCAGCGGATGAAATAGTCAAATTCCAGGTCCATCCAACGGACCCCAATAAAATAGCTTCCATCGGGGCACGATTAAACCCCGATGTAGACGCCGCACTGCGAGAATTCCTACGGGAGAACTGGGACATTTTTGCCTGGCACCCTTCAGACATGCCAGGAATCCCACGCAGGCTGGCCGAACACAGCTTAAATATCCTAAAAGGATTCAAACCTGTCAAACAAGCCCTTCGGCGTTTCTCTGAGCCCAAGAGACAGGCAATGGGAGAGGAGCTAGCCAAACTATTGGAGGCCGGATTCATCAGAGACATAAAACATTCGGACTGGCTAGCAAACTTGGTGATGGTACCAAAGAAGGACAAATCCTGGCGCCTGTGCGTTGACTTCAAAGACCTTAACAAGGCTTGCCCAAAGGATCCCTTCCCCCTCCCCCGCATCGATCAAATTATCGACGCCACTGCAGGACACGATTCGTTGTGCTTCCTCGACGCATACTCCGGTTACCATCAAATCAAGATGGCCGAGTTAGACCAAGCCACAACGGCATTCATCACCCCATACGGCCCATTCTGCTTCAACACAATGCCTTTCGGGCTCAAAAATGCCGGCGCAATATATCAGCGCATGATTCAGACATGTCTGGCAAACCAGATCGGCAAAACAGTAGAGGCATACGTGGATGATGTGGTCGTAAAAACAAGACATGTCGAATCTCTAGTAGACGACTTGAGGCTTACATTTGACAACCTCCGAGCATATGACATCAAGCTAAATCCGGAAAAATGCGTTTCGGCGTTCCAACCGGAAAGCTCTTGGGCTTCATTGTATCCGGTAGAGGAATCGAAGAAAATCCAGCCAAGATCCGAGCTTTGTCACAATTGGATATCCCAAAGGACCTCAAAGAAATACAAAAATTAACCGGATGGGTGGCGGCTCTAAGCCGCTTTATCTCCCGTTTGGGAGAAAAGGTGCTACCCCTCTACCGCCTCCTTCGGTGCACCGAACACTTCGAGTGGACGGATGCCGCCACGGCCGGACTCGAGGAAATAAAAGCCATATTGGCAACAAACCCTGTCCTGGCCGTGCCAAACATCGGCGAACCAATGCTATTATACATTGCAGCAACCCATCAAGTTGTCAGCGCAGTACTCGTCGTCGAGCGAGAAACGGACGGACACAAATTCCCCCTTCAAACTCCGGTTTACTATGTGTCCACTGTCCTCACCCCATGCAAATCACGGTACCCACATTATCAAAAAATTGCATATGCGGTATTCATGGCATCCCGGAAGCTACGACACTACTTTCAAGAGTGTTCAATCACAGTAGCATCGGAAGTACCACTCAACGATATTATAAACAACCGTGACGCAACGGGTCGGATTGCAAAATGGGCCATCGAGCTCCTCCCGTTCGACATAACTTATAGGCTACGGCGAGCTATCAAGTCGCAAGTTTTGGCCAACTTCGTCGCAGAATGGACGGAGGCCGAACTCCCTAAAGAGTACGGCACATATTCAAACTGGACCATGCACTTCGACGGTTCCAAAATGTTGGCCAGACTAGGGGCCGGCGTCGTTTTGAGGTCCCCCACAGGAGACACAGTTCAATATGTACTCCAGATTATGTACACGGACTCCAACAATGCAGCCGAATATGAGGCCCTTTTACATGGTCTCCGGATGGCAGTATCCATGGGCATTCAATGCCTAGAGGTGTGCGGGGGTGCCGAATATTTAGAGGTACTAATGGCCGTTATCGCCCCGTGGACAAAACCATTCCTAGCCTACCTTACTAGGCAGGAACTCCCAGAGGACCAAAACGAGGCACGTTGTATAGTGCGGCGATCTAAAGCCTATAAAGTCCATGAGGGAGAACTTTATAAGAAAAGCACTACCGGAGTCCTTCAAAGGTGCATCTCCGAAGAGGAAGGGCGGAACCTGCTGACTGAAATTCATGCCGGACTCGGTGGCCATCACACCGCAGCCCGGTCCCTTGTAAGCAAGGCTTTCCGTACAGGCTTTTATTGGCCGACGGCCCAGGCGGACGCTCAGGACTTGGTCCAACGATGCGTCGGTTGCCAGCTTTTTGCAAACCAAAGCCATGTGCCACCCACCGCCCTCCAAACTATCCCTATCACTTGGCCTTTCGCAGTCTGGGGGCTTGACATGGTGGGACCCCTTAAAGGCGGAACCCACAAGAAAAAATACTTACTGGTCATGGTGGATAAGTTCACCAAATGGATAGAAGCCAAGCCTGTTAAGACGGCCGAATCCGGACCTGTGATAGACTTTATATTCGGGGTCATACACCGTTATGGCGTCCCCCATAGCATCATCACCGATAACGGCACGAACTTTATGGCCGATGAGGTAAAACTCTGGTGCAAAAACATGGGCATCAAGCTCGATTATGCTTCCGTCTATCACCCACAAACTAATGGTCAGGTCGAACATGCAAATGGTCTCATCATGAGCGGCATCAAACCCAGATTAGTGCGGTCCCTCAAGGAATCTAACACGCACTGGGTAGAGGAGCTCGACTCCGTACTCTGGGGGCTGCGGACCACGCCGAATCGCACCATCGGATACACACCATTTTTATGGTGTACGGCGCAGAGGCAGTCTTGCCCTGCGACATAATTCATGACTCACCTCGAGTGCGCATGTACGAAGAACGGGAAGCCGAGCTTGATCGACAGGACAGTTTGGACGCCTTAGAGGAGGAGCGCGACGTGGCAAAAGCCCGTTCCGCATTCTATCAACAGCAGGCTCAAAGATATCAAAGCAGAGAAGTGCGGGCCAAAAACTACAACGTTGGCGAATTAGTTCTACGCCTGCCAGACAAGAAAAAGGACAAGCTGAAGCCCAAGTGGGAAGGTCCCTTCATAATCGACCAAGTCCTGACTGGTGGAGCATACCGCCTGCGAGATGCGTCGGATAACCGACTCGAGCCGAACCCATGGAACGCAGCCCGTCTTCGAAGATTCTATGCCTAGCGCCGGACTCTGTGTTTGCCTCCTTCCTCTGTCCATTTTTTACATTTTCTGTCTTACATTTCTCTCCTTCCCCTCTTTTCTTTTATAGCCCTTAAAGGCTCCTCAAGTGACGTGCTACTCGCGCTCATTAAACCTGGGGGCTTCTTTAACAGAAGCTTATTTATACGGGCTTCACGCCCACCACATGTGTCAAACTTCCGCATGTACCTTTTCTTCACCATTATATGCATCGATATGACTTAAGTTTTGGCCAAGCTGTGTTGCCTGGCTCCTGTGCTTACCCCTACATTCCCGATTGTTCGGCTAGGTGGTAAAGGGAGCACCTCTACGATTGTTTTTTTTGACTGAACACCTCTACGATTGTTACTGCCGGATCAGCCGGATGTGTACCTCAGACTGGGTGAAGCCGAAAGCTAGCGTTCTTAAGGGAATATTCGGTCGATGAACTAAAAGATGACCTTTTTACTTATTTATATATATGCACCCAGATGATTTTCCTGCGTTTGTAGTCCGGACATGCACTTTAGGGCATGCCTCCCAGAGAAAGGAACCCCTAACGGAACTATTCTCTCTGGAAGATGTTTCTTACTAACCATGTAATATAACATAACTAGTTGGGCACTTGTCTGATAAAGCACTAATGACCCCTACGCCTGGTCTCCATGCATACCCCGGTTCTTACATAACCGGTAGGGTATTCGGACACACTCCGGACCGTCAGGTCCTGAGGTTGAAGCGAAAAGGTCGACAACGACAAACGATCTACAATCCGGCTAGAAGGCATTACACATGTCAATTAAAAATTACATAGTCACTCTGACTGATTGTATTCCTCTTCAATACCATCTAGCAGGCTGTCTAACTTACAGTCCTGCTGGGAATACTTTGCGGCCAATTCTACTTGGCCGTACACTAAGCTTACAGGGATCTCCTTCCCGTCAGGCCCCACAGGTCCGACCTCGGCCATGTGGTTTGGGTCAGACTTCGTGTACCGCGTCTTCACCATGGCCCAGGCCTCCCTAGCGCCTTGTCGGCAGGCCGATATCTTCCACAACCGGAAGCGCCGCCGAGCTCCCTTAAGCTTCTCTGAAAGCTCTCCAAGGCCCTCGGGCATGGAGTAGGAAGGCCATAAGGCTTGGGCAACGCCTCGCATCGCCTGCCGAACTCGCTCGTGCAGTTGCAAGAGCTCGGGAAGAAGGTCACCCGTAGAACCGGGCATCTCCTCCGCAGGACGACCTGTTAGCATACCTACAGACATTACTCTGTTAGTCGACTTCCTCGCCGAACTCTTTTCTTTCAAAGATTCGCTTAAGCACTTACTAAATATGCCGCGTCGAAGCTGCTGATTCTCCTTAGTAGAGTCCGACAGTTGGCCACGAACATCTTTAAGTTCAATGTCCAGCTTGGTGTTGGCATCCTGAAGATCATTCTTCTCCTGCCTCACCCTTGTCAGCATACTCTCACCGGCCTTTAGCCGAGTAAGAGTTGTTGCCTCTCCGGATCCAGTCCGGCGCCATCTGCAATATGATTTGTCAGATTTACACCCACGCCGCACTTCGCAAAAACTAATCTTTCGAAGTGTATCTTACCAGAGGGGGTCTCTTTGGGCTCCCCTACCGCGGCTAGTGCGGCCTCCAGTTGGGCTTTGCACTCTTCCAGCTCTTGGGACAGTACGGTATTCTTCTCTGTAAGAACCTGCATAACAAATGATCCTTAAATCAGTTACTCTAACTGTTTCAAGTCTCGGGGGCTACTGGTATATATATATTTGCCAAAATTTTCTTACCCATATGTCTTTTACATATTGCTCCGTGGCTCTGGCTAAACCATTTTGAGCGGCACGGAGGTACGCATCTCTCGAATTGAAGGCATCTAATGCCTCTTGGGAGAAACAAGCGTCGCGAAGAACTGTCCGGCGACGCCTGTGGTTCATGGCACTCTCCACCTCGGAATTGGTGGCAGACAGCCTGTCCGCATCCTCTGTCGGAGGAGCGTCCAGTGTGCGCCTTGTGTTCGCTTCTGCTTCCGGGCTAGGCGTTGGAGCCTGGCTGGTGGAGGCGCGATTGACAACCTCTCCGGATATAGTCCGGCGAGGTCTCTTCGTCCTGAAGATAGCACGAACGTTAATATGCCTTGAAGGAATAACACCAGGGAAAAAGAGGGTGCGCTATACCTTTGCGCCGGCGTCTCAGTCCGGACTACATTCCTTTTTACACTACGGGGCCCTGCGGCCCCTCGTTGGCTAGCCGCCGCAGGTTCGGCCTCCCGCCTCTGAAACCTCCCCTGCAAAACACGGTCGTTGTCAGGAAAACTGAAATGCGTGAGAATGGATTCCTTCTCAAGGGGATGAGACTCCGCTCTCTGTTACCTGGGAGGCCGGGATTAACCCTGGGTAATCAGCCGTAATGGCCACCAAGGTATTGTCCTTGCTTAGCTGATGAAACACCCCGTCAATCAGCTCCACCGATATGTCCGGATCCTCTTCGGAGTCCGGATCGAGGGACCGTTCTGGATCCTCGGGCTGTGGGGGATGGCTGTTTATATCCTTTACTTCCTGACGCAGTTCCTACGTTAAAATCGTTAGACTACATATTTAATCATGGGAATATAAAACGGATGGGTAAGCACAATTTTCCACTTACCCAACTCGGAGGGTTGTACATAGTAAATCCGCCCTGCGGGTTGACGCAGAGGAATTCCTCCTCTTCTCCCTTGTACAAAGAGAATAAGGTCTTTACTAGAGCGGCAGTTGAGGCTGGCCCCTTACGACCGTAACGGGTGGCGTCATGCTCGCCGTTAAAATCCCACATGGGGTGGCCTCTATATTGAAGCGGCTGCACCCCCCGCATAATGCATGCGGCCATGACTCCAATCATGGTTAGTCCGGAATGAGCCAATAATCTTATCCGACCCATCAGGTGAAGGACGTCCCTGTCGCCTTCTCTCTGAGAGCTCCGCGGACGCCAGCTTAGGCGTTTCTTTAAGGGAGCACTGTTGAAGTCGGGGAGGCCGACCCGGATAGGATCCGGCAGCGGGACATTATCTATATAAAACCATTCCGAAGGCCAGTCCTTGGACGCCTTCTTTGGGGATCCGGATAGATATCCGGTCCCGGCGATACGCCACACTTCGGCTCCGCCCACTTGATATATAGACCCCTCTTGAGAGCGGGGCACCAAGCAGAATAAACTCTTCCACAGCGCGAAATGAGCCTCAACACCCAAGAATAGCTCGCAAAGGGCGACGAAGCCCGCGATATGCAATATATAGGCGGGCGTGAGATTGTGAAGCTGGAGGCCGTAGAACTCCAGAAGCCCACGAAGAAATGGATGAATTGGAAATCCAAGTCCTCTTATTAGATAAGGGATGAGGCACACCCGCTCTCCTTTGGAGGGATTGGGGGTGCTCTCCGCTTGCTCTCCACCATTATAGGTGGCGAGTCCGGCTCGGACCGGGACCATATAGGCCTGGGGGAGAAATCCCTTGGCCTGAAGCGACACTAGCTCGCTGTGCGGGATGGAGCACCTCTCCCAGTCTCCAGGTTTAGGACTGGAAGGGCGAGAGGAGGAGCTGCGACGGCTGGCCATGTTGGAATGGACCTTTGCTGGAGGCGCTCTGATGATTACTCTGGGGGAGGAGAAGGTGTGGTTTGGATCTGAATCCCCATCCCATTAAATAGGCGGCTCGTTTATGCATCTAGGGGTGTGAATGTAAAAACACCCCGACTTTTCGCATTCGTTTGACACGTGGAAGACGGCCATTATTGGGCGTGGAAGCCAATGTGCGCTACATTACAAAAATCGGACATTATTCAGCAGGTACACGAAATTTGGAGAAGAACCCGCCTTGCAATGCCGAAGACAATCTGCGCGCCGGACTCGTCGTCATTGAAGCCTAGTTCGGGGGCTACTGAGGGAGTCCTGGATTAGGGGGTGTCTGGGTAGCCAGATTATACCTTCAGCCGGACTCCAGGACTATGAAGATACAAGATTGAAGACTTCGTCCTGTGTCCGGATGGGACTTTCCTTGGCGTAGAAGGCAAGCTTGGCGATGCGGATATTTAGATCTCCTACCATTATAACCGACTTTGTGTAACCCTAACCCTCTCCGGTGTCTATATAAATCGGAGGGTTTTAGTCCGTAGGACTAACTTCATCATACAACAATCATACCATAGGCTAGCTTCTAGGGTTTAGCCTCCTTGATCTCGTGGTAGATCTACTCTTGTACTATCCATATCATCAACATTAATCAAGCAGGACGTAGGGTTTTACCTCCATTAAGAGGGCCCGAACCTGGGTAAAACATCATGTTCCTTGCCTCCTGTTACCATCCGGCCTAGACGCACAGTTTGGGACCCCCTACCCGAGATCCGCCGGTTTTGACACCGACAGTGTTCCTCCGGTATTCGGGAGTTGCATAATCTCATAGTCAGAGGAACATGTATAAGTCATGAAGAAAGCAGTAGAAATAAAACTGAACGATCATAATGCTAAGCTAACGGATGGGTCTTGTCCATCACATCATTCTCTAATGATGTGATCCCGTTCATCAAATGACAACACATGTCCATGGCTAGGAAACTTAACCATCTTTGATTAACGAGCTAGTCAAGTAGAGGCATACTAGGGACACTCTGTTTGTCTATGTATTCACACATGTATTAAGTTTCCGGTTAATACAATTCTAGCATGAATAATTAACATTTATCATGATATAAGGAAATAAATAATAACTTTATTATTGCATTTAGGGCATACTTCCTTCAGTCTCCCACTTGCACTAGAGTCAATAATCTAGTTCACATCTTTATGTGATTAGTTCACATCTCCATGTGACTAATACCCAAAGGGTTTACTAGAGTCAATAATCTAGTTCACGTCGCTATGTGATTAACACCCAAAGAGTGATCATGTTTTTCTTGTGAGAGAAGTTTAGCCTACGGGTCTGCAACATTCAGATCCGTATGTATTTCGCAAATTTCTATGTCTACAATGCTCTGCACGGAGCTACTCTAGCTAGTTGCTCCCACTTTCAATATGTATCTAGATCGAGACTTAGAGTCATCCAGATCGGTGTCAAAGTTTGCATCAACGTAACTCTTTACGATGAACTCTTTGTCACCTCCATAACCGAGGAACATTTTCTTATTCCACTAAGGATATTTTTGACTGCTGTCCAGTGATCCATTCCTGGATCACTATTGTACCCTCTTGCCAAACTTATGGTGAGCTACACAGTAGGTCTAGTACACAGCATAGCATACTTCATAGAACCTATGACTGAGGCATAGGGAATGACTTTTCATTCTCTTTCTATTTTCTGCCATGCTCGGGTTTTGAGTCTTTACTCAACTTCACACCTTGCAACACAGGCAAGAACTCCTTCTTTGACTGTTCCATTTTGAACTACTTCAAAATCTTGTCAAGGTATGTACTCATTGAAAATATATCAAGTGTCTTGATCTATCTCTATAGATCTGGATGCTCAATAGGTAAGTTGAGGGAGTCCTGGATTAGGGGGTGTTCGGATGGCCGGACTATACCTTCAGCCGAACTCCTGAACTATGAAGATACAAGATTGAAGACTTTGTCCCGTGTCCGGAAGGGACTTTCCTTGGCATGGAAGACAAGCTTGGCGATATGGATATGCAGATCTCCTACCATTGTAACCGACTTTGTGTAGCTCTAACCCTCTCTGGTGTCTATATAAACCGGAGGGTTTTAGTCTGTAGGACGACATACAGAACAACGATCATACCATAGGCTAGCTTCTAGGGTTTAGCCTCTCCGATCTCGTGGTAGATCTACTCTTGTACTACCCATATCATCAATATTAATCAAGCAGGACGTAGGGTTTTACCTCCATCGAGAGGGCCCGAACCTGGGTAAAACTTCGTGTCCCTTGCCTCCTGTTACCATCCGGCCTAGACGCACAGTTCGGGACCCCCTACCCGAGATCCACCGGTTTTGACACCGACATTGGTGCTTTCATTGAGAGTTCCTCTGTGTCGTCGCCATCAGGAAGGATACCTCGCCCCGTCTTTAAATACGGCACCGTTGCTAAGGGAGCTTTGGCTGTCGGCCAAACCCTCCGGCTAGGTGGCTTTCTTATGACCGCCTGTTCGGCTTTTGCGCCGATGATGACCTCTCGGGCCATCGAAAACAATCTTCATGTCAGCTCGGAACTCGCCGAGCAGTTAGATCCAATGGAGCTCTCCTCCATAAACGAGCTCTTGGATCGCTTCACCGCCCTGGGAGTCACTACGGATTATGACCAGATTGGGCCTAAACCCGATCTGAGAGAGATTAACTCTCCCCAAGTCACCCATCACGTTGCCGTGGTAGAGGGACAGTGCGGCGACCCTTCATCTATCTTAAGGACTCGCTATGTCCGGATTCCCGATCCCTCCAAGCCGGATACCCGCGGAGGGGAGGATATCACTCAAGACCTGAACTTAGAGTCAGGCGACGGGCTGGATTCATTGGACAACATCCAGGAATCCAAATTTTCGAGTTCAGAAATTCCTCGGCCTCTGAGCCTCAGATGGGGTGAGGCTTCGGATTTAATTCCACCCACCCACCCCAACATAAGTGATCTATCCAAAATCAGGCAAGAGCCCGATGAAACAGTACATCATTACTGGGCCAGATTCCTCCTGGTTAAGAATAGGCTAAGGGACTGCCGCGAGGAAGATGCAATCTCAATCTTCTGCAATAATTGCACGGACAAGGGAATACTCAACGCCATAAGTCACCGTGATATTACACACTTCACTGACTTGGCGTCCATTGTACGAAAGTACTGTGCGATGGAAAGCGCCTGGAAAACCGAAATCAAATTTTGGGACAATCCGGCCCTGAATACAAACCCAGTCCGAAATAAAAGGGTGCATCATCACCAGACACCCGGGTCAAGCACTAAAAAGCAAAAACCCTGTACAGGGCATGGAACCGTACTGGAAGGATGGCTCAATGGACCCTGTAAAATTCACAGTACAGAGGACGCCACACCAACTCACAGCCTCAGAGCATGTTGGATACTCCGGCAGGTGGCCAAAATTGGCGAAAATCTCCTAATTCCGGAGGCCACAGAATGCCACCCTAGAGACACCAATATGGTATTAACAGTCTTCGAGACTTTCACATCAAATAATATGCGAAAAAGGACACTCCGCAGCCTTGCCGAAGTCTACCAAGTAGCAACAATAAACCCATGGAGTGACACGGCCATTACCTTTAACGCTAGTGATGAACCTAAATTCCGAACAGCCCGAGCACCAGCCGCATTGGTCCTCAGTCCAATAGTGGACGGCTTTCGTCTTACCAAGGTACTCATGGACGGCGGCAGCGGATTGAACCTCATTTATGAGGAAACCCTTCAAAAAATGGAAATAGACTGGAACCGCATTGAGCAAAGCATCACAACCTTTAGAGGAATAATCCCCAGTCGGGAAGCGCGCTGTACAGGAAAAATCACACTAGATGTGGTGTTCGGCACACCGGATAATTACAGGTCCGAAGAGGTCACGTTCCATGCGGCTCCGTTCAGCAGCGGTTATCACGCTTTGCTAGGGCGGGAAGCGTTTACAATCTTCCAAGCAATACCCCATTACGGGTACATGAAGCTCAAGATGCCCGGGCCTAACGGGATCATCACTCTCGCTAGTGATCCGAACATAGCACTCCGCGCCGAAAACAAGACAGCCGCACTGGCCCTCGAGGCACTATCCGAAGCCCTAGCGGCTGAGGAACTGACTACGCTGCGCTCTACGGTGAATAGGGACGATGTGGTACTCGACAAAAGATCCAAGTCCACCTCCTTTAAACCGGCGGACGAAATAGTCAAATTCCAAGTCCATCCAACGGACCCCAATAAAACAGCTTCCATCGGGGCACAGTTAAACCTTGATGTAGACGCTGCACTGCGAGAGTTCCTATGAGAGAACTGGGACATTTTCGCCTGGCACCCTTCAGACATGCCAGGAATCCCACGCAAGTTGGCCGAGCACAACTTAAATATCCAAACAGGATTCAAACCTGTCAAACAGGCTCTTCGGCGTTTTTCCGAACCTAAGAGACATGCCATGGGAGAGGAGCTAGCAAAGCTATTGGAGGCCGGATTCATCAGAGATATAAAACATCCGGACTGGCTAGCAAACCTGGTGATGGTACCAAAGAAGGACAAATCCTGGCGCCTGTGTGTTGATTTTAAAGACCTTAACAAGGCTTGCCCAAAGGATCCCTTCCCCCTCCCCCGCATCGATCAAATTATCGACGCTACCGTAGGACACGATTCGTTGTGTTTCCTCGACGCATATTCCGGCTACCATCAAATCAAGATGGCAGAACCAGACCAAGCTGCAACGGCATTTATCACACCATACGGCCCATTCTGCTTCAACATGATGCCCTTCGGGCTCAAAAACGCCGGTGCAACATATCAGCGCATGATTCAGACATGTCTGGCAAGCCAGATCGGCAAAATAGTGGAGGCATATGTAGATGATGTGGTCGTCAAAACAAGACATGTTGTATCTCTAGTAGACGACTTGAGGCTCACATTTGATAACCTCCGAACATACGACATCAAGCTCAACCCGGAAAAATGCGTTTTCGGTGTTCCAGCCAGAAAGCTCTTGGGCTTCATTGTATCTGGTAGAGGAATTGAAGCAAATCCAGCCAAGATCCGAGCTCTGTCGCAACTGGATATCCCAAAGGACCTCAAACAAATACAAAATTTAACCGGATGCGTGGCGGCTCTAAGCCGCTTTATCTCCCGCTTGGGAGAAAAGGCCCTACCCCTTTACCGCTTCCTTCGGCGCACCGAACACTTCAAATGGACGGATGTAGCCACGGCCGGACTCGACGAAATAAAAGCCATACTGGCAACAAACCCAGTCCTGGCCGCGCCAAACATTGGCGAACCAATGCTATTATACATTGCAGCAACACATCAGGTTGTAAGCGCAGTGCTCGTCGTCGAACGAGAAGCGTACGGACACAAATTTCCCCTTCAAAAGCCGGTCTATTATCTGTCCACTGTCCTCACTCCCTACAAATCACGGTACCCACATTATCAAAAGATTGCGTACGCGGTATTCATGGCATCCCGGAAGCTACGACACTACTTTCAAGAGTGTTCAATAACAGTAGCCTCGGAAGTACCACTTAACGATATTATAAACAACCGTGACGCAACGGGCCGGATTGCAAAATGGGCCATTGAGCTTCTCCCATTCGACATAACTTATAAGCCACGGCAAGCCATCAAGTCGTAAGTCTTGGTCGACTTCCTCGCAGAACGGACGGAGGCCGAACTCCCTAAAGAGTACGACACATATTCAAATTGGATCATGCATTTCGACAGCTCCAAGATGTTGGCCGGACTGGGGGCCGGCGTCGTTTTGACGTCCCCCACAGGAGACACAGTTCAATATGTACTCCAGATTATGTACACGGACTCCAACAATGCAGCCGAATATGAGGCCCTTTTACATGGTCTCCGGATGGCAGTATCCATGGGCATTCAACGCCTAGAGGTGCGCGGGGACTCGAACCTCGCAATATCCCAAATAAATGGAGACCTCGATGCCAAGGATCCAAAAATGGCAGCTTACCGCAACGCCGTCCTAAAAATGTCAGCTCGGTTCGAGGGGCTTGAATTTCACCATATAGCCCGGGAAAATAATCAGGCGGCAGATGTCCTGGCACGCATCGGCGCAAAACGCGATGTAGTCCCCCCAACATCTTCTTGGAAAGGCTGTTCAAGCCATCCGTAGTATGGGAAGGGGAGCCGAACAATAACAGCCCGGACCCAACCGCACTGCCCGACACCAAACATCCTGACACAATCGGAGGCTCTGCCAATGAAATAACTCCTTCAGTCCACGTAATAATGGCCGTCATCGCCCCGTGGACAGAACCATTCCTCGCCTACCTTACTAGGCAGGAACTCCCCGAGGACCAAAATGAGGCACGCTGCATAGTGCGGCGATCCAAAGCCTACAGATTCCACGAGGGAGAGCTTTATAAGAAAAGCACTACTGGAGTCCTTCAAAGGTGCATCTTCGAAGAGGAGGGGCGGAACCTCCTGGCTGAAATTCATGCCGGACTCGGCGGTCATCACGCTGCAGCTCGGTCCCTTTTAAGCAAGGCCTTCCGTACGGGTTTTTGTTGGCCGACGGCCCGGGCAGACGCTCAGGACTTAGTCCAACGATGCACCGGTTGCCAGCTCTTTGCAAACCAAAGCCATATGCCACCCACTGCCCTACAAACTATCCCCATTACTTGGCCCTTCGCGGTCTGGGGGCTTGACATGGTTGGACCCCTTAAAGGCGGAACCCACAAGCAAAAATACTTACTGGTCATGGTGGATAAGTTCACCAAATGGATAGAAGCCAAGCCTGTCAAGACGGCCAAATCCGGACCGGTGATAGACTTTATATCCGGGGTTGTACACCGTTACGGCGTCCCCCACAGCATCATCACTGATAACGGCACGAACTTCACGGCCGACGAGGTAAAACTCTGGTGCAAAAACATGGGCATCAAGCTCGATTATGCTTCTGTCTACCACCCACAAACTAACGGCCAGGTCGAACGTGCAAATGGTCTTATCATGAGCGGCATCAAACCCAGATTAGTCCAGTCCTTCAAGGAATCTAACACGCACTGGGTAGAGGAGCTCGACTCCGTACTCCGGGGGCTGCGGACCACGCCGAATCGCACCACCGGATACACACCATTCTTTATGGTGTACGGCGCAGAGGCAGTTTTGCCTTGCGACATAATTCATGACTCACCTCGAGTGCGCATGTACGAAGAAAGAGAAGCCGAGCTCGATCGGCAGGGCAGCTTGGACGCATTGGAGGAGGAGCGTGACGTGGCAAAAGCCCGTTCCGCATTTTATCAACAGCAGGCTCGAAGATACCAAAGCAGAGAAGTACGGGCCAAAAATTACAACATTGGCGAATTAGTTCTACGACTACCGGACAAGAAAAAGGACAAACTCAAGCCCAAGTGGGAAGGTCCCTTCATAATTGACCAAGTCCTGACTGGTGGAGCGTACCACCTGCGGGATGCATTGGATAACCGACTCGAGCCGAACCCATGGAACGCAGCCCGTCTCCGAAGATTCTATGCCTAGCGCCGGACTCTGTGTTCGTCTCCTTCCTCTGTCCATTTTTTTATATATTTTTCTGTCTTACATTTCTCTTCTCTCTCTCTCTTATAGCCTTTAAAGGCTCATAAAGTGACGCACTATCCGTGCTCATTAAACCTGGGGGCTTCTTTAAACAGAAGCTTATTCATACGGGCTTCATGCCCAACACATGTGTCACACTTCCGCATGTACCTTTTATTCACCATTATATGCATCGATATGACTTAAGTTTTGGCCAAGCTAGGTTGCCTGGCTCCTGTGCTTACCCCTACGTTCCCGATTGTTCGGCTAGGTGGTAAAGGGAGCACCTCTGCGATTGTTACTGCCGGGTCAGCCAGACGTGTACCTCAGACTGGGTGAAGACGAAAGCTAGCGTTCTTAAGGGAATATTCGGTCGGTGAACTAAAGATGATATTTTTTTATTTTTATCTATACGCGCCGAGATGTTTTTCCTGCGTTTCTTTTTGCAGCATGGACATACACCTTAGGGCATGCCTCCCAGGGAAAGGAACCCCTAACGGAACTATTCTCCCTGGAAGATGTTTCTTTCTAACCATGTAATATAACATAACTAGTCAGGCACTTGTCTGTTCACGCACTAATGACCCCTACGCCTGGTCTCCATGCATTCCCCGATTCCTATATAACCGCATGGGAATTCGGACACACCCCAGACCGTCAGGTCCCGAGGCTGAAGCGAAAAGGTCGGCCATGACAAATGATCTACAATCCGGCTAGAAGGCATTATAAATGTCAATTAAATTACATAGTCATTTTGACTGATTGTATTCCTCTTCAATACCATCTAACAGGCTGTCTAATTTATAGTCCTGCTGGGAATACTTTGCGGCCAACTCTACTTGGTCGTATACTAAGCTTACAGGGATCTCCTTCCCATCGGGCCCTACAGGACCGACCTCGGCCATGTGGCTGGGGTCAGCCTTTGCGTACCGCGTCTTCACCATGGCCCAGGCCTCCCTAGCGGCTTGACAGCAGGCCGATATCTTCCACAATCGGAAGCGCCGCCGTGCTCCCTTTAGCTTCTCCGCAAGCTCTCCAAGACCTTCGGGCATGGAGACAGATGGCCACAGGGCCTGGGCGATGCCTTGCATCGCCTGCCGAACTCGATCGAGCAGTTGCGAGAGCTCGGGAAGAAGGTAACCCGTAGAACCGGGCATCTCCTCTGCAGGACGACCTGTTAGCACACCTACAGACATTGCTCTGTTAGTCGACTTCCCCGCCGAACTTTCTTTCAAAGGTTCATTCAAGCACTTACTAAATATGCCGTGCCGAAGCCGTTGATTCTCCTTCACGGAGTCTGACAGCTGGGCACGGACATCTTTCAGCTCGACGCCCAGCTTGGTGTTGGCATCTTGGAGATCGTTCTTCTCCTGCCTCACCTTTGTCAGCACCTTCTCACCAGCCTTTAGCTGGCGTAGGAGGTGTTGCCTTTCCGGATTCAATCCGGCGCCATCTGCAATTTCATTTGTCAGATTCGCACCCATGCCGTGCTTCGCAAAATACTTATCTTTCGAAGTGTATATTACCAGAGGGGGTCTCCTTGGGCTCCCCTGCCGCGGCTAGTGCGGCCTCAAGTTGGGCTTTGCACTCTTCCAGCTCCTTGGACAGTAGGGAATTCTTTTCTGTAAGAGCCGGCATAAACAAATGATCCTTAAATCAGTTATTCTAACTGTTTCAAGTCTCGGGGGCTACTAGTATATATATATAATTACCAAAATTTTCTTACCCTTATGTCTTTTACATATTGCTCCGTGGCTCTGGCTAGACCATTTTGAGCGGCACGGAGGTACGCATCTCCCGAGTTGAAGGCATCTAACGCCCCTTGGGAGAAACAAGCGTCGCGAAGAATTGTTCGGCGACGCCTGTGGTTCATGGCACTCTCCATCTCAGAGTTGGTGGCAGACAACCCATCCACATCCTCCGTCGGAGGAGCGTCTGGCGCGCGCCTTGCATTCGCCTCCGCCTCCGGACCAGGCTTTGGAGCCTGGCTGGTGGAGGCGTGATTGGCAGCCTCTCCGGATATAGTCCGACGAGGTCTCTTTGTCCTGAAGAGAGCACGGGTGTCAATATGGCTCGAAGGTATAACACCTGGGATAAGGGGGCGCGCCATACCTTTGCACTGATGCCTCGGTCCGGACTGCACTTCTTTTCTGCCCACGGGGCCCTGCGGCCCCTCCTTGGCTTGTCGCCGCAGGTTCGGCCTTCCGCCTTAAAAACCTCCCCTGCAAAGTTCGGTTGTAATCAGGAAACTGAAAACATGAGAGGGCGGACACCTATTTAGGGTACTGGGACTTCGATCTCAGTTACCTAGGAGGCCGGGATTAGCCCTGGGTAATCGGCCGTAATGGCCACCAAGGCGTTGTCCTTGCTCAATTGATGGAACACTCCATCAATCAGCTCCACAGATATGTCCGGATCCTCTTGAGAGGCCGGGTCGAGGGACTGTCCTTGGTCCTCGGGTTGTGGAGGAGGGCTGCTTATTTCCTTAACAGCCCGGCGTAGTTCCTGCGTTGAAGTCGTCAGACTGAATATTTAACAATGGGAATACAAAACGGATTACCCAGCTTGGGGGATTGTGCATAGAGAATCCACCCTGTGGGTTGACGCGGAGAAATTCCTCCTCTTCTCCCTTATACAAAGTGGACAAGATCTTTAGTAGAGCGGCAGCTGAATCCGGCCCCTTACGGCCATAGCGGGTGGCGTCGTCCTCCCCGTTGAAGTCCCACATGGGGTGGCTTCTATACTAAAGCGGTTGCACCCCTCGCATAATGCATTCGGCCATAACCCCGATCATGGTTAGTTCGGAATGGGCTAACAATCTTATTCGGCCCATCAGGTAAATGATGTCCCTGTCCCTTTCCCTCTGAGGGCTCCATGGACGCCAGCTTAGGCGCTTCTTTAAGGGAGCATTGTCGAATTCAGGGAGGCCGATCCGGACAGGATCCGACAGCGGGACGTCTTCTATATAAAACCATTCCGAGGGCCAGTCTTCGGACGCCTTCTCTGGGGTTCCGGACAGATATTCGGTCCCGGCGATGCACCACACTTCGGCTCCACCCACTTGATACATTGACCCCTCCTTAGAGCGGGGCACAAGGCAGAATAGCCTTTTCCATAGCCCGAAATGAGCCTCGATACCTAAAAACAGCTCGCAGAGGGCTACGAAGCCCGCGATATGCAATACGGAGGCAGGCGTGAGATTGTGTAGCTGGAGGCCATAGAACTCCAGGAGACCCCGGAGAAATGGATGGATTGGAAATCCGAGCCCCCTTATTAAATAAGGGACGAGGCACACCCGCTCTCCTTTGGAGGGATTAGGGGCACTCTCCGCTTGCTCTCCGCCATTATAGATGGCAAGGCTGGCTCAAACCGGGACCATATAGGCCGGGGGTAGAAATCCCTTGGTCTGGAGCGTCACTAGCTCGCTATGTGGGATGGAGCATCTCTCCCAATATCCAGGCTGAGGGCTGGAAGGGCGAGGGGAGGAGTCGTGACGGCTGGCCCTGGTGGAATGGACCTTTGTCGGATGCGCTCTGATGAACACTCGCGAAGGGGGGAAGATGTGGTTTGGATCTAAATCCTCGTCCCCTTAAATAGGTCAGCTCATTTACGCGGCTAGGGGTGTGAACGTAAAAACACTCATACTTTTCATATTCGTTTGACACGTGGGAAGCGGCCATTATTGGGCGTAGAAGCCAAGGAGCGCAACATCTACAAGAAACCGGACTTTATTCAACAGGTACACGGAATTTGGAGGAGAACCCGCCTTGCAATGCTGAAGACAATCTGCGCGCCGGACTCATCGTCATTGAAGCCTGGTTCGGGGGCTACTGAGGGAGTCCTGGATTAGGGGGTGTCTGGATGGCCGGACTATACCTTCAGCCGGACTCCTGAACTATGAAGATCAAGATTGAAGACTTCGTCCCGTGTCCGGAAGGGACTTTCCTTGGCGTGGATGGCAAGCTTGGCGATACAGATATGCAGATCTCCTACCATTGTAACCGACTTTGTGTAACCCTAACCCTCTCTGGTGTCTATATAAACCGGAGGATTTTAGTCCGTAGGACAACATACAGAACAATGATCATACCATAGGCTAGCTTCTAGGGTTTAGCCTCTCCGATCTCGTGGTAGATCTACTCTTGTACTACCCATATCATCAATATTAATCAGGCAGGACGTAGGGTTTTACCTCCATCGAGAGGGCCCGAACCTGGGTAAAACTTCGTGTCCCTTGCCTCCTGTTACCATCCGGCCTAGACGCACAGTTCGGGACCCCCTAGCCGAGATCCGCCGGTTTTGACACCAACATAAGTAGCTTCACCGAGGTCTTTCTTTGAAAAACTCCTTTCAAACATTCTTTTATGCTTTCCAGAAAATTCTACATTATTTCCGATCAACAATATGTCATTCACATATACTTATCAGAAATGTTGTAGTGCTCCAACTCACTTTCTTGTAAATACAGGCTTCACCGCAAGTCTGTATAAAACTGTATGCTTTGATCAACTCATCAAAGCATATATTCCAACTCTAAGATGTTTGCACCAGTCCATAGATGGATCACTAGAGCTTGCACACTTTGTTAGCGCCTTTAGGATTGACAAAACTTTCTTGTTGTATCATATACAACTCTCCTTTAAGAAATCCATTAAGGAATGCAGTTTTGACATCCATTTTCCAGATTTCATAGATTGCGACAACTACTAACATGATTTAGACAGACTTTTAAGCATCGATATGAGTGAGAAAATCCCATCGTAGTCAACACCTTGAACTTGTCGAAAACATTTTGCGACAATTCGAGGTTTGTAGATAGTAACACTACTATCAGCGTCCGTCTTCCTCTTAAAGATCGATTTATTCTTAATGACTCACCGATCATCGGGCAAGTCAATCAAAGTCCATACTTTGTTCTCATACATGGATCCCATCTCAGATTTCATGGCCTCAAGCCATTTCGCGGAATCTGGGCTCATCATCGCTTCCTCATAGTTCATAGGTTCGTCATGGTCAAGTAACATGACATCCAGAATAGGATTACCGTACCACTCTGGTGCGGATATCACTCTGGTTGACCTACGAGGTTCGGTAGTAACTTGATCTGAAGTTACATGATCATCATCATTAGCTTCCTCACTAATTGGTGTAGGAGTCACAGGAACAGATTTCTGTGATGAACTACTTTCCAATAAGGGAGCAGGTACAGTTACCTCATCAAGTTCTACTTTCCTCCCACTCGCTTCTTTTGAGAGAAACTCCTTCTCTAGAAAGGATCTACTCTTAGCAACAAAGATCTTGCCTTCGGATCTGTGATAGAAGGTGTACCCAACAATTTCTTTTGGGTATTCTATGAAGACGCACTTCTCTGATTTGGGTTTGAGCTTTATCAAGTTGAAACTTTTTCACATAAGCATCGCAATCCCAAACTTTAAGAAACGACGACTTAGGTTTCTTGCTAAACCACAGTTCATATGGTGTCGTCTCAACAGATTTTTAGACGGTGCCCTATTTAACATGAATGCAGCTGTCTCTAATGCATAGCCCCAAAACGATAGTGGTAATTCGATAAGAGACATCATAGATCGCACCATATCTAATAAAGTACGGTTACAATGTTCGGACACACCATTACGCTGTGGTGTTCCAGGTGGCGTGAGTTGCGAAACTATTCCGCATTGTTTCAAATGAAGACCAAACTCGTAAATCAAATATTCTCCTCCACGATCAGATCGTAGAAACTTTATTTTCTTGTTACGATGATTTTCCACTTCACTCTGAAATTATTTGAACATTTCAAATGTTTCATATTTATGTTTCATCAAGATGTACCCATATCTTACTCAAATCATCTGTGACGGTTAGAAAATAACGATACCTGCCGCGAGCCTCAACACTCATCGGACTGCATACATCAGTATGTATTATTTCCAACACGTCTGTTGCTCGCTCCATTGTACCGGAGAACGGAGTCTTAGTCATCTTGCCCATGAGGCATGGTTCGCAAGCATCAACTGATTCATAATCAAGTGATTCCAAAATCCCATCAGCATAGATTTTCTTCATGCGCTTTACACCAATATGACCTAAACGGAAGTGCCACAAATAAGTTGCACTATCATTA
Organism: Triticum urartu; assembly: GCF_056163025.1. Lineage (NCBI taxonomy): Eukaryota > Viridiplantae > Streptophyta > Magnoliopsida > Poales > Poaceae > Triticum > Triticum urartu. The sequence continues at coordinate 636,916,672 of NC_141877.1, read as the reverse complement.
TTAACTTTGCATCTTTTGGCTTCAATATTATGAATATGTGTATCACTATGATCGAGATTCAATAAACCATTCACCTTGGGTGTGTGACCATTGAAGGTTTTATTCATGTAAACAGAACAACAATTATCCTCTGACTTTAAATGAATAACCGTATTGCAATAAACATGATCAAATCATATTCATGCTTAACGCAAACACCAAATAACATTTATTTAGGTTCAACACTAATCCCGAAAGTATAGGGAGTGTGCGATGATGATCATATCAATCTTGGAACCACTTCCAACACACATCGTCACTTCACCCTTAACTAGTCTCTGTTCATTCTGCAATTCCTGTTTCGAGTTACTAATCTCAGCAACTACACTAGTATCAAATACTGAGGGGTTGCTATAAACACTAGTAAAGTACACATCAATAACATGTATATAAAATATACCTTTGTTCACTTTGCCATCCTTCTTTTCCGCCAAATACTTGGGGTAGTTCTGCTTCTAGTGACCAGTCCCTTTGCAGTAGAAGCACTTAGTCTCAGGCTTAGGTCTGGACTTGGGCTTCTTCACTTGAGCAGCAACTTGCTTGCCGTTCTTCTTGATGTTCCCCTTCTTCCCTTTGCCCTGTTTTGGAAACTAGTGGTATTGTCAACCATCAACACTTGATGCTTTTTCTTGATTTCTACCTTCGTCGATTTCAGCATCACGAAGAGCTTGGGAATTGCTACCTCTTGAGCATTGCGTTGGTTTTCCCTTGAAGAGGAAAGGGTGATGCAACAAAGTAGCGTAAGTATTTCCCTCCGTTTTGAGAACCAAGGTATCAATCTAGTAGGAGGCTACGCGCGAGTCCCTCGCACCTGCACAAAACAAATAAATCCTCGTAACCAACGCGATAAAGGGTTGTCAATCCCTACACGGTCACTTACGAGAGTGAGATCCGATAGATATGATAAGATAATATTTTTGGTATTTTATGATAAAGATGCAAAGTAAAATAAAAGCAAAGGAAATAACTAAGTGTTGGAAGATTAATATGATGAAGATAGACCCGGGGGCCATAGGTTTCACTAGTGGCTTCTCTCAAGAGCATAGGTATTTAACCCTGGGTGAACAAATTACTATTGAGCAATTGACAGAATTGAGCATAGTTATGAGAATATGTAGGTATGATCATGTATATAGGCATCACGTCCGAGACAAGTAGACCGACTCTTGCCTGCATCTACTACTATTACTCCACACATCGACCGCTATCCAGCATGCATATAGAGTATTAAGTTCATAAGAACAGAGTAACACCTTAAGCAAGATGACATGATGTAGAGGGATAAATTCATACAATATGATAAAAACTCCATCTTGTTATCCTCGATGGCAAAAATACAGTACGTGCCTTGCTGCCCCTACTGTCACTAGGAAAGGACACCGGAAGATTGAACCCAAAGCTAAGAACTTCTCGCATTGCAAGAAAGATCAATCTAGTAGGCCAAACCAAACTGATAATTCGAAGAGACTTGCAAAGATAACCAATCATACATAAAATAATTCAGAGAAGATTCAAATATTGTTCATAGATAAACTTGATCATAAACCCACAATTCATCGGTCTCAACAAACACACCGCAAAAGAAGATTACATCGAATAGATCTCCACAAGAGAGGGGGAGAACATTGTATTGAGATCCAAAAAGAGAGAATAAGCCATCTAGCTAATAACTATGGACCCGAAGGTCTAAGGTAAACTACTTACACTTCATCGGAGAGGCTATGGTGTTGATGTAGAAGCTCTCCGTGATCGATGCCCCCTCTGGCGGAGCTCCGGAACAGGCCCCAAGATGGGATCTCGTGGATACAGAAAGTTACGGTGGTGGAATTAGGGTTTTGGCTCCGTATTTGATCGTTTGGGAGTACGTAGATATATATAGGAGGAAGGAGTACGTCGGTGGAGCAACAGGGGGCCCATGAGGGTGGAGGGCGCGCCTGGGGGGGAGGGGTAGGCGCGCTCCCTACCTCATGGCTTCCTTGTTGGTTGCTTGACGTTGGGTCCAAGTCTCCTGGATCTTGTTCGTTCCAAAAATCACGTTCCCGAAGGTTTCATTCCATTTGGACTCCGTTTGATATTCCTTTTGTTCGAAACCCTAAAATAGGCAAAAACAACAATTCTGGGGTGGGCCTCCGGTTAGTAGGTTAGTCCCAAAAATAATATAAAAGTGTATAATAAATCCCAATAATGTCCAAAACAGAATACAATATAGCATGGAACAATAAAAAATTATAGATACGTTGGAGACGTATCAAGCATCCCCAAGCTTAATTCCTGCTCGTCCTCGAGTAGGTAAATGATAAAAACAGAATTTTTTATGTGGAATGCTACTTGGCATATTTTCAATGTAATTCTTCTTAATTGTGGTATGAATATTCAGATCCGAAAGATTCAAGACAAAAGTTCAATATTGATATAGAAATAATAATACTTCAAGCATACTAACTAAGCAATTATGTCTCTTCAAAATAACATGGCCAAAGAAAGTTATCCCTACAAAATCATATAGTCTGGCTATGCTCTATCTTCACCACACAAAGTATTTAAATCATGCACAACCCCGATGACAAGCCAAGAAATTGTTTCATACTTTTGGTGTTCTCAAACTTTTTCAATCTTCACGCAATACGTGAGCGTGAGCCATGGATATAACACTTTAGGTGGAACAGAATGGTGGTTGTGGAGGGGATGAAAAAGGGAAGATAGTCTCACATCAACTAGGTGTATCAACGGGCTATGGAGATGCCCATCAATAGATATCAATGTGAGTGAGTAGGGATTGCCACGCAACGGATGCACTAGAGCTATAAGTATATGAAAGCTCAACAAAAGGAACTAAGTAGGTGTGCATCCAACTCGCTTGCTCACGAAGACCTAGGGCATTTTGAGGAAGCCCATCATTGGAATATACAAGCCAAGTTCTATAATGAATAATTCCCACTAGTATATGAAAGTGATAACAAAGGAGACTCTCTATTATGAAGATCATGGTGCTACTTTGAAGCACAAGTGTGGTAAAAGGATAGTAGCATTATCCCTTGTCTCTTTTTCTCTCATTTTTTTATTTGGGCCTTTTCTCTTCTTTTTTATGGCCTCCTTTTTTTATTTGGGCTTCTTTGGCCTCTCTTTTTTTATTTTTTTATTTTTCGTCCAGAGTCTCATCCCGACTTGTGGGGGAATCATAGTCTCCATCATCCTTTCCTCACTTGGGACAATGATCTAAAAATGATGACCATCACACTTTTATTTACTTACAACTCAATACTTAGAACAAAATATGACTCTATGTGAATGCCTCCGGCGGTGTACCGGGATATGCAATGAATCAAGAGTGACATGCATGAAAGAATTATGAACGGTGGCTTTGTCACAAATACAATGTCAACTACATGATCATGCAAAGCAATATGACAATGATGGAGCGTGTCATAGTAAACGGAACGGTGGAAAGTTGCATGGCAATATATCACGGAATGGCTATGGAAATGCCATGATAGGTAGGTATAGTGGCTGTTTTGAGGAAGATATATGGTGGGTGTATGATACCGGCGAAAGGTGCACGGTATTAGAGAGGCTAGCAACGGTGGAAGGGTGAGAGTGCGTATGATCCATGGACTCAACATTAGTCATAAAGAACTCATATATTTATTGCAAAAATCTACAAGTTATCAAAGCAAAGTATTACGCGCATGGTCCTAGGGGGTAGATTGGTAGGAAAAGACCATCGCTCGTCCCCGACCGCCACTCATAAGGAAGACAATCAATAAATAAATCATGCTCCGACTTCATCACATAACGGTTCACCATACGTGCATGATATGGGAATCACAAACTTTAACACAAGTATTTCTCAAATTCACAACTACTCAACTAGCATGACTCTAATATCACCATCTCCATATCTCAAAACAATTATCGAGTATCAAACTTCTCTTAGTATTCAACACACTCATAAGAGAATTTTATTATTAATCTTGAATGCCTAACATAATTAAAACAAATTACCATGCTGTTTTGTAGGACTCTCAAAATAATCTAAGTGAAGCATGAGAGAACAATAGTTTCTATAAAACAAATCCACCGACGCGCTCTAAAAGATATAAGTGAAGCACTAGAGCAAAAACTATATAACTCAAAATATATAAGTGAAGCACATAGTGTATTCTAATAATTTCCGAATCATGTGTGTCTCTCTCAAAAGGTGTGTACAAAAAATATGATTGTGGTAAACTAAGAAGCAAAGACTCAAATCATACAAGAAGCTCCAAGCAAAACACAGATCATGTGGTGAATAAAAATACAGCTCCAAGTAAAGTTACCGATAAAGGTAGACGAAAGAGGGGATGCCTTCCAGGGCATCCCCAAGCTTTGGCTTTTAGGTGTCCTTAGATTATCTTGGGGGTGCCATGGGCATCCCCAAGCTTAGGCTCTTTGTCGGTGTCAAAACCGGTGGATCTCGGGTAGGGGGTCCCGAATTGTGCGTCTAAGGCGGATGGTACCAGGAGGCAGGGGACACGATGTTTACCCAGGTTCGGGCCCTCTTGATGGAGGTAATACCCTATGTCCTGCTTGATTGTTCTTGATGATATGAGTACTACAAGAGTTGATCTACCACGAGATCATAGAGGCCAAACCCTAGAAGCTAGCCTATGGTATGATTGTATATTGTCCTACGGACTAAACCCTCTGGTTTATATAGACACCGGAGGGGGCTAGGGTTACACAGAGTCGGTCACAAGGGAGGAGACCTACATATCCGTGTTGCCTAGCTTGCCTCCCATGCCAAGGAGAGTCCCATCCAGACACGGGATGAAGTCTTCAATCTTGTATCTTCATAGTCCAATAGTCCGGCCAAAGGATATAGTCCGGCTGTCCGGAGACCCCCTAATCCAGGACTCCCTCAGTAGCCCCTGAACCAGGCTTCAATGACGATGAGTCCGGCGCGCAATATTGTCTTCGGCATTGCAAGGCGGGTTCTTCTCCAAATCCTGAATATCTACTAAGTAGTGTCCGACTCCCATAAATGTTAGACTTCTTGGCTTCTGTGCCCAATAAGGGCTATCTTCCATGCATCGAGCGAATGCGAGGAGCTAGGGCGTTTTTACATTCGCCCCCCTAGCCAGGTAAATAAATCATCTATTAAAGGGATGGGGATTCTTAGATCCAATCCACACCATCCTCCCCGGCGAGAATCCATCGGAGCGCGCTCGGAAAAATCCATTCCATCATGGCCGGCCACCGCAGCTCCTCCTCCCGCTCCTATAGCCCTAAGCCTGGTGATTGGGAGAAGTGTTCCATCCCGCACAGCCGATTAGTAGAGTTGCAGACCCAGGGGTTTCTCCCTCCAGCGTATATGGTCCCCGTCCGAGCCGGATTCGCCACCTATAATGGCGGGGAGCAAGTGGAGAGCTTCCCCAGTCCCTCTAAGGGGGAGCGGATATGCCTTGTCCCTTACTTACTAAGGGGACTCAGATTTCCAATTCATCCGTTCCTCCACGGGCTCCTGGAGTTGTACGGCCTCCAGCTGCATAATTTCACCCCTGCTTCCATATTACACATCGCCGGTTATGTTGCCCTTTATGAGCTGTTTCTGGGCTGCGAGGCTCATTTTGAGCTGTGGAAAAGGCTATTTTTGCCTTGTGCCCCGCACATAGAAGGGGTCACTTTATCAGGTGGGCGGAGCCGAAATATGGCGCATCGCCGAGACCGGATACCTGTCCGGTACTCCGAAGAAGACGTCCGAAGACTGGCCTTCGGAGTGGTTTTACATGGAGGACGTCCCCCTTCCAGACCCTGTTCGGCGGGGTCTTCCCGAGTTCAACAATGCTCCTATGAAGAAATGCCGAAGCTGGCACCCATGGAGCCCCCAGGAGGAAGACAACAGAGAAGTCCTTTACCTGATGAACCGGACTAAAGCGCTGGCTCAATCAGGATTGACAATAATTGATGTTATGTCAATATGCATAATGTGGGGGGTGCAGCCACTTCAATATCGAGGGCACCCCCTGTGGTGTTTTAACAAGGAAGATGATGCCACTCGTTGCGGGCGCAAGGGACCGGACTCCGCTGCTGCTTTAGCAAAAATTCTGTCCGAGTTGTTCAAGGGATTGGAAGAGGAGTTCATCCGTATTAAGCCACGGGATGGATTCTCCATGTACAACCCTCCAAGCTGGGTGAGTTGTACCTCTTTACTCCCAACCTTCCCACAATTTTCGTCGTAGGTACTTACCTTGCCATTTCATGGCAGGAACTACGAAAAGCTGTAAGGGAGGTCAACATCCCACCTCCACAACCAGAGGACCCTGACCGGGCCCTCGATCCCGGACTCGAGGAGGATCCGGACATATTCGTGGAGCTGATAGACAGGCAATTCTATCAATTGAGCTGTGATGATGCCATGGTGTCCATAACGGCCGACTATCCTGGACTACTCCCTGCATCGCACGTAAGAAAAACCAAAGTCCCAACTCCCAAAAAGGATCCCCTTTTATGCACTTCACCTACCGTACACATATGGTGTTTTACAGGGAAGGCCTTCGGGACGCCGTGTCGAACCCGCAGCAACTCGCCAACAAGAGGCACCGAAGCCGGGTTGGCCAAAAAGGAAGGCGGTCAGGACAGAGATGTCGGCACAGAGGTATGATGCAAAACCTCACTCCATGGTTGTCGTCTTTCTGAAAATATAATGACGTCAGTGTTTCCCAGCATAAAAAATGCTCGCCAGACTATATCCGGAGAGGTTGCCGATCACGCCTCAACCAGTCGGGCTCCAGAGCTGGACATAGAGGCGGAAGCTAACGTGGGGCAGATGCCAGATGTTCCTCCTACAGAGGATGCGGGCAGACTATCCGCTACAAATTCTGAAGTGGAGAGCGCCATGAATCACAGGTGTCGTCGGGCCGTACTCCGTGACGCTTGTTTCTCGCCAGAGGCATTTGATGCCTTCAATTCCGGAGATGCGTACATCCGTGCCACTCAAAGTGGTCTAGCCAGAGCAATGGACCAGTATGTAAGGGATATACGGGTAAGAAAATCTGATGATTATATGTATTAGTAGCCCCTGAGACTTAAAACAGTTGAGGCAACTGATTTAAGGATCATTATTTGTGCAGGTTCTTACAGAGAAGAATTCCCAATTGTCTCAAGAGCTGGACAAGTACAAGGCCCAACTAGGGGCCGCTGCTGCCGCGTTGAAGGAGTCCGAGAAGGGTCCCTCTGGTAACACTTGTTTCCATTGCAAAGAATACGAGTACCAGGTAGTATGCGGCATGTATGCAAATCTAACAATAGATGTTGCAGGTGGCCCCAGAGTGAATCCGGAGGCCCTGGAGGTGGATGCGGCACGTGATGATCGATAGCGAAATGCTGGCGAGCGCGTGCTGACGCGAGTCGGGCAGGAGAAAAATGATCTCCAAGATGCCAATATCCGGCTGGGTGTGGAACTGAAAGATGTCCGAGCCTAGCTTGCGAACTCCGTGAAGGAGAATAAACGGCTTCGGCCCGACATTTTTAGTAAGTGCTTGAACGAACTTTTGAAGGAGTTCGGCAAAGAAGCCGGCTAACAGAGTTATGTCTGCAGGTATGCTGACGGGTCGTCCCGCGGAGGAGATGCCCGGGTCTTCAGGTGATCTTCTACCAGAGCTCTCACAACTGCATGAGCAAGTTCGGCAGGTGATGCAGGGTATTGCCCAAGCCTTGTGGCCATCCACGTCCTCGCCAGGAGGCATGGGGGAGCTTATAGAGAAGCTCAAGGGAGCGCGGCGGCGCTTCCAATTATGGAAGATATCAGCATGCCGACAAGGTGCAAGGGAAGCCTGGGCTATGGTGAAGACACGATATACCAAAGTGGACCCAAACCACATGGCCGAGATCGGACCTGTGGGGCCCGATGGGAAAGAGATCCCCGTCAGTTTAGTGTATGATCAAGTAGAATTAGCCGCAAAGTATTCCTAACAGGATTGTAGGCTAGACAGCCTATTGGATGGTATAGAAGAAGAATTGAATCAGTCTTAGCGACTGTGTAATTCAAGTGACATATGTAATGTCCCTAGCCAGATTGTAAATCATTTGTCATGGCGGACCTTTTCGCTTCGACCGCTGGATCCAACAGTCCGGAGTGTATCCGAATACCCACTTGGTTATGTAAAAACCGGGGTATGCATGGAGACCAGGCGTAGGGGTCATAAGTGCTTGAACAGACAAGTACCCAACTAGTTATGTTATATTACATGGGTAGTAAGAAACATCTTCCAGGGAGAATAGTTCCGTTAAGGGTTCCTTTCCTTGGGTACGCATGCCCTAATGTGCATGTCCGAACTGCGAGAAGAGGCGCAGGATATAAACATTTGGGGGCATGTTTAAAAATAGATAAAAGTCATCTTTTATTCACCGACCGAATATTCCCCTAATAACTCTAGCTTTCGGCTTCACCCAGTCTGAGGTACACACCGGCGGACCCGACAGTAACAATCGCAGAGGTGCTCCCCTTATGCCCTAGCTGAATTAACAGGAACGTAGGGCATAAATACAAGAGCCAGGCATCGTAGCTTGGCCAAAACTTAAGTCATATCGATGCATATAATGGCGAAAAAAGGTACATGCGGAAGAATAACACATGTATGGGACGTAAATCCCAGGAAAATAGTTAGATTAAGCTTCTGTATAAGAAGCCCCCCAGGTATGATGAGCGTGGTTAGCGCGTCGAGATTGTATAACTAGGACACAAGTATAGCCTTTAAGGGCCTTGATGAGAGTAAAACGGGAGAAAGAGAGAAAAGACAGATATGCAAAAAATTGACGGAGGTAAGGAGACGAACATAGAGTCCGGCGCTAGGTGTAGAATCTTCGGAGTCTGGTTGCATTCCATGGGTTTGGCTCGAGTCAATTATCCGATGCATCCCGCAGACGGTACGCTCCACCGGTCAGAACCTGGTCAATAATGAAGGGACCCTCCCATTTGGGCTTGAGCTTGTTCTTTTTCTTCTCCGGTAGGCGTAGAACTAGTTTGCCAACGTTATAGGTTTTGGCCCGTACTTGTCTGCTTTGTTACCTTCGAGCCTGTTGCTGATAGAATGCAGAATGGGCCTTTGCCACGTCACGCTCCTCCTCCAGGGCGTCCAAACTGTCCTGCCGATCGAGCTCGACCTCTTTTTCTTCGTACATGCGCACTCAAGGTGAGTCATGAATTATGTCGCAAGGCAGAACCGCCTCTACGCCGTACACCATGAAGAACGGTGTGTATCCGGTAGTGCGATTCGGCGTGGTCCGCAGCCCCCATAGTATGGAGTCAAGCTCCTCTACCCAGTGCATGTTTGACTCCTTTAAGGACCGCACTAATCTGGGTTTAATGCCGCTCATGATAAGACCATTCGCTTGCTCGACTTGACCGTTAGTTTGCGGGTGATAGACAGAAGCATAATCGAGCTTGATGCCCATGTTGCTGCACCAAAGTTTCACTTCGTCGGTTGTAAAGTTCATGCCATTGTCAATGATGATGCTATGGGGGACACCATAATGGTGTACGACCCCGGATATGAAGTCTATCACTGGTCCGGATTCAGCCGTTTTGACAGGTTTGGCTTCTATCCATTTGGTGAATTTATCCACCATGACCAGTAAGTAGTTTTTCTTATGGGTTCCCCCTTTAAGGGGTCCGACCATATCAAGCCCCCAGACCGTGAAGGGCCAAGTAATGGGGATTGTTTGGAGAGCGGTAGGCGGCATATGCTTTGGTTTGCAAAGAGCTGGCAACCGACACAATGCTGGACTAGATGCTGCGCATCTGCCCGGGCCGTCGGCCAATAGAAACCTGTACGGAAGGCCTTGCTTACAAGGGCCCGGGCTGCGGCGTGATGGCCACTGAGTCCATCATGGATTTCTGCCAAAAGCTTCCGCCCTTCCTCTTCGGAGATGCACCTTTGAAGGACTCCGGTAGTGCTTTTCTTATAAAGCTCTCCCTCGTGGACCTTGTAGGCTTTAGATTGCCGCACTATGCAGCGTGCCTCATTTTGGTCCTCGGGTAGTTCCTGCCTAGTTAGGTAGGCCAGGAATGGTTCTATCCACGGGGCGATGACAACCATTATTACGTGGGCTGAAGGTGTTATTTCGATGGCAGAACCTCCGATTGTGTCAGAGTGTTTGGTATCTGGGGTTGTGTCCGGGTCCGGACTATTGTTGCCGGTGTCCCCTTCCCATACCACGGATGGTTTAAACGGTTTTTCCAGGAAGATGTTAGGTGGGACAGGGTCGCGTTTAGCGCTGATACGGGCGAGGATGTCCGCCGCCTGGTTGTTTTCCCGAGCCACATGATGGAATTCAAGCCCCTCGAACCGAGCTGACATTTTGAGGATGGCATTGCGATATGCTGCCATTTTCGGATCCTTGGCATCGAAGTCTCCATTTATTTGGGATATTGTAAGGTTCAAGTCCCACGCACCTCCAGGCGTTGAATGCCCATGGAAACTGCCATCCGGAGACCGTGTAACAGGGCCTCATATTCGGCTGCATTGTTGGAGTTTGTATATAGTATTTGGAGTATGTATTGCACTGTATCTCCGGTGGGGGACGTCAGGACGACGCCAGCCCCCAGACCAACCAACATTTTAGAGCCATCGAAGTGCATGACCCAATTGTAGTATGCACTGTACTCTTTAGGGAGTTCGACTTCTGTCCATTCGGCTACGAAATCGGCCAGTACTTGCGACTTAATGGCTCGCCGTGGTTTATATGTTATGTCGAACGGAAGGAGCTCGATAGCCCATTTGGCAATCCGGCCCGTGGCATCGCGGTTGTTTATTATGTCGTTGAGTGGTACTTCGGAGGCCACCGTAATTGAACACTCTTGAAAGTAGTGTCGTAATTTCCAGGATGCCATGAATACCGCGTATGCTATCTTTTGATAATGTGGGTACCGTGATTTGCATGGAGTGAGGACGGTGGATACATAATATACCGGCTTTTGAAGTGGGAATTTATGTCCGTCCATCTCTCGTTCGACGACGAGCACTGCGCTTACAACTTGGTGAGTTGCCGCTATATATAATAGCATTGGTTCGCCAACATTTGGCGTGGCCATGATTGGGTTAGTGGCCAGGATGGCTTTTATTTCTTCCAGTCCGGTTGTGGCTGCGTCCGTCCACTCGAAGTGTTCGGTGCGCCGAAGAAGGCGATAAAGGGGGAGTGCCTTTTCTCCTAGTCGGGAGATAAAGCGGCTTAAAGCCGCCACACATCCAGTTAACTTCTGGATTTGCTTGAGGTCAGTTGGGATAGCCAACTGCGACAGAGCCCGGATTTTGGCCGGATTTGCTTCAATTCCTCTGCTGGAGACGATAAAGCCCAGGAGCTTTCTGGCGGGTACGCTGAAGACACATTTTCTGGATTGAGCTTAATGTCATATGTTCAGAGATTGTCGAACGTGAGCCTCAAGTCGTCTATTAAGGAGTCAACATGTCTGGTTTTAACGACCACATCATCGACGTATGCCTCCACTGTTTTGCCGATCTGCTTTTCCAGACATGTCTGAATCATGCACTGATACGTTGCGCCGGCGTCTTTGAGCCCGAAGGGCATTGTGTTGAAACAGAAGGGGCTGTATGGAGTGATAAATGCCGTTGCGGCTTGGTCGGACTCCGCCATCTTAATTTCATGGTAACCGGAGTATGTGTCGAGGAAGCACAATGAGTCGTATCCTGCAGTAGCATCGATAATTTGATCGATGCGAGGGAGGGGGAAAGGATCCTTTGGGCAAGCCTTATTAAGGTCCTTGAAGTCGACACATAGGCGCCAGGATTTGTCCTTCTTTGGCACCATTACCAGGTTTGCTAGCCAGTCCGGATGCTTTATCTCTCTAATGAATCCGGCCTCCAGTAATTTGGCTAGCTCCTTTCCCATGGCTTGTCTCTTAGGTTCGGAGAAACGCCGGAGAGTCTGCTTGACCGGCTTGAATCCTTTTAGAATGTTAAGGCTATGCTCGGCCAGCTTGTGTGGGATCCCTGGCATGTCTGAAGGATGCCAGGCGAATATGTCCCAATTCTCGCGCAGGAACTCCCATAGTGCAGCGTCTACGGCGGGGTTTAGCTGTGCCCCAATGGATGCTGTTTTTGTGGGGTCCGTTGGATGGACTTGGAATTTGACTATTTCATCCGCTGGTTTAAAGGAGGTGGACTTGGATCTTTTGTCTAGTATCACGTTGTCCCTGTCCACTGTGGAGCGCAGCGCGGTTAACTCCTCCGCCACAAGGGCTTCGGATAATGCCTCAAGGGCCAGTGCGGCTGTTTTGTTCTTGGCACGAAGTGCTATGTCCGGATCACTAGCTAGAGTGATGATTCCATTGGGTCCAGGCATTTTGAGCTTCATGTACCCGTAATGGGGTATAGCTTGAAAAATCGTGAATGCCTTCCGCCCTAGAAGGGCGTGGTATCCGCTACTGAACGGGGCCACTTTGAATGTGATTTCTTCGGACATGTAATTCTCTGGAGTGCCGAATACCACATCTAGTGTGATTTTCCCAGCGCAACGTGCCTCCCGACTAGGGATGATGCCTCGGAAGGTCATGGTGCTTTGCTCAATACGGTTGCTGTCTATTTCCATTTTTTTAAGAGTCTCCTCATAAATGAGGTTTAATCCGTTGCCGCCGTCCATGAGCACTTTAGTGAGGCCGAAAGCCATCCACAATTGGACCGAGGACCAAAGCGACTGGTGCTCGGGCTGTCTGGAATTTAGGTTCGTCACTGGCATTGAAAGTAATGGCCGTGTCGCTCCTTGCATTTATTGCTGCTATGTGGCAGACTTCGGCAAGGCTGCGGAGTGCTCGCCTACGCCTATTATTTGAGGCAAAGGTCTCGAAGACTGTTAATACTGTATTGTTATCCACGGGAGGGTGTTCTGGGGTGTTTTGGATGAGGAGATCCTCATCGCTCTTGGCCACCTGCCGGAGTACCCAACATGCTCTAAGGCTATGTGTTGGTATGGTATCCGTTGTACTATGAATTTTGCAGGGCCCGTTAAGCCATCCCTCCAATACGGTTCCATGCCCTGTAGTGGGCTTTTGCTTCTCTGTAATTGAGTCGGGCGACTTATGAGAGTGCACCCTTTTAGTTCGGACAAGGGGTTTTGTCAGAGCCGGATTGTCCCAAAATTGTGTTTGGGTTTTCCAGGCGCTTTCCATCGCACAGTATTTCCGTACTATGGCCACCAGGTCAGCGAAGTGTGCTATGTCAGGGTGACTTATGGCGTTGAGGATTCCCTTGTCCGTGCAATTGTTGCAAAAGAACGAAATTGCGTCTTCCTCGCGACAGTCCTTGACCTTGTTCATTACAAGGAGGAATCTGGCCCAATAGTGATGTACTATCTCTTGAGGCGCTTGCCTAGTGTGGGAAAGATCGTTTGTATCTGGGAGGGTGGGTGGATTTAAGTCTAGACCTTGACCCAATCTGAGATCCTAGGGCAGGGGAGTTTCCGATCTTGGAAGTTCGGGCTCCGGGATGTTGCTCCGCGGGTATGGTATGCGACCTGATTCTAGGTTCAGGGTTAGGGCGATGTCCTCCCGTGAGCAGGTATCCAGCTCGGCGAGCTCGGGAATCCGAACATAGTTCGTCCTCAGGATAGAGGGAGAACCACCGCATTGCTCCTCCACCACCGCTATTGGATGGGTGACCGGCAGAGAGTTAATCTCCCTTTGGTCGGGTTTAAGCCCGATCCGATCGTAGTCTGTAGTGACTCCTAGAGCGGCGATGCGATCCAAGAGCTCGTTCAAAGAGGAGAGCTCCATTGGATCCATCTGCTCGACGAATTTTGAGCCGATGTGGAGGCTATTTTCGATGACCGAGAAGTCATCGTCGGCGCAACGGCCGAGCGGGCGGTCATGACGAAGCCGCCTAGTCGGAGACTTTGGCCTACAGCCAAGGCTCCCCCAGAAGTGATGTTGTCCTTGACAACGAGACGAGCCATCCCTGCTTATGATGACGACATAGTGGAACTCTCAATGAAAGCACCAATGTCGGTGTCAAAACCGGCGGATCTCAGGTAGGGGGTCCCGAACTGTGCATCTAAGGTGGATGGTAACAGGAGGCAGGGGACACGATCTTTACCCAGGTTCGGGCCCTCTTGATGGAGGTAATACCCTACGTCCTGCTTGATTGTTCTTGATGATATGAGTATTACAAGTGTTGATCTACCACGAGATCGTAGAGGCCAAACCCTAGAAGCTAGCCTATGGTATGATTGTATATTGTCCTACGGACTAAACCCTCCAGTTTATATAGACACCGGAGGGGGCTAGGGTTACACAGAGTCGGTTACAAGGGAGGAGATCTACATATCCGTATTGCCTAGCTTGCCTCCCACGCCAAGGAGAGTCCCATCCGGACACGGGATGGACTCTTCAATCTTGTATCTTCATAGTCCAACAGTCCGGCTGTCCGGAGACCCCCTAATCCAGGACTCCCTCACTCTTGCCACTCCTTGTTCCATAATCCATCAAATCCTTACCCAAAACATGAAAACTTCACAACACAAAACTTAAAGTAGAAAATCTTGTGAGCTCCGTTAGTGAAAAAAACAAAACACCACTTAAAGGTACTGTAATGAACTCATTCTTTATTTATATTGGTGTTAAACCTACTTTATTCCAACTTCTCTATGGTTTATAAACTATTTTACTAGCCATAGATTCATCAAAATAAGCAAACAACACACGAAAAACAGAATCTGTCAATAACAGAACAGTCTGTAGTAATCTGTAGCTAGCGCAAGATATGGAACCCATTTTTTTTTAAAATAAATTGCTGAACACGAGGAATTTATCTACTAATCATCTGCAAAAAGAATTAACTAAATAGAACTTTCCAAACAAAAATGGCAGCAGTTCTCGTGAGCGCTAAAGTTTCTGTTTTTTACAACAAGATTAACAAGACTTTCCCAAGTCTTCCCAACGGTTATACTTGGCACAAACACTAATTAAACACAAAAAAACACAACCAAAACAGAGGCTAGATAAACTATTTATTACTAAACAGGAGCAAAAAGCAAGGAATAAAAATAAAATTGGGTTGCCTCCCAACAAGCGCTATCGTTTAATGCCCCTAGCTAGGCATAAAAAGCAAGGATAGATCTAGGTGTTGCCATCTTTGGTTTTAGTGAAGAAAAGAGCAAACTTGATATCTATGGAATTAATCTTTCTATTTTGATAAAGCACATGGCTATTAATGGTAGAAGAAAGATTAAGTAAGTTACGGAAATTTGTATCTAAGCTAGCCTTCATCTCTTCGATAGATTCGCTTTGGTAAGAGAGCAAAAGAGATGTAGATTCAACTTTCTCATTCATGGGGTGCCCAAATATGGTTTTCATCTTCTCATAAGTGTCTACGACATCCCATTCAAGAAAGCCTTCTTCAAATAAAGAATCTAAGACATGCTTAAAAGAAGAAGGAAGGGCAAAATAAAAGCTTTTTAAGTAAATTTCAATTTGGTATTGTGGCACATAGCTAACCCTGATCCTTAATAGTCTATACCAAGCATCTTTCAAAGTTTCGTCAAGTAAATAACGAAAAATTCCGGAATCATCTTCATCAAAATTATTAAGATTCTCATTTATAACTCCGGTAGGTTTTTCCATAGTATCCTTATTTATGAGCTTAGCGAGAATAGAAGGGTTGTCCAAAGTACTAAAACTCGGGAGAGAACCCCCAACCCTTTTTGATTTAGACATGGCGGAAGAAAGTGCAAAAGGAAAAAAAAAGATAAATAGAGAAAGAGAGGGAGGATAGAGAGAGAGGGCGAATAAAACGGCAAGGGTGAAGTGGGGGAGAGGAAAATGAGAGGCAAATGGCAAATAATGTAATGCGGGAGATAAGGGTTTGTGATGGGTACTTGGTATGTTGACTTTTGCGTAGACCTCCCCGGCAACGGCGCCAGAAATCCTTCTTGCTACCTCTTGAGCACCGCGTTGGTTTTCCCTTGAAGAGGAAAGGGTGATGTAGCAAAGTAGCGTAAGTATTTCCCTCTGTTTTTAGAACCAAGGTATCAATCCAGTAGGAGTCTACGCGCGAGTCCCTCGCACCTGCACAAAACAAATAAATCCTCGCAACCAACGGGATAAGGGGTTGTCAATCCCTACACGGTCACTTATGAGAGTGAGATCTGATAGATATGTTAAGATAATATTTTTGGTATTTTTATGATAAACATGCAAAGTAAAATAAAAGCAAAGGAAAATAACTAAGTGTTGGAGAATTAATATGATGAAGATAGACCCGGGGGCCATAGGTTTCACTAGTGGATTCTCTAAAGAGCATAGGTATTTTACGGTGGGTGAACAAATTACTGTTGAGCAATTGACAGAATTGAGCATACTTATGAGAATATCTAGGTATGATCATGTATATAGGCATCACGTCCGAGACAAGTAGACCGACTCCTGCCTACATCTACTACTATTACTCCACACATCGACCGCTATCGAGCATGCATCTAGAGTATTAAGTTCATAAGAACAGAGTAACGCCTTAAGCAAGATGACATGATGTAGAGGGATAATTCATGCAATATGATAAAAAAACCCATCTTGTTATCCTCGATGGCAACAATACAATACGTGCCTTGCTGCCCCTACTGTCACTGGGAAAGGACACCGCAAGATTGAACCCAAAGCTAAGAACTTCTCCCATTGCAAGAAAGATCAATCTAGTAGGACAAACCAAACTGATAATTCGAAGTGACTTGCAAAGATAACCAATCATACATAAAAGAATTCAGAGAAGATTCAAATATTGCTCATAGATAAACTTGATCATAAATCCACAATTCATCGGTCTCAACAAACACACCGCAAAAGAAGATTACATCGAATAGATCTCCACAAGAGAGGGGGAGAACATTGTATTGAGATTAAAAAAGAGAGAAGAAGCCATCTAGCTAATAACTATGGACCCAAAGGTTTGAGGTAAACTACTCACACTTCATCGGAGAGGCTATGGTGTTGATGTAGAAGCCCTCCGTGATCGATGCCTCCTCCAGTGGAGCTCCGAAACAGGCCCCAAGATGGGATCTCGTGGATACAGAAAGTTATGGCAGTGGAATTAGGGTTTTGGCTCCGTATTTGATTGTTTGGGCGTACGTAGGTATATATAGGAGGAAGGAGTGTGTCGGTGGAGCAATAGGGGGCCCACGAGGGTGGAGGGCGCGCCTGGGGGGGGGGGGGTAGGCGCGCCCCCCTACCTCGTGGCTTCCCTGTTGGTTGCTTGACGTAGGGTCCAAGTCTCCTGGATTTTGTTCATTCCAAAAATCACGTTCTCGAAGGTTTCATTCCGTTTGGACTCCGTTTGATATTCCTTTTATTCAAAACCCTAAAATAGGAAAAAGAACAACAATTCTGGGATGGGCCTCCCGTTAGTAGGTTAGTCCCAAAAATAATATAAAAGTTTGTAATAAAGCCCAATAATGTCCAAAACAGAATATAATATAGCATGGAACAATAAAAAATTATAGATACATTGGAGACGTATCAGGAATCGTTTCCGTTATCCCTTGCATATTATAGTTCATCACGACGTTCCAGTAACTTGGTGATAGTGACTAGAGAACTCTGTCAATCACTATCTTATCTGGAAGATTAACTCCCACTTGATTCAAGTGATTGTCCTAGTCAGACATTCTGAGCACATGCTCACTAGCTGAGCTATTCTCCTGCATGTTGTAGGCAAAGTGCTTGTCAAAGGTCTCATACCTTTCGACATGGGCATGAGTCTGAAATACTAATTTCAACTCTTGGAACATCTCATATGCTCCGTGGCGTTCAAAACGTCTTTGAAGCCCCGATTCTATGCTGTAAAGCATGGTGCACTAAACTATCAAATAGTCATCATATCGAGCTCGCCAAACGTTCATAACATCTGCATCTGCCCCTGCAATCGGTCTGTCACCTAGCGGTGCATCAAGGACATAATTCTTCTATGCAGCAATGAGGATAATCCTCAGATCATAGATCCAATCCGCACCATTGCTACTAACATCTTTCAACTTAGTTTTTCTCTAGGAACATATCAAAATAAACTGGGAGCTACATCGCGAGCTATTGATCTACAACATAGTTATGCAAATACTATTAGGACTAAGTTCATGATAAATTAAAGTTCAATTAATCATATTACTTAAGAACTCCCACTTAGATAGACATCCCTCTAGTCATCTAAATGATCACGTGATCCAAATCAACTAAACCATGTCCGATCATCATGTGAGATGGAGTAGTTTTCAATGGTGAACATCACTATGTTGATCATATCTACTATATGATTCACGCTCGACCTTTCGGTCTCCAGTGTTCCGAGGCCATATCAGCATATGCCAGGCTCGTCAAGTTTAACCCGAGTATTCCGCGTGTGCAAAACTGGCTTGCACCCGTTGTATGTGAACGTAGAGCTTATCACACTCAATCATCACATGGTGTCTTGGCACGACGAACTATCGCAACGGTGCATACTTAGGGAGAACACTTATACCTTGAAATTTAGTGAGAGATCATGTTATAATGCTACCTCTGAACTAAGCAAAAAAAGATGCATAAAGGATAAACATCACATGTAATCAAAATATGTGACATGATATGGCCATGATCATCTTGCGCCTTTGATCTCCATCTCCAATGTACCGTCATGATCTCTATCGTCACCGGCATGACACCATGATCTCCATCATCTTGATCTCTATCAATGTTTCGTCACATGATCATCTCGCCAACTATTGCTTTTGCAACTATTGCTATCGCATAGCAATAAAGTAAAGCAATTACATGGCACTTGCATCTTATGCAATAAAGAGACAACCATAAGGCTTCTGCCAGTTGCCAATAACTTCAACAAAACATGATCATCTCATACAACAATTCATATCTCATCACGTCTTGACCATATCACATCACAACATGCCCTGCAAAAACAAGTTAGACATCCTCTACTTTGTTGTTGCAAGTTTTATGTGGCTGGTACGGGCTTTGCAAGAACCGTTCTTACCTACGCATCAAAAAACCACAATGCGGTATAGTGATTGCTTTTTGATCTTCAGAAAGAACCCTGTTCATTGAATCCGATTCAACTAAAGTTGGAGAAACTGACACCCACCAGCCACCTCTGTGCGAAGCATGTCGGTAGAACCAGTCTCGCGTAAGAGTACGCGTAATGTCGGTCTGGGCCGCTTCATCCAACAATACCGCCGAATCAAGAAACAACTAGTGACGGCAAGCAATATGTATATACCCACGCCCACAACTCATTTGTGTTCTACTCGTGCATATAACATCTACGCATAAACCTGGCTCGGATGCCACTGTTGGGGAACGCAGTAATTTCAAAAAAAATTCCTACGCACACGCAAGATCATGGTGATGCATAGCAACGAGAGGGGAGAGTGTTGTCCACATACCCTCGTAGACCATAAGCGGAAGCGTTATGAGAACGCGGTTGATGTAGTCGTACGTCTTCACGATCTGACCGATCCAAGTACCGAACGTACGGCACCTCCAAGTTCAGCACACGTTCAGCTCGGTGACGTCCCACAAACTTCGATCCAGCCAAGCTTCGAGGGAGAGTTCCGTCAGTACGACGGTGTGATGATGGTGATGATGATGCTACTGATGCAGGGCTTCGCCTAAGCATCGCTACGATATGACCGAGGTGGATTATGGTGGAGGGGAGCACCACACATGGCTAAAAGATCAACTGATCAACTTGTGTGTCCATGGGGTGCCCCGTCCCCCGTATCTAAAGGAGTGGAGGAGGGGGAGGGCCGGCCTTCTACTATGGTGCGCCCTGGGGAGTCCTACTCCCACCGGGAGTAGGATTCACCCCCTTCCATGTAGTAGGAGTAGGAGAGAAGGAAAGGGAAAAGAGAAGAGAAGGAAGGAAGGAGGGGTGTCGGTGTCAAAACCGGCGGATCTCGGGTAGGGGGTCCCGAACTGTGTGTCTAAGGTCGATGGTAATAGGAGACAGGGGACATGGTGTTTACCTAGGTTTGGGCCCTCCTACCCGAGATCCGCCGGTTTTGACACCGACATTGGTGCTTTCATTGGGAGTTCCTATGTGCTATCGCTAAAAGGTTTGATGGCCCCTTCAATCGTCAATAATGACGCCGTCCAAGGAGAAACTTTTCTCCCCGGACAGATCTTCGTGTTCGGCAGCTTCGCACTGCGGGCCAACTCGTTTGGCCATCTGGAGCAGATTGAAGGCGACGCACCTGGCCATCAGGTCAGATTCGGAAGCTTGAACTACGTCGCGGATGTCCACGGAGACTTGATCTTTGCCGGATTCAAGACCGCGGTAGCCGCTCCCGGTCACCCCGATGATCATGACCTAAATCTGTCATCGGGCCGTATTCAGGAGATTGCTCCTGTAACCGCTCTAGCCCTAGATCCAGAGCAGACTGCGCCATCTAAGGACGGGAGGATCAACCCCACCACGGAGGCCACAGATTCCACAGCGTTGGAGCCGCACATAGACCTAACATCTCACGACATCTTTGTCACCGGAACTCCGGACTCGTCTCCGGCCATACGTTCCGAACCACGTGAGCCCGCGGATGCCGAAATTGATCGTTTATCGATCTTCAAGTTCAGCGCCGCAGACATCTTCCAGCACTCACCTTTGGGCAATGTGCTGAACTCATTAAAGAACCTGTCCTTGGCAGAGGACTCAGAGCCGAACTATATCTGGCTTGAACTAGGGGCTGACGATGGAGAATTTTGCTTCCCACCCACCACCCACTTCATAGCCACGGGCGAGGATTTGACCGACGAACTTGATTACGACTCCGAAGACATCGACGGTATGGACGATCACTACAAAAAAAATACACTTCCGTGATGATACGTGTCTGTGACAGTAGGTCGCTTTTTTGTCATGCATGTACATCCATGACAAATTTATGATAGAATCAAGATAGTCATACCTGTGCTGTCGTAGAAGTGTTCCATGACATTACCAAAATTATCATCACGGAAGTGTCCACTTCCATGACGATAAATCGCGCGTCACAGAAGTGCTTTCATCAAGGGTGACCGACACGTGGCATCCACCGTAACGGAACGCCGTTAAGCTATTGGGTCGGGTTTTGGATCCGATAACCCATTAACAGCCCCGACCAATGGGGATTTTCCACGTGTAAAATCATCATTGGCTGGAGGAAACACGTGTCGGCTCATCGTTGGGACAGATGTCATCCACTCATTGGACAGAAGGCGCCTATGATACGTCGACACATGGCACGACCCAACAGAGGCCCATTCCTGTGAAAAGGCCGGCCCGTTTGACTTGGTCAAAAGGTGGCAGGCCGACCCATGGAAAGCCTGTTAACGGCCTGTTCGCATATAGCCCATTTACATACCGCTAACCCAATGCCCGTTACGCCCTATCCGAATTAGGCCCAGTAGCGTCATCTGGGCCATCCAATATGATTCCAGCCCGTTTTCACTTCTGGCCCATGTATGGCCTATGACGTCTTTCGGCCCATATGAGGCCCTATGTAACTCTTGGCCTTTTAACGGCCCGTGGTGAAACTGGCCCATAATGAACAGTGTATCACTTTACACCCATTAAAGGCCCTTGGTGAAACTGGCCCGTAATGAATAGTGTATCACTTTATACCCATTAACGGCCAGTTACTCCGTTGGGCCGTTTCCAGCCCATGTTATCTTTCGGCCTTCTCAGAGCCCTTTTATTCTTGGGCTCATTTCCAGCATTCGTTTACTTACGGCCTGTTACTGTCATTTTCTGCTTGTGGGCCAAATTCAGCCCGTGGTTACAGTCGGCCTGTTTGTGGTCCGTTAATACGTTGGGCAATTTTCATAGCGTCATCAAATACGGCCTATTAACGATGGCCGTTTACGACCATAATGCGGCCTGTTATTGGCCCATGTTTGGCCAATCGATCATACGTCCCGTATAAGGCCCATTGATGATACGGCCCGTAGAAGGCCCATTGTTTCTACAGCCCGTAGAAAGCCCATTGTTTCTACGGCCCATAGAAGGCCTACTGTTTCTACGGCCCATAGAAGGCCCACTGTTTCTACAGCCCATAGGAGGCCCAGTGTCACTACAGTAAATATTAGCCCATGGTTATTGTGGCCTAGTTTTAAAAAAATAGGTTATTACAGCCACTAGCAAACCGCGGAAAAAGAACTGCACTGACTACAAGCAAACAAATAAACAAGACAACAAGGAAATAAATAAGCAAGCAACTTATGCTAGGCTATCACGGCTATTACACAAATTACATCCACTGGGCATCAAAGTTCGCCACAAGTGCAAATATAGGGAACAAAGCAGCATATAAACGCCGTAGCAAAACAAGTCCGGAACTGAAACCACTTTAGAAGAGTTCAAGAAACAATATCCTGGGTACCCATAATGCTGGCAAGATGCTTAGCAAGCGTATTAACTTTCTCTTGTTTGGCGCTTAAATCCTCCAGTGCTTGCTGTTGCACAAGAAAGGACTGGTGTTTATCAGCCACAGTAACTTGCTGTTCGAGTTACTGGCCAGTACTGCTGGCACAAGCGCTTGTAGCTGGCCAGTACTGCTGTCCTGTTCAAGAACCCCCTCCAATTCAAATGGCTGATAAACAAGAAAAGAAATTGAATGTACAGACATTGTATGATAGACAGATGTGGTAATTCACATATATGTTTTCTAACCAAACAGGACAGCATGACACAGTTTCACATATATGATGCCTAACTAAACAAGATAGCATGACACAGTTTCAGATATATGATGCCTAACTAAACAAGATAGCATGACACAGTTTCAGATATATGATGGATAACTTAACATGATATAATGGCATAATTCAACATATGATGAGTACCTAAACAGGATGACATGACACAACTATATGATGTCTTCCTAAATTAGGTTGGGATGAAATAATTCACATACATGTTGTCTAAGTATACAGGATGGCATGATATAATTGACATAATTGATTCATATACTAAGCAGCTGGCACTCGCATGTATGATCTCTAAACTAAGCAGATAGAATTCAATATTGTGCATATGATGTCTAAACTAAGCAATGCAAGACACCATATGCATCATATGAGAAATATAAACATTGCAACATAGAGCATACACCTCAGGTGGGATATAGGACTGGTCATCTGTCTCTGAATCCTCCTTTGAGGAGCTCTCTGTAACCATCGAGATATATGCTTCAACAGGTACCATTGCCTGCTCTGAAGACCTTGTTTTCACTCCAAATTTTTCCATAACCGGCTCAAATGGCTGATACACATGAAGAGTAGTTCAATATACATAGATTGTCGACAAATGGAATACGTAATGAAAAAAAAAGATGGCATGAGATAATTCACATATATGATGCCTGGCTCCATGGCGGTGCATAATTGACATATATGATAACTGGCTGAAAAACATGGCATTGCATAATTCACATATCCAATATAGAAAGCAAACATGAGGCATTCACACAAAGCATGTCTAATCTAAGCAGATGGCATGGCAATGCAAGACACCATATGCATGATATGAGCAATATAACCCAGCCAAGTTAGAGCATGCACCTCGGGGGGGGGGGGGGGAAATACAACTAGTCATATCTCTCTGAATCCTCCTCTGAGGAGCTATCTGTAACCAGCAAGAAATCTGCATCGACAGGTAGCACTGACTGCTCAGAAGACCTTGTTTTCACTCCAGATTTTCCCATGACCGACTCAAATGGCTGATGCATAGGAAGAGTAGATGAATGTATAAACATTATTGACAAATGGAATAGATTATGGAAAAAATATGGCATGATACAATTCACATATACGATGACTGGCTAAACAGGATGGCATTGCATGATTCACGTATATGATGCCTGGCTAAAGAAGATGGCATTGCATAATTCCCATATACTCCCTCCATTCCTAAATATTTGTCTTTTTAGAGATTTCAAATGTACTACCACATACGGATGTATATAGACACATTTTAGAGTGTAGATTCACTCATTTTTTTCCGTATGTAGTCACTGTCGGCGTTCTGGGAACGGGGGTCCCCAGACTTGTCTGCCCGCGGCTTGCGGCGTGGCTCAAAGGGGGGCCCAGCACGGCCCATCTTCATCAACACAGACCCAAGACCCTCGCGAGGGGCCAAGCCTCGCGGGGCGGACGACACGGAGCTTCCTCAGGCACGGCCTCATCAGGCTGGCTCGCGAGGAGGCGGAGAGATCAAGGCGGGGTACCTCACGAGGTGCCCATGACGCAAGCCATGACGACCAAAGGCGCCAGGCGGACGCCAGCCCGCGCAGTGTCCTCCTTTCCTCTTTGGTGCAAAGGGAGCAAGCACAGCCGTGGAGTTCCGAGGCATCAGGCAAAGGTTGCCATTTCGGTGCAACAAGACCAAGACCAGGAGGACTGCAAGACGGAGGTCAGCGTGGAGCCCAAGACGGCGTCACCACCAGAGCTTTGTGCAGGCGAAGACTACTTTTGTCAAGATAGCTAGTACTAGCTGCCCCCCTTCAAATTAGCCCGCCATTGTTGGCTCCCTTCCCGCTTGATATTTGGGAAGAGGACCAGGGCCTCTATAAATAGGACCAGCCACCCACAAGAGAGAGATGTAGAGGCAGAGAGAGGTAGAGGTAGAGAGGGAGAGCGAAGGACGAAGAAGAGAAGATCGAAATCAGAGAGAGAGAGAAGGGTGACTGAACTCCTCCTAGCAGTTCGTCCCCCCAGCCAAGAATAGACCCTCGCGAGGCTGTTCTTCCTTGTATTGTTCATCATCATTAGCCCAAGAGGCAATCCACCACACCACACACTGGAGTAGGGTATTACACCACAATGGTGGCCTGAACCAGTATAAACCCTTTGTCTCTTGTGTTGTTCTTCCCATAGCTTAGATCTTAGCGAGGCGGAGGGGTGCAGGTAGGTAGGAGGCGAAATCTCCGTGCGCACCCCAGTGTTCGAAGGTCAAGGGTCTGCCGGAACCCGAAATCTGACATTTGGCGCGCCAGGTAGGGGTGCACCGGAATTCGTCTTCCACCACCTCGTTCTCCTCCGACCATCGCGCCCATGTCTGACGCTCGTTAGGCCCGCGCCGAGTGCCGGGCCGCTCTCACTTCCCGCGTCGCCCAGACGGCTCCTGTCAGCGGGCGTCCTTGCCGTTCCCCGTCACCTCCCGTCAATGCCGCCACCGGCCCGACGGGGAACGAGCAGCAAGCATCGTATCAACATCCGTCCATGCGGCAGGACGGCCGCACCGCAACTCCCTCGCTCACCCCAGCTGGTTCTTCGTCCCGCGCGCTCCGCGCACCCATGGAGGCTCGAGCTGCACTCATCACGGCAAACGAGCTCCTGCGCTACCGTCCTGTCGATGACGTCTATGAAGAATGGCTTGACCGCGTCGCCGAGCTCGTCCGCGTTGTAGGGGGCTCTCCTGCGCCGTCCGTTCCGCTGCACCGCACCCCGCCCCGCACGGGCGACGAAGCTCCGGCGGCGCCCCGGCCGCCTCCTGCTCAAGAAGGCGCCATGGCTCCAAGGTGCGTGGCCCCTGGGCGGAACCCGCTCCGTCAGGTGCCAGGGCGGCAAGAGCAGAGCTGCCAGGAAGTCCCTCGCCCGCAAGAAGCTGCCCGGGCGCTCCCTGCTCCAGCACGTCGCGACCATGCTCCTGCTCCCGCACGTCAAGACCCCACGCTGCTCCCAGCTGCAGCGCGTGGGGATATGCAAGACCAAGCTCTCCATCACCCAAGGCCTCCTGTGGCCACAGCAGGCTGCCGTGCCTTCACCACCGAGCTGCGCAGCGTCGCGTGGCCCGGCAAGTTCAAGCCAGACCTGCCTCCTTGTTATGACGGCACGGCTGACCCTGCGGATTTCCTCCAGCTCTACGAGCTGGGCATCGAAGCTGCCAACGGAGACGAGAAGGTCATGGCGAACTGGTTTCCCATGGCGCTCAAGGACGGGGCCTGCACCTGGCTCCTGAACCTGGCTCCAGGCACGATCTCCTCCTGGGACGAGATGTGCACCCGCTTCATCGCCAACTTCCAAGGTACACGCGACCGGCCACCCGCCGTGAGCGACATGCGCCGCATCAAGCAACAACCCGGGGAGACCCTGCAGAAGTACATCCAGCGCTTCAACAACGCACGCCTCAAGATTCCCAGGGTGACTGAGGAGGCCATCATCTCAGCCTTCTCCGACGACGTGCGCGATGTCAAGATGAAGGAGGAGCTGGCGATCCATGAAGACCTGTGCACTTCTTTGGAGCTGTTCAACTTGGCAACCAAGTGCGCCGGGGCTGAGGAAGGGCGTCTCTCCCTCCTCGAGCTGCCTGCCGCAGACCCAGAAGAGAAGAAGCCCAAGGCCAAGGATGTGAAGCGCAAGGGGGCTGCCGTGCTCGCGGCAGAACCAGACACCAAGTGGGGCAGAGATCAGCCCGAACCTTCCAAGGGCAGTCGGTACTATGTGTACCACGACCTCCACACCCACAACACCAACGAATGTCAAGAGCTCCGAGCCGTGCGAGAAGGAAGGATCGGTCGTCGCCCCGTCCGCGGTGACCGGGGCTACGGTCGAGGAGGAGGAAGGAACGCAAGACGCTGGGAAGACCGTGGCCCGCGCCAAGGGTGGCGCAATGAACCTCGCGAGGATCGCTGGCAAGACCCGCCTCGCGAGGGAGACTGGAGGGATCAGCCTCGCGAGGATCGCCCGCAAGGCAACGCAGGCCTCCCTCCGCTGCCGCCGCAGCCAAGGAGAAACGAGGACCGCCACCAGGACGAGGGGGTTGGGGGCTTCTAGGAGCCACGCACGATCGCCTGCATCCTGGGCGGGGCTCAAGCCCCAGCCTCTCAACGCATCTTCAAGCAGTTCGCCCGCGAAGTGAATGCAGTCCTCCCCAGGCTCGAAGCCACGCGCCCTCTCAGATGGTCGGCATGCGCCATTACGTTCAGCTCAGCAGATCAGCTCAAGCGTGCGGCTACAGCCGGAGTCCTCCCGATGCTTTGTTTCCCAATCATCAGCAACGTGGTGGTCACCAGGACCCTCATCGATGGCGGGGCAGGGCTCAACATCCTGTCCGTGGAAACATTCAACAATCTCCAAGTGCCCTACAGCCAGCTTCAGCCAACCAAGCCTTTCTCCGAAATCACCGACGGCTCCATGGTCCCGATTGGGCAGGTCCACCTCCCTGTCACCTTCGGGGCACGCGACAACTACCGCACCGAGCTCATTGACTTCGACGTCGCTCACATTCTCCTGCCGTACAACGCCATCCTTGGGTACCCAGCGCTGGCCAAGTTCATGGCCGTAACTCACCACGGCTACAACGTCCTCAAGATGCCAGGAAGTGGCGGAGTCATCACGGTGCCCTGTGAAGAGAAGGACGCGGTGTGTTCTCTGGAATGAGCCTTTCAGGCCGCGTCACAGGAAGACCCGGATCGCGGAAGCAGGAGGCTTCCCGAGACCGCCCCCAAGAAGAAAAAGACATCGTCCGGCCCGGCCCCTCAGGAGGCAGGCCCCTCTGGGCCCGTGCCTGCTCAGGGGGAACCCCCTTCCATCGCATAGGAAAGCGCGCCCGGCGCCCTCCTCAGGCAGGGCTCGGGGGCTCTCCCCTGGAGGGCCACCGACCTGGCTAGGGTCACGAGGGAGGTGCTTGGGCACCACATGGAGGCGGGTTTCTAAGCACGTTTCCCTCAAGAAGGAGTCAGGCAAGGAGAGCCAGACCCTCAGGAGTTCGTCAGCAAGGCCATTCAGGAGCTACAGGAGTCAAGAGTCATGAAAGGCGGCGGCCGCCTACCAGCAGTGGCTCCCCATCCAGGCGAGGATGGTGAGCTGCGCGTCTGCATTGACATACCAGGGCTCAACCGATTCGCCTCTCTGGAGCGCCTCTGGCCCTCGCGAGTGGGGCGCTGCGGAGGGGTGCAGGTAGGTAGGAGGCGAAATCTCCGTGCGCACCCCAGTGTTCGAACCTCAAGGGTCTGCCGGAACCCGAAATCCGACAGTCACTTGTTGAAATCTCTAAAAAGACAAATATTTAGGAATGGTGGGAGTATGATATAGAAACCAAATAGGTGGCATTCACACAAAGCAAATCTAAACTAAGCTGATGACATATAAGATGTATAATGTAAGCAATGCAAGGCGCCATATGCATGATATGACCAACATCAGCATGCCAGGTTAGAGCAAACACCTCAGGTGGTAAACAGGCGTGGTCGGTTCCTTCTGAATCTCCAGCTGAACAGTTATCTTCCTCTGGAATACAATCTGGAAATGCAGGAGGGGGGGCACTTCGCCCACCATGGAGCGGCGTCTGCATGACATTATATTCGCACGCAACAGTCTTCTCTTTTTCTCTACATGTTCAGTACGATTGTGTACAATATCTGACATGCATAGTAAAAAAATAGTTAGATTTTGTAAGGCCTAAGGGGTGCATGCAAAAATCAAGATTGATGGTAGCAAACGAGTGGATGGATCCAAAACTAATGATAGCAGGTAGATTATAGATTCAGTTTAAAAAGATAGACAATGGATCATCTATTGTTTGTTTCCCACCCAACATGAACCACATAGAAGACCCAGATGAACCAGATAGTATACAGATACTATTTGTTGCTGGCTCGATATGAGACCCATGGGCAATTCAAAACTCAAGATTGAACGATAAAGTAGCAGGTAATAATAACCGACGTATAACGTAAGCAAACACGAAAGACTGCGACCTCTCTTCCGGAACTGTATAGTCCTCAGGTTCATCTGCTCAAGTCGATGATGGTAATGCAGTTGGCGTGGCTGCCGGCAACAGGGAAGATGATCCGAGGCGGCGAAAGGAAGTCTGCAGGGGGGATCTCTGCTGCAGGGAATGCTTCTGTCGATGGTGCACCTCAGGTGGGGTGGATGACGGCACGGCAGGAGCAGGACATAACACACAGAGTTTTCTTTGACGCCTATCTAAAAATGAAGTAAATCTGTAAGGGCTTCTTAGAATTGGAGGATTCTATAAATGCAGGGACAGGAAAAACACAAGAATAGGATAGGAATGCACGTGCAAAACAGAGCATTTGGAAACATAGGATTTCAGTCAACCTGGGTGTTTGACTCACATGAATTGGAAGAACAGAGGAATGGAGAAACAAAGTGATGCTATGAGTGTACAACCTCTTTGGCATAGCCTTGTGGACCTCAGCATCATTGGTTTGGACGTGGAGGATGGTGATGATGCTGGTGTGACTGTTAGAGGCGGGGAAGAAGATCCGAGGCCTCTGGAAATGGCGCCGAGGGTACTGCTCCGCTGTGATGGATGGTTCCGTCATTGGAGCAGCTCCGCTAAGGTGTACGGTGACGAGGCTAAAGCATGACAAGACATACAATGTTAATCTGAAGTGGGACCCTAATATCATCTGCAATAGATGATGTAAAATACATCACCAAAAAGTGCTAGATGTAAAACGCATCAGCCGCGCGAAGGCTGCTCCGACAGATGCTGTAGGTACTGTTCACTCTGAACTTAACTGAAGAAAATGAACTTCACAGTCGAAACTGAATTTTACTGTCGAAACTGATTGAACTAGTAACAGAGCATTGCAATAGATGTTTAGGGCGTTCGAGCACTAGTAGCAGAGAAGCAGTGATCTAAATCAGCAGACGCTCAAGCAGGGAATGCACTAGCAGAGAGCAAGTCGTGCAGTAGCACCGTGAGCGAGTGCTAAAGCAGCAACTCCTATAGCTGTCGGAGGTCGTGCAGCAGCAGCAGCGCAAGCGAGAGCAAGAGCAGAGCAGCAGCACGAATGAAAGCAGGAGCAGTGCAGCAGCGCGACCGACAACAAGAACAGAGCCGCAGCGCGAGCGAGAGCCGGAGCAGCTGCAGCTAGTGCCATTGTGGAAGTCGCCGCTGAGGAAGGAACGACATGGGGGAGAGACGCTATGGATGATGTGGCCGGCGATAGCGCCGTCGATGGAGACACGCCATGTCTGCTCGGTATCGAGCACCGGCAGCCCCGTGAGATCGAATAAAAGATAAAATGCAGAGGTGAGTGCAGAACCTCCTTGGTGGCGCCGAGTTGGCCTCGGCTTCATCGGAGGAATTGGTGAGGGTGTTGCGGTTCCGGTGGGGCAGGTCAAGACGGCGCTGTGGGGATTGAGGTGGCGGGATAGATGAGGCGAACATCAGGGCAGCTCCTTGGAGGTGGAGGACGAGGCGGCTGATCCGGCGGGACGACGAGATTGACAACGGATCCTCATCCGGTGCGGTGGATGAGGGACGGCGAGCTGTTGCGGTGGACGACGTAGTCGGGGAAGAGTCTCCGGCTGGGCGGCGGTCAGGAGGCCGACGGAGGAGTGTGGAGTTTCGCGGGTTTTGGCGGCCTCGGTGTATGAATGGGGGGGGGGCGAAGGGGGAGGGGTGAGCCAAGCTTAGGGACGCGCTTGTCCGAAATGTAGGGTAAGTTACTGATATGTCTCCGTCGTATCTACTTTTCCAAACACTTTTGCCCTTGTTTTGGACTCTAACTTGTATGATTTGAATGGAACTAACCCGGACTGACGCTGTTTTTAGCAGAATTGCCATGGTGTTGTTTTATGTGCAGAAAACAAATATTCCCGGAATGACTTGAAACTCCACGGAACATCTTAGAAAAAATAATAAAAAATCCTCGCCAAAGATGAAGACCAGGGGGGCCACACCCTTCTCACGAGGGTGGGGGGCGCCCCCCTAGGGCGTGCCCTGCTACCTCGTGGGCCCCCTGGATGCCCTCCGACGCCAACTCCAAGTCTATATATTTGCTTACGGAGAGAAAAAAATGAGAGAGAAGAAATCATCGCGTTTTATGATACGGAGCCGCTGCCAAGCCCTAAAACCTCTCGGGAGGGCTGATCTGGAGTCCGTTCGGGGCTCCGGAGAGGGGGATTCGTCGCCGTCATCATCATCAACCATCCTCCATCACCAATTTCATGATGCTCACCGCTGTGCGTGAGTAATTCCATCATAGGCTTGCTGGACGGTGATGGGTTGGATGATATTTATCATGTAATTGAGTTAGTTTTGTTAGGGTTTGATCCCTAGTATCCATTATGTTCGGAGATTGATGTTGCTATGACTTTGCTATGCTTAATGCTTGTCACTAGGGCTCGAGTGCCATGATTTCAGATCTGAACCTATTATGTTTTCATGAATATATGTGAGTTCCTGATCCTATCTTGCAAGTCTATAGTCACCTACTATGTGTTATGATCCGGCAACCCCGAAGTGACAATAATCGGGACCACTCCCGGTGATGACCATAGTTTGAGGAGTTCATGTATTCACTATGTGCTAATGCTTTGTTCCCGTTCTCTATTAAAAGGAGGCCTTAATATCCCTTAGTTTCCAATAGGACCCTGCTGCCACGGGAGGGTAGGACAAAATATGTCATGCAAGTTCTTTTCCATAAGCATGTATGACTATATACGGAATACATGCCTACATTACATTGATGAATTGGAGCTAGTTCTGTGTCACCCTATGTTATGACTCTTACATGATGAACCACATCCGGCATAATTATCCATCACTGATCCGGTGCCTACGAGTTTTCCATATACTGGTTTACGCTTATTTACTTTCCCGTTGCTACTATTACAATCACTACAAAATACCAAAAACATTACTTTTGCTGTCTTTAATTTTGTTGCTGCTACCACCACTATCATATTACTGTGCTACTAAACACTTTGCTGCAGATACTAAGTTTTCAGGTGTGGTTGAATTGACAACTCAGCTGCTAATACTTGAGAATATTCTTTGGCTCCCCTTGTGTCGAATCAATAAATTTGGGTTGAATACTCTACCCTCGAAAGCTGTTGCGATCCCCTATACTTGTGGGTTATCAGTTACCAGTGTACCCCCACCGGTTTTGACACCGCGACATGGAACTTCATTTCCGGTTGAGGGGTAGAAGGGGGATTTCGCGTGTCTGGGCTGCGGGAGCGATTTCGGATGAGGCGGGAGTTCTCGCGCGCGTCCAAATTTCGGGATAACAAGGCGCGGCGCGGGTTGAAGAAGCTGGAGTTTCAAAGCAGGTGAGACAAAAGATACTCGAGCTTGAAAATTTTGGGATAACAAGGTGCGGATTCCTTGTTCGGCAGAACAAACTTAATGTGTAAAAAATAATTCATACAAGACACAAGAGAGTCATGTCCCCTTTTACTATATTGCCGTAGATGCCATTGAAAAAACTACAAGAAAAATGTAAAAAAATCGGGAGAACAAGATTACCCTGCACAGTACCAAATCGATTCGCACTTCCCTCAACAACAACAAAAAGCAAATCAATTCCCACCAAAGAAAGAGTAATGTCCCTTTTTATACGATTACAGATGCCATGATCTCGAATTTCAATTTTTGAATCCACGTTATGTTGAATTCGAATATATCATTAGGTGACCTTGCGGTTTATAATTGATGTAGTCGTACATTTTGATCTTCCATCATATATGAACATTTTACTCCACCATGTGAACATATATATTGTCGTCTACCATATGGACTAAATTTGAATCAATTTTCCTTACTTGAATACGATTGTTGTCAAGTTATACAATAATTTAAATATTATCTTGATAACAAAAAACATACATATAGCAGTAATCATATTTCACTATGAACTACATGTACCATATGCTCTCCAATTCAAATATTTGTATCCATTTTATGTTGAATTCAAATCATAGTACATTATTGGTCTAGGTAGCAAGATGTTTGGGATAATCTAAACCCTGTTTTCATACATATAATTTTTGGCTGAATTGGGACAAGTTTTTGTATAAGCCTCTTGCAAAACCGGAGATTCTCTCAACAAGCCTCGTGGTTCTGAGAGGGAACGTGTCACCTTTGTGTGCGAAACGATATACGCTGCCTCCCCCCTGATTTTATTTACAGAGGCAACATAGAACTATATGAGTGCCCTGTTAAATTTTGGAATTATTTCGGGTTCATTTGGCCTTTTTATACATTAATTGAGTTTCTGGACTTTTAATGTGCATAATCTAAATATGAATTGCATGCACATGCTCCGGTGCACCAAAGTGGGTTGAAAAATCACATGTGTGTCCCTGGTTGAATTTCTAGGTCCCATGGAAGAAATGAGAATAAAATTCAAACATCTGGGCGTCATGACTTGGCCGAGAACATCGAGAAACTTTGATTTTAAATTCATGTAAATCAAACTCGCATGGAAATCATGAAACTTGGCATGGTGTCATGTCATGGCACTAACATGTTGTGGTAAAAAATTGGGACGATTTGGAAGCTCGTGGTTCTAAGAGGGAACATGCCACCTTTGAGTGTGAAACGATATACGCTGCCCCCCCCCTTGAGTTTCTTAACAAAGGCAACATAGAACTACATTAGTGCCCTGTTAAATTTTGGAATTATTCCGGGTTCGTTTGTCGTTTTTATACATTAATTCAGTTTCCGGTCATTTAATGTGCATAGGTCAAATTTGAACTACAAGCACATGCTCTCGTGCACCAAAGTTGGTTGAAAAATCACATTTGTGTCCTTGGGTGAATTTCTAGGTCCCATGCAAGAAATGAGAATAAAATTAAAACATCTGGGCATCGTGGCTCGGCCGAGAACATTGAGAAACTTGGTTTTAAAATTCTTGTAAATCCAAAACACGTCTGAAAATCATGAAACTTGGCATGGATGTCATGTCATGGTACTACCATGTTGTGGTAAAAAAATTGGCCAAATAGGAACAGATTTTGGTATAAGCTTTTGCAAACCGAAGCTTCTCTCAAGAAGGCTCGTGGTTTTGAGAGGGAATGTGCCACCTTTGAGTGCGAAACGATATACGTTGTCCAGCTTGAGCTTATTTACAAAGGCAACATAGAACTACATGAGTGCCCTGTTAAATTTTGGAATTATTCCGGCTTCGTTTGGCCTTATTTACACATTAATTGAGTTTTTGGTCATTTAATGTGCATAATTCAAATTTGAACTACAAGCACATGCTCCCGTGCACCAAAGTTGGTTAAAAAATCACATTTGTGTCCTTGGGTGAATTTCTACTCCCTCCTTCCATCTATATAGGTCCTAATGCGTTTTCCGAGGCTAACTTTGACCAAACATTAGAGCAATAATATATGACATGCAACTTACACAAAGCATACCTTCAATTTTGTATGTCAAAGGAGCTTCCAATAATATAATTTTCATAGTATACATCTCATGTGCTATTAATCTTGTCAATAGTCAAAGGCTGTCTTGAAAAACACATTAGGCCCTATATAGATGGAAAGAGGGAGTAGGTCCCATGCAAAAAATGAGAATAAAATTCAAACATCTGGGCATCGTGGCTCGGTCGAGAACATTGAGAAACTTGGTTTTAAAATCATGAAACTTGTCATGGTGTCGTGTCATGGTAGTACCATGCCGTGGTAAAAAAATTGGCCGAATAGGAACAAATTTTGGTATAAGCTTCTTGCAAATCGGAGCTTCTCTCAAGAAGGCTCATGGTTCTGGGAGGGAACGTGTCACCTTTGTGTGCATAATTCAAATTTGAAATACAAGCACATGTTCCAGTGCACCAATGTTGGTTGAAAAATCACATGTGTGTCCTCGGGTAAATTTCTAGGTTCCATGCAAGAAATGGGAATGAAATTCAAAATTCTGGGCGTCGTGGCTGGGTTGGAAACATTGAGAAACTTAGTTTTTTAATTCCTGTAAATCCAAAACACGCATGAAAATAATGAAAATTGGCTTGGTGCCATGACATGGCACCAACATGCTGTGGTAAATTTGCAGTCCAATTTGCGAAGGCACACACATTAACAATCAACAAAGTCATTTTCAAACAAGTGCTGTCACGTTACAATCGGAAACACAAGTATTATTGAAACCGTGGGCGTTCTACTTACTAGTACCATTTACGTGCCGCCACATGTCCCCATTTTTTATTAGCTAGGAGGCACCGTGCATGGTAGCTATTTGAGTACGAGAGGCGTGCGGTCAGACCCCTGCACGTGCTTATTGGGAGGAGAGCCCTTTGACCTCCATCTGCCGTCCACCTCTCTCCCAAGGTCTCCGTTAATGGCGCCCGAGCCTCTGTTTAATGGCATGGCTATGTCTCACTTGACTGAGATTTAAGAGAGAAAAAAGAAAATCTGAAAGCACAGATCTTGATGTAAGATCCGACGGACCTATATAGCATCTACTACGACTTATAGCAAGACTGATGAATATATAAGGACGATTAAATTTTTTTTGATGAAAGAAGGGCTTGCCCCTTTCCATTTCATTACTGAAAACCACCACAATTCACAAGAAGTTCAGCACAACTCCAGCCTAACACGAAGGACTAAAAGCTACCAGATTGAAATTGCAACATCCCAAGAGGCCAACAAAGGCCAAACATCCGCGCTAGAACCCAACATTTCACAACCGACGACACAATCCACATCCTAAACCGATTATTACATCAAAAGAAACCAGGAAACTAGTCTCCGCGGCGAGCGGTGATGAGCTCTTTCGTGTCCTCAAGACGCTGCTTGAGAACATCCACGGATTCCTCCACCAGCCTTTGGCGCTCGTTGCGGAGCATGTCATTCTCGTCCATAAGTTTCTTCAACAAGGCACTGGTCTCCTCCTACAAGTCTGCACTTCGGACGATCTTCTCCCTCAGCAGGTCGCGCTCGGCCCGGAGCCTCTCATTACCTGCCCTTAGTTGCCAGATGACGCCGGTAGCCTGTTCAAACGAGGCTATCATGTCATCCTGCAACCTCGCCGAGCCAGAGATCTGATCCATCTGGCTATGGACGATCGCGTGCATGCGCCTGTAACAGTCGTCGCCTGCCCGCGAGAAATTTTCCCAGGCCGCTGCGGTGCGGCGGGACATCTGTGCTGCATTCGTGGCGCATCGGGACATCTCTGCTGCTTCCGCGGCGCGGTCGGACCAGTCTGCTACATCGACGGTGCGGCAGGACCTACGTGCTGCTTCAGCGGTGCGACGGGACCTCTGTTCTGCTACTTCCGCGTGGCGGGACATGTCGGCTGCTCTCGCAGCGAGGCGGGACATCTCTCGTGCTTCCGCTTCCATGCTCGCCTCTCCCTGGTGGCAATCTCTCGACCCAGAACTCACGCTGGCCATGGCAGACGCAAGGGAAGGATGCTGAATGACTTGTTTGTTTTTGTGGATGAGGAGTTGAGGAGGAATGTGCAGTCATCTTGGCATACTAGTATTTATAACCGAGTACTAATACGTTCCTAAGTGGGAAACCGTTTAGGTTGTGATTGGTGTGAACAGGTTTGCAATTCAATATAGCATGGAGTAATTTGGAATGTGACGAGACGTAAGCTCAAAATTTATTGAAGGTTCTAGTTTCGAAGTGCGGCACTATTCCCGGATGGAGTACTTCTTTTTCTACTCCCTCCTTTCCGGTTTTATAGGGCTTATCTCAAAATGTAAGTTTTTCCATTTTATAAGGCTCAATTTGGTTGTCCCCAACACATGTTCAGATTCCAAGGTGC
Organism: Triticum urartu; assembly: GCF_056163025.1. NCBI lineage: Eukaryota > Viridiplantae > Streptophyta > Magnoliopsida > Poales > Poaceae > Triticum > Triticum urartu. Next base: position 636,880,145 of record NC_141877.1, on the reverse strand, counting down.
ATTAAATCATTGTATGCAAGTATTAAGAGAAAATTGAGCAATGCATGTACTTTATGCATGCATGCATTGCAATTAATGCATTAAACCTATCTCTCGGGACTTCTCGCACGCACCATCGTGCCACCCACAAAAACTTGTACTCTGAGTTTAGTAGTACGTTATACAGGAAGAGAAGAGGTGCACGCACGCACTTGTCCTCTCACACACGCGTCTGTTTTTTCTCGAAAAGGAGGATGATGACCCCCGGCCTCTGCATCTGGGAGTCACACACACAAATTATTGAAATATATCGAGTGCAGTGCTTTGATGTGTCGCGTCAACTCGTACATCAACGAGAAGTTTGATTATCCTCTCCCTCGCGGACTTAACTGCACCTGCCTTTGGCTGGATGACAGGTTGGCCACACACCTGTAGGGCCCACCTATCATACACGCAAAGGCAGGAGCTTCCCTCCCTCGCCCATGAGCGTGGTGGCTGGCAAGACTAGGAGAAGCTTTCACTACACGCTCTCCCTCCCGCACGCGGTGGACATGCAGCAGTTCAATCGGTGTCAGATGGCCAGAAGCGTACTGTAGTACTCCTCCAGTGCAGTAGTATTCCATCATTGTTCGACTTCCCGAAGAGGCGAAGAGCCAAGCGTAGCCCGGACGCTCGTGTGGCAGTTTCATGTGTATAGTAGTCTAGGATAGCGTGTACCGTGCCTGTAAGATTAAAATCATTGGGGTCGGCTCCATGCTATGTGGCTGTCTTGAAGTTTTTTTTAAAATAAAATAGTCTTCTAGCCCTACCCAAAAACTGCCGCGCGTACTGCCCGGGAAAAGCCCCGCCCTCAACTTTTAACTACGCAAAAATAGTTCGAGCTTGTTCGTTCTATATAAATACAGTATTTACTGTATGTTTATTCACCCGTGGGGTTGTTCAATGAATGGAGGGGCGGGGAGCACAAGTGAATAGTACTGTAGTACTACTAGTAGTAAGTAGGAGTCATACAATAGTCACCTTAAATAGAGAGTTTCTTTTCTTTAATGCCACGTACACAAATTGAAACGCTTTTTGTGGAGAGAAAAAAGATAATCACTCCACTATATATGGACGCAGGGGCCTGAGCGCTTGCTTTACTAGGGTTTCTCTCTTTATTCTCTCATCCTCTCCAGATATAAACAAGACAGCGGTAGCGACATTTTCTCTCTGCTCACCGCTGGTCATAGATCCGGCCAGATCCCTTCGGCCAGTGTGTGTAGAGGACTAAAAGGTGCATCATTCACGCGGTCATCGCCGCCGAGGGAGGAAACCCACAGCTGCCGGAGGGGCCCGATACTCTGCCCATGCCGTTCTCTCCGACACATGGCCGGCTCGGGAGGTCCTCCGACCCTTCTTCCTCCCTGCTGTATTGTCCGCAGATCCGACCTGCCGCCGCCGACATCCCGGCGACCCTCAGGTATAAGTTCTTCGAAAGCGGCCTTGCTCTACTGCCTCAGCTCCCCACGTGTCTGCATGTGCATCTTTTTCTACTCCCATCAGCTCTTCCAAAGCCACCTAAATTTTTAATATTGTTAGAGGTAAAGCTACTTCATGCATTCGAATCTAGGGCTTTGTTCAAACAACGAAGAAAGGGGGGAAAGTTGTAGCATGAATCTAGGACTTGATTCAAAGAGGAAATAATATGGTGAAAGTAGTAGAGACCGGATACCCAACCGGTCTCTTGGTTAAAAAGGGAAATAATGGGAAAACGCAGTACAAACTAGATAAGGAACAGATCTATTATTGGTTGAGAAAAGGATAGAAAGTGGCGGCTGGTGGACAAGTCAACAGAGTATGTCCAGGATTATATTTGCTGCCATCACATAGTAAAAGGTCTCCAGGATTTGATTTGCTGCCCTCACATAGTAAAAGGTCTCAGGATTATATTTGTTGCCCTCACATAGTAAAAGGTCTCCAGGATTAGATTTCCTGCCCTCACATAGTAAAAGGTCTCCAGGATTAGATTTGCTGCCCTCACATAGTAAAAGGTCTCCAAGATTAGATTTGCTGCCCTCACATAGTACAATGGCACTCCTGCTATTTTCCCCAGTATGATAAGTAAGTTGCTCCTTTACGCTGCTGAGTGTCCTGGTGTCCCCACAGTCCCATGCCCTTAAACCAACTCTTTAGCTGCTGTTGATTTACTGTGTCTGGTAAACAAGCAATGCCACCATTAAAGTAATCCCATATTTGAGGAATCTCATTGTTGATCATAATGCTTCTGGTAACATGAAGCATTGCTGACATTTTAAAATTTCTACTGTCCTTGCGTGATTGCCATGAACATAATTAAGATGCTTATTTTCATTTTGTATATGTTTCGTATATTCTTATTGACCAACAACTGTTTACTTTCTATCTTTTTGTGCAGATAGGGATATCCATTTCACCTTGTTGCTATTGTGACCTTTTGGTGAACTGCACAAAGCACTTTTTTTTGGAATGAGTGTCTTGTGCAGTTCAACTAAAATGTCACGTGGGCAAAATCTCTCAATTTTGGTGGAACTGCACAAAATGGTGATTGGAGTTTCCAAAATCTCCGTCAAGTTCTGCTGGTAATCTCATGCAACATTTTATTAGCCTTTGCAAGATGGAGCCGTCACTGTCACCATAATGGCACTTTATTTTAGTGGAACTGCACAAAAGGATAAGAAAATTATAGTTGCACCTTACATGAGCCAGACAGCCAACCTTATTGTTCCTCAATTTTAGTGCAACTACTAAAGAAGAACCTGCCAGCTCACAAGAGCAAGTACTTCTTGCTAGATGAATGATGCAATCTTTGCTTCATTTCAGGTGAACTACAGAAAAATGTGCATGAATTGAATCATGGAACTCCAGGCAGACCTCATCCAAGTAGAGCTGGAGGTTAAGTTCAAGGAGGCCGCTATTAAAGCGAAATCATGCTCTCCTGTCTCCTTGTTTGTGTTGTGCAAACATGCTGTGCAAACAGGAATACTCAACTACAGATGTTGTGACGGTCAAGAGCATTCACCAAGTTCTTCAATTGTATGACATGGCTAGCCAAGATGGATTTAATCCCGATATTCACTTTATCAAAAGGCTCTAATCGGTTTGTTCTGAATCTTGCAAGCTGGGAATTAGTGAGATGTGTAGGCATCTTTGTTGTACTTATTATTTGGATCTTATTTGTTGGTTCTGAATCTTGCAAGCTGAGAAACACGGCAAGGGTGAAGTGGGGGAGAGGAAAACGAGAGGCAAATGGCAAATAATGTAATGCAAGAGATATGGATTGTGATGGGTACTTGGTATGTTGACTTTTTGCGTAGACTCCCCGGCAACGGCGCCAGAAATCCTTCTTGCTACCTCTTGAGCTTGCGTTGATTTTCCCCGAAGAGGAAGGGATGATGCAGCATAGTAGCGTAAGTATTTCCCTCAGTTTTTGAGAACCAAGGTATCAATCCAGTAGGAGGCCACGCTCAAGTCCCTCATACCTGCACAAAATGATAGCTACTCGCAACCAACGCGATTAGGGCTTGTCAATCCCTTCACGGTCACTTACGAGAGTGAGATCTAATATATATAATATTTTTGGTATAGAGATGCAAAGTAAAAAGTAAAGGCAAAGTAAAAAAGCAAAGCAAGATTAAAGTGATGGAGATTGATATGATGAGAATAGACCTGGGGGCCATAGGTTTCACTAGTGGCTTCTCTCAAGAGCATAAGTATTCTACGGTGGGTGAACCAATTACTATTGAGCAATTGACATAATTGAGCATAGTTATGAGAATATCTATGCATGATCATGTATATAGGCATCACGTCCATGACAAGTAGACCGAAACGATTCTGCATCTACTACTATTACTCCACTCATCGACCGCTATCCAGCATGCATCTAGAGTATTAAGTTAAAAACAGAGTAACGCCTTAAGCAAGATGACATGATGTAGAGAGATAAATTCATGCAATATGAAATAAACCCCATCTTTTTATCCTCGATGGCAACGATACAATACGTGCCTTGCCGCCCCTTCAGTCACTGGGAAAGGACACCGCAAGATCGAACCCAAAGCTAAGAACTTCTCCCATGGCAAGAACTACCAACCTAGTTGGCCAAACCGAACGGATAATTCGAAGAGACTTGCAAAGATAACCAATCATACATAAAAGAATTCAGAGAAGATTCAAATACTATTCATAGATAGACTTGATCATAAACCCACAATTCATCGGTCTCAACGAACACACCGCAAAAAGAAGATTACATCGAATAGATCTCCACAAGAGAGGGGAAGAACTTTGTATTGAGATCCAAAAAGAGAGAAGAAGCCATCTAGGTACTAACTATGGACCCGAAGGTCTGAGGTAAACTACTCACACTTCATCGGAGATGCTATGATGATGTAGAAGCCCTTCGTGATGACGCCCTCTCCGGCGGAGCTCCGGAATAGGCCCCAAGATGGGATCTCGTGGATACAGAAAGTTGCGGTGGTGGAATTAGGTTTTTGGCTCCTTTTTTGTTTGTTTAGGGGTACGTAGGTATATATAGGAGGAAGGAGTACGTCGGTGGAGCACCGAGGGGCCCATGAGGCAGGGGGCGCGCCCTAGGGGGGCACCCTCGTGACCGCCTCTCTGATGCCTTGGCGTAGGGTCCAAGTCTCCTGGATCACATTCGGTGAGAAAATCACGTTCCCGAAGGTTTCATTCCGTTTGGACTCCGTTTGATATTCCGTTTCTTCGAAACACTGAAATAGGCAAAAAACAACAATTCTGGGCTAGGCCTCCGGTTAATAAGTTAGTCCCAAAAATAATATAAAAGTGGAAAATAAAGCCCAATATAGTCCAAAACAGTAGGTAATATAGCATGGAGCAATCAATAATTATAGATACGTTGGAGACGTATCAGACATCCCCAAGCTTAATTCCTGCTCGTCCTCGAGTAGGTAATGATAAAAAGAGAATTTTTAATGTGGAGTGCTACTTGGCATAATTTCAATGTAAATCTTCTTAATTGTGATATGAATATTCAGATTCGAAAGATTCAAGACAAAAGTTTATAGACATAAAAATAATAATACTTCAAGCAAACTAACAAAGCAATTATGTCTTCTCAAAATAACATGGCCAAAGAAAGTTATCCCTACAAAATCATATAGTCTGGCTATGCTCTATCTTCACCACACAAAGTATTTAAATCATGCACAACCCCGATGACAAGCCAAGCAATTGTTTCATACGCTAACTTTTTCAAAACTTTTTCAATCTTCACGCAATACATGAGCGTGAGCCATGGATATAGCACTATAGGTGGAATGGAATGGTGGTTGTGGAGAAGATAAAAGGGAGAAGATAGTCTCACATCAACTAGGTGTATCAACGGGCTATGGAGATGCCCATCAATAGATATCATTGTGAGTGAGTAGGGATTTCCATGCAACAGATGAACTAGAGCTATAAGTATATGAAAGCTCAAAAAGAAACTAAGTGGGTGTGCATCCAACTTGCTTGCTCATGAAGACCTAGGGCAATTTGAGAAAGCCCATCATTGGAATATACAAGCCAAGTTCTATAATGAAAGATTCCCACTAGTATATGAAAGTGATAACATGAGAGACTCTCTACTATGAAGATCATGGTGCTACTTTGAAGCACAAGTGTGGTAAAAGGATAGTAACATTGTCCCTTCTCTCTTTTTCTCTCATTTTTTTTATTTGGGCCTTTTCTCCTTTTTTATATGGCCTCTTTTTATTTGGGCTTCTTTGGCCTCTTTTTTTTCGTCCGGAGTCTCATCCCGACTTGTGGGGGAATCATAGTTTCCATCATTCTTTCCTCACTGGGACAATGCTCTAATAATGATGATCATCACACTTTTATTTTTCTTACAATTCAACAATTACAACTCGATACTTAGAACAAAATATGACTCTATATGAATGCCTCCGGCGGTGTACCGGGATATGCAATATGACAATGATGGAGTGTGTCATAATAAACGGAACGGTGGAAAGTTGCATGGCAATATATCTCGGAATGGCTATGGAAATTCCATAATAGGTAGGTATGGTGGTTGTTTTGAGGAAGGTATATGGTAGGTGTATGATACCGGCGAAAAGTGCGCGGTATAAGCAAAGGTGGAAGGGTGAGAGTGTGTATAATCCATGGACTCAACATTAGTCATAAAGAACCCATATACTTATTTTAAAAATCTAGAAGTTATCAAAGCAAAGTATTATGCGCATGCTCCTAGGGGGATAGATTGGTAGGAAAAGACCATCGCTCGTCCCCGACCGCCACTCATAAGGAAGACAATCAATAAATAAATCATGCTCCGACTTCATCACATAACGGTTCACCATACGTGCATGCTATGGGAATCACAAACTTTAACACAATTATTCTTTAAATTCACAACTACTCATCTAGCATGACTTTAATATTATCACCTCCATATCTCAAAACAATTATCATGCTTCAATCTTTCCTTAGTATTCAACACACTCAAGAGAAAGTTTCACAAATCTTGAATACCAAGCATATTATTATTAAGCAAATTACCATGCTATTAAGACTCTCAAAATAATTTAAGTGACGCATGAGAGATCAATAGTTTCTTTAAAACAAATCCACCACCGTGCTCTAAAAGATCTAAGTGAAGCACATAGAGAAAAATTATAACACTAAAAGATATAAGTGAAGCACATAGAGCAAAATCATAATGCTCAAAAGATATAAGTGAAGCACATAGAGTATTCTATCAAATTTTAATTCGTGTATGGCTCTCTCAAAAGGTGTGTATGATACGTATCCAACGTATCTATAATTTTTGATTGCTCCATGCTATATTATCTACTATTTTGGGCATTATTGGGATTTATTATCCACTTTTATATTACTTTCGGGACTAACCTATTAACCGGAGGCCCAGCCCAGATTTGCTGTTTTATGCCTATTTGAGTGTTTTGAAGAAAAGGAATATCAGACGGAGTCGAAACAGAACGAAATCAACTAGAGAAGTTATTTTCGGAACGAAAGCCACCCGATGGACTTGGACCCCACGTCAAGGAAGGAAGGAGGATCTCACAAGGGTAGGGGCGCGCCCCCTGCCTCGTGGGGCCCTCGTGGCTCCCCTGACGTGCTTCTTCTGCCTATATAACTCCATATACCCTAAAACTTCCAGAACACACAATGGATCGGGAGTTCCGCCGCCAGAAGCCTCCGTAGCCACCGAAAGCCAATCTAGACCCATTCCGACACCCTGCCGGAGGGGGAATCCTTCTCCGATGGCCATCTTCATCATCCCGGTGCTCTCCATGATGAGGAGGGAGTAATTCTCCCTCGGGGCTGAGGGTATGTACCAGTAGCAATGTGTTTGATCTCTCTCTCTCTCTCTCTCGTGTTCTTGAGGTGATACGATCTTGATGTATCGCGAGCTTTGCTATTATAGTTGGATCTTATGTTTCTCCTCCCCCTCTACTCTCTTGTAATGAATTGAGTTTTCCCTTGATAGTTATCTTATTGGATTGAGTCCTTAAAGATTTGAGAACACTTGATGTATGTCTTGCCGTGGATATCTATGGTGACAATGGGATATCACATGATTCACTTGATGTATGTTTTGGTGACCAACTTGCGGGTTCCGCCCATGAACCTATGCATAGGGGTTGGCACACGTTTTCGTCCTGATTCTCCGGTAGAAACATTGGGGCACTCTTTGAGGTTCTATGTGTTGGTTGAATAGATGAATCTGAGATTGTGTGATGCATATCGTATAATCATACCCACGGATACTTGAGGTGACATTGGAGTATCTAGGTGACATTAGAGTTTTGTTTGATTTGTGTCTTAAGGTGTTATTCTAGTACGAACTCTAGGGCTGTTTGTGACACTTATATGAATATCCCAACGGCTTGATTGGAAAGAATAACTTTGAGGTGGTTTCGTACCCTACCATAATCTCTTCGTTCGTTCTCTGCTATTAGTGACTTTGGAGTGACTCTTTGTTGCATGTTGAGGGATAGTTATGTGATCCAATTATGTTAGTATTGTTGAGGGAACTTACACTAGTGAAAGTATGAACCCTAGGCCTTGTTTACTAGCATTGCAATACCGTTTAGGCCCACTTTTATCACTTGCTACCTTGCTGTTTTTATATTTTAAGATTACAAAAACTATTATCTACCATCCATATACCACTTGTATCACCATCTCTTTGCCGAACTAGTGCACCTATACAATTTACCATTGTATTGGGTGTGTTGGGGACACAAGAGACTCTTTGTTATTTGGTTGCAGGGTTGCTTGAGAGAGACCATCTTCATCCTACGCCTCCTACGGATTGATAAACCTTAGGTCATCCACTTGAGGGAAATTTGCTACTGTCCTACAAACCTCTGCACTTGGAGGCCCAACAACGTCTACAAGAAGAAGGTTGTGTAGTAGACATCAAGCTCTTTTCTAGCGCCGTTGCTGGGGAGGTTAGCGCTTGAAGGTATATCTTTAGATCTTGCAATCGAGTCTTTTAGTTTCTTGTTTTATCACTAGTTTAGTTTATAAAAGAAAACTATAAAAAATGGAATTGAGTTTGTCTCATACGCTTCACCTTTTTAATATCTTTCGTGAGTATGATGGAAAGGAAAATTGTGCTCAAGTGCTAGAAGAAGAATGTATTAAAATGTTTGGCACTAAATATTTGAATGATGAGCATGATTGCAATGTTGTTAGTATGAATTCCTTGAATATCCATGATGCTAATGATATGCAAAGCCACAAGTTTGGGGAAGCTATGTTTGATGAAGATGATATTTTTGTCCCCCATGTTTTGATGAGCAAATTTATTATGATGAAAGCATGCCTCCTATATATGATGATTATTGTGATGACACGCATGCTTTAAAGAATAATAATAACAATGAAACTTGTCATCTTTATTTCAATTTTCAATCCCATGATAGTTACTCTGTTGAGTTTGCTCCCACTACTATTAATGAGAAGAATTTTGCTTGTGTGGAGAGTAATAAAATTTCTATGCTTGTAGATCATGAAAATAATGCTTTAGGTGCTGGTTATATTGTTGAATTCATTCATGATGATACTGAAAATTATTATGAGGGAGGAATATATGCTTGTAGGAATTGCAATAATATCAAGTTTCCTCTCTATGTGCTTAAAGTTTCAAAGTTATGCTTCTTTTGCCCTCCTATGCTAGTTGATTATTGTTCCCATAAGTTGTTTGCTCACAAAATCCCTATGCATAGTAAGTGGGTTAGACTTAAATGTGCTAGTCATATTCCTCATGATGCTCTCTTTATGTTACAATTCTTATCTTTTATGTGAGCATCATTGAAATCATCGTGCCTAGCTAGGGGCGTTAAACGATAACGCTTGTTGGGAGGCACCCAATATTATTTTTATTCCTTGCTTTTTATTCCTGTTTAGTAATAAATAATTCATCTAGACTCTGTTTAGATGTGGTTTTATGCTTTTAATTAGTGTTTGTGCCAAGTAGAACCTTTGGGAAGACTTGGGGGAAGTCTTGTTGATCATGCTGTCAAAAACAGAAACTTTAGCGCTCACGCGAATTGCTGCCATATTTTATTGGAGAGTGTTATTTAGTTAATTATTTTTGCATATGATTAATAGATAAATTCCTCAGGTCCAGCAATTTATTTGAGAATTTTATGAGTTCCAGAAGTATACGTTTGATCCAGATTACTACAGACTGTTCTGTTTTTGACAGATTCTGTTTTTCATGTGTTGTTTGCTTATTTTGATGAATCTATGGCTAGTAAAATAGTTTATAAACCATAGAGAAGTTGAAATACAGTAGGTTTAACACCAATATAAATAAAGAATGAGTTCACTACAGTACCTCAAAGTGGTGATTTACTTTCTTATACTAACGGAGCTTACGAGTTTTCTGTTAAGTTTTGTGTTGTGAAGTTTTCTAGTTTTGGGTAAGGATTCGATGGACTATGGAATAAGGAGTGGCAGGAGCCTAAGCTTGGGGATGCCCCGGAAGGCATCCCCTCTTTCATCTTCGTTCATCGGTAACTTTACTTGGAGCTATATTTTTATTCACCACATGATATGTGTTTTGCTTGGAGCGTCAATTTATTTTGTCAGGATTTGCTTGCTGTTATTTAGAACAATCTTTTGCATCTTTTATTCCAATAAAAGTGGCATTGATAGCCTTTACCATGCCTATGTTACAAGTCTTCATGTTGCTGTTTGAAAACAGAAAGTTTACCGCTGTTGCAATAATTCCCTAGAAAAGTCAGAATGTGATAAAATGTTGAAACCTTTTGCATATTAAGCTCTGATAAATTTAATACAGTGGGAATTTTCTTTCATAATTTTTGGATCTAGGGAAGTATGGATGTTGCAGCATTCTTTACAGACTATCCTGTTTAGGAAGATTGCTGTTATGTTTGCATTGTTTGCATATGGTTGCTTCTTAAATGATTCTATTTGAGGATAGGACTATTAAATATGCAGAGGCATTTAGTATGCAATGTTGAATAATAATTTTAGTGATTTGCTACAAGTAGAGTATGATAAGGTTTTTGCAATGGTTTATACTAACTTATCTCACGAGTCCTTGTTGAGTTTTGTGTGGATGAAGCTTTTGAGGTTTAGGGAGACCATGATATGAGAGGAATTAAGGAGACACAAAATCTCAAGCTTGGGGATGCCCAACGCACCCCAAGATAATATTTCAAGAAGTCTCAAGCATCTAAGCTTGGGGATGCCCCCGTTGGCATCCCACCTTTCTTCTTCAACAAACTATCGGTTAGTATCGGTTGATCCTAAGTTTTTGCTTCTTCACATGATGTTTTCCATTCTTAGAATGTCATTTTATTTTGCTTTGCTTGCTGTTTGAATAGAATAACAAGATCTGAAATTATTAAATGTTAGAGAGTCTTCACATAGTTGCATAATTATTCGACTACTCATTGATCTTCACTTATATCTTTCGGAGTAGTTTGTCATTTGCTCTAGTGCTTCAATTATATCTTTTAGAGCATGGTGGTAGTCTTATTTTGAAGAAATAGATGAACTCTCATGCTTCACTTATATTATTTTTTGAGTCTTAAATAGCATGGTAATTTGCTTAAAATCCTAATATGCTTGGTATGCAAGATTAATAATAAAACTCTCTTACGAGTGTGTTGAATACTATGAGAAGTTTGATACTTGATAATTGTTTTGAGATATGAGGATGGTGATATTAGAGTCATGCTAGTTGAGTGGTTATGAATTTGAGAAATACTTGTGTTGAAGTTTGTGATTCCCGTAGCATGCACGTATGGTGAACCGTTATGTGATGAAGTCGGAGCATGATTTATTTATTGATTGTCTTCCTTATGAGTGGCGGTCGGGGATGAGCGATGGTCTTTTCCTACCAATCTATCCCCCTAGGAGCATGCGCGTAGTACTTTGTTTCGATAACTAATAGATTTTTGCAATAAGTATGTGAGTTGTTTATGACTAATGTTGAGTCCATGGATTATACGCACTCTCACCCTTCCACCATTGCTAGCCTCTCTAGTACCGCGCAACTTTTTTCGGTACCATACACCCACCATATACCTTCCTCAAAACAGCCACCATACCTACCTATTATGGCATTTCCATAGCCATTCTGAGATATATTGCCATGCAACTTTCCACCATTCCGTTTATTATGACACACTCCATCATTGTCATATTGCTTAGCATGATCATGTAGTTGACATCGTATTTTTGGCAAAGCCACCGTTCATAATTCTTCCATACATGTCACTCTTGAGTCATTGCACATCCCGGTACACCGCCGGAGGCATTCATATAGAGTCATATCTTGTTCTAAGTATCGAGTTGTAATTCATGAGTTGTAAGTAAATAAAAGTGTGATGATCATCATTATTAGAGCATTGTCCCAGTGAGGAAAGGATGATGGAGACTATGATTCCCCCATAAGTCGGGATGAGACTCCGGACGAAAATAAAAAAAGAGGAGAAAGGCCATAAAAAAAGAGAAGGCCCAAAAAAAAGAGAAAAGAGAAAGGCCATAAAAAAGGGGGAAAGGCCAAATAAAAAAATTAGAGAAAAAGAGAGAAGGGACAATGTTACTATCCTTTTACCACACTTGTGCTTCAAAGTAGCACCATGATCTTCATGATAGAGAGTCTCCTATGTTGTCACTTTCATATACTAGTGGGAATCTTTCATTATAGAACTTGGCTTGTATATTCCAATGATGGGCTTCCTCAAAATGCCCTAGGTCTTCGTGAGCAAGCGAGTTGGATGCACACCCACTAGTTTCTTCCGTTGAGCTTTCATACACTTATAGCTCTAGTGCATCCGTTGCATGGCAATCCCTACTCACTCACATTGATATCTATTGATGGGCATCTCCATAGCCCATTGATACGCCTAGTTGATGTGAGACTATCTTCTCCCTTTTTGTCTTCTCCACAACCACCATTCTATTCCACCTATTGTGCTATATCCATGGCTCACGCTCATGTATTGCGTGAAGATTGAAAAAGTTTGAGAACATCAAAAGTATGAAACAATTGCTTGGCTTGTCATCGGGGTTGTGCATAATTTAAATATGTTGTGTGGTGAAGATGGAGCATAGCCAGACTATATGATTTTGTAGGGATAGCTTTCTTTGGCCATGTTATTTTGAGAATACATAATTGCTTAGTTAGTATGCTTGAAGTATTATTATTTTTATATCAATATTAAACTTTTGTCTTGAATCTTATGGATCTGAATATTCATATCACAAGTAAGAAGAATTACATTGAAATTATGCCAACTAGCATTCCACATCAAAAATTATCTTTTTATCATTTACCTACTCGAGGACGAGCATGAATTAAGCTTGGGGATGCTTGATACATCTCCAACGTATCTATAATTTTTTATTGCTCCATGCTATATTATCTACTGTTTTGGGCATTATTGGGCTTTATTATCCACTTTTATATTACTTTCGGGACTAACCTATTAACTGGACGCCCAGCCCAGATTTGATGTTTTATGCCTATTTCAGTGTTTTGAAGAAAAGTAATATCAGACGGAGTCGAAATGGAATGAAATCACCTAGAGAAGTTATTTTTGGAACGAAAGCCACCCGATGGACTTGGACCCCACGTCAAGGAAGGAAGGAGGAGCTCACGAGGGTAGGGGCGCGGCCCCTGCCTCGTGGGGCCCTCGTGGCTCCCCTGATGTGCTTCTTCTGCCTATATAACTCCATATACCCTAAAACTTCCAGAACACACAATAGATCGGGAGTTCCACCGCCAGAAGCCTCCGTAGCCACCGAAAGCCAATCTAGACCCGTTCCGGCACCCTGCCGGAGGGGGAATCCTTCTCCGGTGGCCATCTTCATCATCCTGGTGCTCTCCATGACGAGGAGGGAGTAGTTTTCCCTCAGGGATGAGGATATGTACCAGTAGCTATGTGTTTGATCTCTCTCTCTCTCTCTCTCTCGTGTTCTTGAGGTGATACGATCTTGATGTATCGCGAGCTTTGCTATTATAGTTGGATCTTATGTTTCTCCTCCCCCTCTACTCTCTTGTAATGAATTGAGTTTTCCCCTTGAAGTTATCTTATCGGATTGAGTCTTTAAAGATTTGAGAACACTTGATGTATGTCTTGCCATGGATATCTGTGGTGACAATGGGATATCACGTGATTCACTTGATGTATGTTTTGGTGACCAACTTGCGGGTTCCGCCCATGAACCTATGCATAGGGGTTGGCACATGTTTTCGTCGTGATTCTCTGGTAGAAACTTTGGGGCATTCTTTGAGGTTCTATGTGTTGGTTGAATAGATGAATCTGAGATTGTGTGATGCATATCGTATAATCATTCCCACGGATACTTGAGGTGACATTGGAGTATCTAGGTGACATTAGGGTTTTGGTTGATTTGTGTCTTAAGGTGTTATTCTAGTACGAACAATAGGGCTGTTTGTGACACTTATAGGAATAGCCCAACGGATTGATTGGAAAGAATAACTTTGAGGTGGTTTCGTACCCTACCATAATCTCTTCGTTCGTTCTCCGCTATTAGTGACTTTGGCATGACTCTTTGTTGCATGTTGAGGGATAGTTATGTGATCCAATTGTGTTAGTATTGTTGAGGGAACTTACACTAGTGAAAGTATGAACCCTAGGCCTTGTTTCCTAGCATTGCAATACCGTTTACGCTCACTTTTATCACTTGCTACCTTGCTGTTTTTATATTTTCAGATTACAAAAACTATTATCTACCATCCATATACCACTTGTATCACCATCTCTTTGTCGAACTGGTGCACCTATACAATTTACCATTGTATTGGGTGTGTTGGGGACACAAGAGACTCTTTGTTATTTGGTTGCAGGGTTGCTTGAGAGAGACCATCTTCATCCTACGCCTCCTACGGATTGATAAACCTTAGGTCATCCACTTAAGGGAAATTTGCTACTGTCCTACAAACATCTGCACTTGGAGGCCCAACAACGTCTACAAGAAGAAGGTTGTGTAGTAGACATCAGTGTACATCAAGGATGATTGTGGCATACTAAAACACAAGGACACAAATAATAAAGACACTCCAAGCAAAACACATATCATGTTGGTGAAAAAAAATATAGCTCCAAGTAAATTACCGATGGAAGTGGACGAAAGAGGGGCTGCCTTCCGGGGCATCCCCAAGCTTTGACTTTTTGGTGCCCTTGGATTATCTTGGGGGTGCCATGGGCATCCCCAAGCTTAGGATCTTGCCACTCCTTGTTCCATAATCCATCAAAAGAATTCACCCCAAACTTGAAAACTTCACAACACAAAACTTAAAGCCCAAAAGACCACTTCAAGGTACTGTAATGAAATAATTATTTATTTATATTGGTGTTAAACCTACTGTATTCCAACTTCTCTATGTATTATAAACTATTTTACTAACCATAGATTCATCAAAATAAGCAAATAACACACGAAAAACAGAATCTGTCAAAAAACAGAACAGTCTGTAGTAATCTGTAGCTAGCGCAAGATCTGGAACCCCAAAAATTCTAAAATAAATTTCTGGACGTGAGTAATTTATCTATTAATCATCTGAACAAAGAATTAACTAAATAGCACTCTTCAAATAAAAATGACAGAAGTTCTCGTGAGCACTAAAGTTTCTGTTTCTTTCAATCCCACTTTCATCAATTTCATCATAAAGATCTAAATACTCCGAATTTTTAGAATGCCTTATAGGTAAAGGAAGATCATATTCAGTTTCATTAAGATTCATATTGCAAAACAAATATTTAATAGGAGACACATCAATAACTTTTAGATCTTCATCTTGATTTTCATAGGATTTGGAAGAACACGCTTTAATAAAGGCATCTTTGGAAGCACGCATCCTAGCGGTTCTTTCCTTGCACTCATCAATGGAAATTCTCATGGCTTTGAGAGACTCATTGATATCATGCTTAGGAGGAATAGATCTAAGCTTTAAAGAATCAATCTCGAGAGAAATTCTATCAACGTTCCTAGTCAAATCATCAACTTTAAGCAATTTCTCTTCAAGCAAAGCATTAAAATTCTTTTGCGAATTCATAAACTCTTTAACACTATTCTCAAATTCAGAGGGCATCCTATTATAATTTCCACAAGAGTTGTTGTAGGAATTCCCATAATTATTAGAAGGATTACTAGGATATGGCCTAGGATTAAAATTCCCTCTATAAGCGTTGTTACCAAAATTATTCCTACCAACAAAATTCACATCCATAGATTCATTGTTATTCTCAATCAAAGTAGACAAAGGCATATCATTAGGATCAGAAGAAACACTCTTAGTAGCAAATAATTTCATAAGTTCATCCATCTTTCCACTCAAAACATTGATTTCTTCTATCGCATGCACTTTTTTTATTAGAAGATCTTTCAGTATGCCATTGAGAATAATTAACCATAATATTATCTAGGAGTTTAGTAGCATCTCCTAAAGTGATTTCCATAAAAGTGCCTCCCGCGGACGAATCTAAAAGATTTCTAGAAGCGAAATTCAATCCAGCATAAAAATTTTGTATAATCATCCACAAATTCAAACCATGAGTAGGGCAATTACGTATCATTAATTTCATTCTATCCCAAGCTTGTGCAACATGTTCATGATCAAGTTGCTTAAAATTCATAATATCGTTTCTAAGAGAGATGATCTTAGCGGGAGGGAAATACTTAGAGATAAAAGCATCTTTGCACTTGTTCCAAGAATCAGTACTATTTTTAGGCAAAGACGAAAACCAAGGTTTAGCA
Source organism: Triticum urartu (assembly GCF_056163025.1). Lineage (NCBI taxonomy): Eukaryota > Viridiplantae > Streptophyta > Magnoliopsida > Poales > Poaceae > Triticum > Triticum urartu. The sequence continues at coordinate 636,863,870 of NC_141877.1, read as the reverse complement.
CGGTCTCTAAGCGAAAAAGGAAATAGCTTCAATTTAACGACATCATTATCGACATCGTTTTTCTTTTGCATATCACATAAATCAACGAAGCTATTCAGATGAGTAGCGGCATCTTCACTAGGAAGGCTAGCGAATTGATCTTTCATAACAAGATTCAACAAAGCAGTATTAATTTCACAAGATTCAGCATCGGTAAGAGGAGCAATCGGAGTGCTAAGGAAATCATTATTATTGGTATTGGTGAAGTCACACAATTTGGTAGTATCTTGAGCCATCATGACAAACAAGCAAACTAGCACACGAGCAGACAAGAGCAAACGGGAAAAAGAGGCAAATAGAGAGGGAGGATAGAGAGAGAGAGGGCGAATAAAACGGCAAGGGTGAAGTGGGGGAGAGGAAAACGAGAGGCAAATGGCAAATAATGTAATGCAAGAGATAGGGATTGTGATGGGTACTTGGTATGTTGACTTTTTGCGTAGACTCCCCGGCAACGGCGCCAGAAATCCTTCTTGCTACCTCTTGAGCTTGCGTTGGTTTTCCCCGAAGAGGAAGAGATGATGCAGCAGAGTAGCGTAAGTATTTCCCTCAGTTTTTGAGAACCAAGGTATCAATCCAGTAGGAGGCCACGCTCAAGTCCCTCATACCTGCACAAAACGATAGATACTCGCAACCAACACGATTAGGGGTTGTCAATCCCTTCACGGTCACTTACGAGAGTGAGATCTGATAGATATAATATTTTTGTTATTTTTGGTACAGAGATGCAAAGTAAAAAGTAAAGGCAAAGTAAAAAAGCAAAGCAAGATTAAAGTGATGGAGATTGATATGATGGGAATAGACCCAGGGGCCATAGGTTTCACTAGTGGCTTCTCTCAAGAGCATAAGTATTCTACGGTGGGTGAACAAATTACTGTTGAGCAATTGACAGAATTGAGCATAGTTATGAGAATATCTATGCATGATCATGTATATAGGCATCACATCCGTGACAAGTAGACCGAAACGATTCTGCATCTACTACTATTACTCCACTCATCGACCGCTATCCAGCATGCATCTAGAGTATTAAGTTAAAAACAGAGTAACGCCTTAAGCAAGATGACATGATGTAGAGAGATAAATTCATGCAATATGAAATAAACCCCATATTGTTATCCTCGATGGCAACGATACAATACGTGCCTTGCTGCCCCTTCTATCACTGGGAAAGGACACCGCAAGATCGAACCCAAAGCTAAGCACTTCTCCCATGGCAAGAACTACCAATCTAGTTGGTCAAACCAAACGGATAATTCGAACAGACTTGCAAAGATAACCAATCATACATAAAAGAATTTAGAGAAGATTCAAATATTATTCATAGATAGACTTGATCATAAACCCACAATTCATCGGTCTCAACAAACACACCGCAAAAAGAAGATTACATTGAATATTTCTCCACAAGAGAGGGGGAGAACTTTGTATTGAGATCCAAAAAGAGAGAAGAAGCCATCTAGCTACTAACTATGGACCCGAAGGTCTAAGGTAAACTACTCACACTTCATCGGAGAGGCTATGATGATGTAGAAGCCCTCCGTTAGGACGGCCCTCTCCGGCGGAGCTCTGGAACAAGCCCCAAGATGTTATCTCGTGGATACAGAAAGTTGCGGCGGTGGAATTAGGTTTTGGCTCCTTTTCTGTTCGTTTGGGGGTACGTAGGTATATATAGGAGGAAGGAGTACGTCGGTGGAGCACCGAGGGGCCCACAAGGCAGGGGGCGCGCCCTAGGGGGGGGCGCCCCCCACCCTCGTGACCGCCTCTCTGATGCCTTGGCATAGGGTCCAAGTCTCCTGGATCACTTTCGGTGAGAAAATCACGTTCCCGAAGGTTTCATTCCATTTGGACTCCGTTTGATATTCCGTTTCTTCGAAACACTGAAATAGGCAAAAAAACAGCAATTCTGGGCTGGGCCTCCGGTTAATAGGTTAGTCCCAAAAATAATATAAAAGTGGAAAATAAAGCCCAATATAGTCCAAAACAATAGATAATATAGCATGGAGCAATCAAAAATTATAGATACGTTGGAGACGTATCACAGCCGCAGCGTCATGATCAAGCGTGCCAGGAAGGTCTAGATGTTGTAATTTATCTGTTTATAAGCACCTGTATCATCTGAGTGTTTCATGCATTAGCCTATGTGTCGTAATTATATGTTTTGTCCAAAATATTTCTTTTAAGAACCCATTAACCTGTTTTCTTTTTTAGTGGCTATTTGCTTATGTATCTAAACTAGTTCTCTTGTCCATAAAAAAAACTAGTTCACTCGGCTTCCGTGCTTTGAATCTCCTTCCTCCCAACATATTCCCCTCCTCAGGTGGACCCAGCAGGTCTCTGAATTTTCTCCCACTTTCTTTTTCGATGTAAACTGAGTTTTCTCCCAGTACTTTCCCCTAGAACCAACTCAACTGTCCCACGTCTAGCCTAAAAAATAATAATACCCCATGTACTATTAACTCATCAAATTAAAATGATATTTTATTTCGTAAGTTGAAAGTTCTTACAAAATAATAATAATAATTGTTTATATATAACTTGGCAAGATAACTCTTAGTGATTGCGTACATAAGCTTGCAAAGATTTTACTGACATGCAATCATGTGTTTATGTTTTTATAACATTTCTCCGTCTAGCCCAACATGATATTTTCACCCAGCCCAGCAAGTCTGCGGATTTCGAGAAAAATGCAAATTGGATTTAAACGGGCTGCATAGATGCTACATCATTGTTTCACCTAGCCCACCAAATGGACTAAAAAACAAATGGACTGATAGCTGGGTCCACGGCCACAGCCTAGTTTTTTTGTGTTTTGCCAAGTAAGTCACTTTGTTAGGCCTGTTGGAGTGCAAATCTTTCAAGACGAGGAGAGCTTTCATTCGGCTGGCCGAGAAAATGGCCCATCAGTAATGAGAAATGGGATGTACATTTTTAAAACACATCAAACCGGCAATTAGTTTCAAAAATCTTTTTTTTTCATTTCAAGATTTTAAATTACATTAATTTTTATGCGTGGAGAATTTGTTGGATTTTATATTGATATACATTTATTTTTAAAATCAGTTTGAATGCGAGTCGAAATTTCAGGATTAAAAACAGTTTGGACCACACTAAAATATGCAAAATTTCGTATAATTTTTGAACGTGGCCACAATATGGGCTGTAATGCTAACAAAAAGAATATGGGCTTCAAAAAAAACCTTAAGAATTAGCAAATGGGTTGTATGCTGTTTTCCACAGATTTGAGACTTTCCTAAAAAAAGGTTGACGCACAAGCAGTAACAGTTGGATGTCCATCGAACGGCCGTCGTGCTTCTTCAATCTCTGCTCTTCCTGCTCCAGCCGCTCAAACAAGTGCCGGTGGGAGGACTGCCTGCTCCCTCCTCCCCGCGGCCGGCTATGCTGCCGCGCAGGCCTCAGCACCCCACCGTACTCCCTTCGCTGGCCTAGCCATCCCTCTACTCACCCACACCTGCTGTTATTCTCCGGCGACGGCAGACGAACCGGTAAACCCTCGTACAGTCGTACTCCCCTCCGCATGAGAAATAACTACAGAGTCTTCCCTGCCTCCGTGCCGTTCCCTTCCTAGGCCTCACCGTCGTCCACCGCCCTGGTGCTCTCGGCGTGGCCTGGTCAACATGGTCAACGACCAACATGCATCTGAAGTGGACTATACATGGAGAGGCCGACAGCTGGGTCCATGGCCGCATGCAAGGAAATGCCTCCTTATTACGTGCAAAATAACGATTCCTCCACTTGACATCAGGGACCCACCGAAAGGGCCTCTGTATTTCGCGAAAAAAACGTTACCGCCGCTGACAGCTCGGACCCACCAGCTATACCTTCGCACGCAAGGAAGTGCCTCCTTATTACGCACAAAAAATGAATACTCCCCCTGTTAGCTAGGACCCAGTATAGTGGCAGGCTGACTTTTGGGCCTACTAAGTTGACGGGAACGAAGGGCTTTGTCAAGTTAGTCAATATATGCACGATTCTAGCTCCAGTGACCGTACGATGTCCATCCAACGGCCGTAGTGCTTCTTCAACCTCTGGTCTTCTTGCTCCAGCCGCCCAAACCAGCGCCGGTCGTGCCTCGTGCTCCTGCCTCCCATGACCGTATGCGATGCGGTGGAGGCCTCACCGCCCCCTACTACTCCCGCCGTTGGCAAGGCCATCCCTCTACTCACCCACACCCCCTGTTATTCTATGGCGATGGCAGCCTACACCGCAGCGAACCAGTGAACCCTCGTACTCCTCTATGTGTGGGCATCCACTGCCGCGTCTTCCCCAGCTCCGCGTCGTCCCCTTCCTAGGCCTCGCCGTCGTCCACCACCCTGGTGCTCTCGGAGCGGCGTGGTCAACGTGGTTAAGGAATGGCTTCCATCGGACATGGAATGTACGTGGAGAGGCTGACAGCTGGGTCCACGGCCGTAGCAAGGAAGTGCCTCCTTATTACGTGCAAAATAATTATTCCTCCACCTGACAGCAGGGACCCACCGGATGGGCCACCGTATTTCACGAAAAAACGTTTCCCCCTGACTGCTGGGACCCACCAGCTACACCTTCGCACGCACGGAAGTGCATCCGGGCAAAAAAACAAAATGATTCGCCCCCTGACTATTGGGACCCACCAGCTACATCTTCGCACGCAAGGAAGTGCCTAACAGTCGGGAACACTTTATACTGTTACATTACTTGTGATACTGTTCGGAGATGGGGGCTGAAGGGGCAGGTGGCTCCATCCCGGTAGAGGTGGGCCTGGGTTCCCGACGGCCCCGACTGTTACTTTGTGGCGGAGCGACGGGGCAGGTTGAGACCACCTAGGAGAGAGGTGGGCCTGGCCCTGTTCGGCGTTCGCGGATACTTAACACGCTTAATGAGATCTTGGTATTTGATCTGAGTCTGGCTGCTGGCCTATACGCACTAACCATCTACGCGGGGACAGTTATGGGCACTCGACGTCGTGGTATCAGCCGAAGCCTTCGTGACGTCAGCGACTGAGTGGCGCGCGCTGGATTGGACCGTAAGCCTGCTCTTGTATTAAGGGGGCTAGTTCTGCTTCCGGCCGCGTTCGCAACGTGCAGGTGTGCAAAGGGCGATGGGCCCAGACCCCTGCGCCATAGGATTTAGACCGGCGTGTTGACCTCTCTGTTGTTCCTAGGTAGGGCTGCGACGTGTTGATCTTCCGAGGCCGGGCATGACCCAGGAAAGTGTGTCCGGCCAAATGGGATCGAGCGTGTTGGGTTATGTGGTGCACCCCTGCAGGGAAGTTAATCTATTTGAATAGCCGTGATCTTCGGTAACAGGACGACTTGGAGTTGTACCTTGACCTTATGACAACTAGAACCGGATACTTAATAAAACACACCCTTCCAAGTGCTAGTTACAACCGGTGATCGCTCTCTCACAGGGCGATGAGGGGAGGATCATCGGTTAGGATTATGCTATACGATGCTACTTGGAGGACTTCAGTCTACTCTCTTCTACATGCTGCAAGATGGAGGTGGCCAGAAGCGTAGTCTTCGATAGGATTAGCTATCCCCCTCTTATTCTGGCTTTCTGCAGTTCAGTCCACCGATATGGTCCTTTACACATTTACCCATGCATATGTAGTGTAGCTCCTTGCTTGCGAGTACTTTGGATGAGTACTCACGGTTGCTTTCTCCCTCTTTTCCCCCTATCCCTTCTACCTGGTTGTCGCAACCAGATGTTGGATCCCAGGATCCAGACGCCACCGTCGACGACGACTCCTACTACATCGGAGGTGCCTACTACTATGTGCTGCCCGCTGACGACGACCAGGAGTAGTTTAGGAGGATCCCAGGCAGGAGGCCTGCGCCTCTTTCGATCTGTATCCCAGTTTGTGCTAGCCTTCTTAAGGCAAACTTGTTTAACTTATGTCTGTACTCAGATATTGTTGCTTTCGCTGACTCGTCTATGACCGAGCTCTTGTATTCGAGCCCTCGAGGCCCCTGGCTTGTAATATGATGCTTGTATCACTTATTTTATTTGTAGAGTTGTGTTGTGATATCTACCCGTGAGTCCTTGATCTTGATCATACACATTTGCGTGCATGATTAGTGTACGGTCAAATCGGGGGCGTCACACACCTGGTCGAAGGTACGTAGCGTTGTCATTCTGGTCGCGAATGTGTACGTACATATATATTGGTCGATGTAAAGGCGTGCACGTGTCGTAGTAGAGGCGCGCACATGTCGTAGTAGAGGTGCGCACGTAGCGTGTACACGTACGTACAGCGGCCAGGGTGCAAGAAAGAAAATACGGACATGTACGTACATACGGGCAGGGTCTCGAACTCCTACTCGCGCATACGTACAGCCAGGGCTCGTGTACATGGCTGGGTCGGAATGGAGAAACATCATCGTCGTCGTGTTCGTGGGGAGGCAATGGAATGCGTCGTGTTCATGGGGAGGCAACGGAATGCGTCGTGTTCATGGGGAGGCAACGGAATGCGTCGTGTTCATCGGGAGGCAACGGAATGCGTGGGAGCCAACCGGCTAGGTCGGAACGGGATGCGTGGTCGTGTTCATCGGGAGGGCTTGGACGGAACAGGCGATGGAAATGAGGCCTGAACGGGGTCCTGTTGATCGGGAGGGGTCTGGCGTATCGCAAAATGGAGGAAACCGACCTCCTACGGTCGAAACGGGGGTCCTGTTGATCGGGAGGGGTGTGGCGTACCGCAAAACGGACGAAACGGACCTCCTACGGTCGAAACAAGGGTCCTGTTGATCAGGAGGAGTGTGCCGTACCGCAAAACGGACGAAACGGACATCCTACGGTCGAAACGGGGGTCCTGTTCATCGGGAGGGGTGTGGCGTACTGTAAAACGGGACTCCACGGGATACTGTTCATCTCCACCGTTGACCTCCTCCAGCCTCCATGGGCTACGGTCGACCTCCTCCAGCCTCCACGGGCTCTTGTTCATCCAGCCTCCACTGCGCGCTACTCCACCGGCTACTGTTCAACCACCCCTCCACCATCTACTATTCATCCAGCCCTCCACACCACAGGGTCCTGTTCAACCACCCCTCCACGGGCACCCCTCCACCGTCTACTGTTCATCCAGCCCTCCACCACACCACGGGGTCCTGTTCATCCAGAGGCAACGCCACCGCTCACTGTTCATCCAAACCCCCCCGCAACGCTCATTGTTCATCCCAGAGGCAGCATCGATTGGCTTCAGTTAGCAGCAGTAGTGAAGGAATCGCTCGATCGGGTTCAGTTAACAGCCATCAATCGATCGCTCGGGTTCGGTAACGCGTAGCCTGCAGTGCAATCGCTCGGGTTCAGTTAGAGCCCAACGTCTCGCACGGGTTCAGTTAGAGCCAACGCCTCGCACACACGCGCATACGTGTACGAGAGAAGCGCGCATCGCTCGGCCCCCGACCTCCCACCGTAACCGGGAACTCCCCGAAATTTTCCTCCCCCTCGCTTCTACCATGGTTTTTTCCGTCAAGGACGGCCCAAAGAATGTCATGCAGCTGCGTCTCCGGCCCGCCCAGGACGAAAACCCCATTTTCTGTCATGATTGTTTTGTCATAGAAGTAGGAGCCCACCACATCTATGATGATACCGGGTTTTGTCACAATTATCGACATAGAAGTGTCATATGTATGACAGAAAAAAATTTGTTCAGCCCAAAATTTCACGGATGTGTCTTTTTTGTAGTGGATGATGCCGGAGAAGAAGAGGCTCAGAACCCGCCATTCACCGGAAGCTAGATGGCCACTTCCTCGTATGATGTATACATGGTGGATGCACCAAAGGAGAACAGCGGCGAGGACAAGGAAGATCCAACTGAGGATAAACCTTCTAAAATACAGTCGAAGCGCCGGCGGCAGCGGCGCCGCTCTAAGTCACGCCGCAGTAAAGACAGCAACACCGGCACAGGAGAAGATAACACTCCAGAAGGTGCCGAAGACAACGAAGAGCCCGTCAATACAGCTAATGAACAAGATGAACAGGAAGGCGGGCAGGTTAGCCCCGGTCAACAAGCCACGCACGAAGATTCGGAGGACGATAATTACCTTCCGCTCTCCGAGGACGAGGTGAGCCTCGGCACCGACGATTTCATCGTGCCTGAGGAACCTCTGGAGCAGGAGCGCTTCATGCGCCAGCTCATCACCACGGCAAGGAGCCTGAAAAAGAAGCAGCAGCAGCTTCAAGCTCACCAAGATCTACTCAATGATAAATGGACGGATGTCCGAGCAGCCGAAGAGGACGGCCTCAAGCGCCCAACCAAAAGCTACCTAAAACGCAAATTGCTACCTCAGTTTGACGAGGAGGCACCGAACAACATACCTCCATCGTACAATGCGGCTGACCGACCACCACGTGGTCGAGACAAAACAGCAACTCACGCCGAACACTAGCCAGCCCCGCCTCAGCGCATAGACAGAGTTAAATTAGCCCATGGGCATACATATGACCTTCGGAAAATCCTGAACAATAAACCAGGACACACTAGATCAATCTACGGATCGCGAGGGCATGCCTCGACACGCGACGACGACCACCTATTCGGATGTGACAAACTTAGTCACGTGCGGGCCGAAAACCGCAGACGGACTCCATCAGAGCTATGTCGCGATATGGCCCGATATAGAGGCGCCGCACACCCTCATTGCTTCACTGATGACGTCCTGGATCACGAATTTCCAGAAGGGTTCAAACCTGTGAATATAGAATCATACGATGGAACCACGGACCCCGCGGTGTGGATCGAAGAATTCATTCTCCAAATTCATATGGCCCGCGGCGATGACCTCCACGCCATCAAATACCTCCCTTTAAAACTCATGGGGCCAGCTCGACACTGGCTCAACAGTCTGCCTGCAAATTCCAATGGCAGCTGGGAGGACTTGGAAGAGGCCTTCCTCGATAACTTCCAAGTTACATATGTTTGACCTTCGGACGCTGATGACTTAAGCCATATAGTACAACAGCCAGGAGAGTCCGCCAGGAAATTCCAGACTAGGTTCTTAACTAAAAAGAACCAAATCATCGACTGTCCGGATGCCGAAGCCCTAGCAGACTTCAAACACAGCATCCGCGACGAATGGCTCACTCGCCACCTCGGCCAAGAAAAGCCAAAATCTATGGCAGCCCTCACGGCACTCATGACCCTCTTTTGTGCGGGCGAGGACTGCTGGTTGGCCCGTAACAAAAACAATGAAAGCGACGCTGGCACCCCTGAAGCTAAAACTAGCAAAGATAAGTCTCGACGCAACACATACAAGCACCGAAACAATAGTGATAACAACGAGGACTGATAACCCACAAGTATAGGGGATCACAAAAGTTTTCGAGGGTAGAGTATTCAACCCAAATTTATTGATTCGACACAAGGGGAGCCAAAGAATATTCTCAAGTATTAGCAGCTGAGTTGTTAATTCAACCACACCTGGAAACTTAATATCTGCAGCAAAGTGTTTAGTAGCAAAGTAATATGATATTAGTGGTAACGATGGTAAAAGGTAATGGTAGCAAAAGTAATATTTTTGGTGTTTTATAGTGATGATAACAATAGCAACGGAAAAGTAAATAAGCGAAGAACAATATAGGGAAAGCTCGTAGGCAATGGATTGGTGATGGAGAATTATGCTGGATGCGGTTCATCATGTAACAGTCATAACATAGGGTGACACAGAACTAGCTCCAGTTCATCAATGTAATGTAGGCATGTATTCCGAATATAGTCATACGTGCTTATGGAAAAGAACTTGCATGAAATCTTTTGTCCTACCCTCCCGTGGCAGTGGGGTCCTATTGGAAACTAAGGGATATTAAGGACTCCTTTTAATAGAGTACCGGAACAAAGCATTAACACATAGTGAATACATGAACTCCTCAAACTACAGCCATCACTGGGAGTGGTCCTTATGCTCATCGTATAAATAAAATTCCACCGTAGGTGGTGAGCTCCTAGCATGGAAATGAAAGTTTTGCACAAAGATATTGGTGAGTAAGAGATATTATTCGCGTTGGTCGTGGAGGAAGGTGGTGAGGCCTGCATTCTCAGCCAACTCATAAAAATCATCATAAATCCCGGTTGCTCTCAAGAAATTATCACAAGGCCATTCACACGGCCGGACCTCCACGGTTCGAGGGAGATTATACTTGGGCTTCTTGTTCTCTTCACTTTGTTTATCCTTCGAGCTTCGGCTCAATGAGCCCCTCAAAAATCTCTTCATCTTTTTCTGAAAATTTCTGAAAATTTTAGTAATTTCAAAATAAAAGTGAACCAAACTCAACAAAATTGATAGCAACTACTCCCACAAGTGCCTAGAGGATATATCATGCATTAAAACTACTTTTGACCATATAAATTTGACATACAAGCTCAAGAATAGGGTCACCTAAGCAGCCAAAAATATGCAATGAATAAAGCACTAGAACAAAAACTAATTGGACCATTGGAGAAGTCACATACCAAAGAACAATCCCCCAAAGCAGTTTTGTGAATGGAGCTTTGAGCAAGGAGATCGAAAATGGCAGCAAGATGAGCTTGGACTCGAGTTTGAGCTGGCTAGTGATTTTTTTGGGAGTGTCGGTGTCAAAACCGGGGGATCTCAGGTAGGGGGTCCCGAACTGTGCGTCTAGGCTGGATGGTAACGGGAGGCAGGGGACACAATGTTTTACCCAGGTTCGGGCCCTCTTGATGGAGGTAAAACCCTACATCCTGCTTGATTAATATTGATGATATGGGTAGTACAAGGGTAGATCTACCACAAGATCAGAGAGGCTAAACCCTAGAAGCTACCCTATGGTATGATTGTCTATTGTCCTACGGACTAAAACCCTCCGGTTTATATAGACATCGGAAGGGGCTAGGGTTACACAAGGTCAGTTACAAAGGAGGAGATATGCATATCCGTATTGCCTACCTTGCCTTCCACGCCAAGTAGAGTCCTACCCGGACACGAGATGAAGTCTTCAATCTTGTATCTTCATAGTCCAACAGTCCGGCCAAAGAATATAATCCGGCTGTCTGGAGACCCCCTAATCCAGGACTCCCTCAGTAGCCCCTGAACCAGGCTTCAATGACGATGAGTCCGGCGCACAGATTGTCTTCGGCATTGCAAGGCGGGTTCCTCTCCAAATTCCATATACCTGTTGAAATAGTGTCTGGCCTCTTGTGAATGTTGCGCTCCTTGGCTTCCATGCCCAATAATGGCCACTTTCCATGTGTCGAGCGAATCTGAAGAGCCAGGGTGTTTTTACATTTACCCCCTAGCTGTGTGAATGAGCTGCCTATTAAAAAGACGAGGATTCAGATCCAAATCACACCAACCTCCCTTGGCGAGCCTTCATCAGAGCGCATCCGACAGAGATCCATTCCATCATGGCCGGTCGACGCAGCTCCTCCTCTCGCTCCCCTAGCCCCAAGCTTGGAGATTGGGAGAGATGTTCCGTCCCGCACAGCAAATTAGTGATGCTTCAGACCAAGGGATTTCTTCCCCCAGCGTACATGGTCCCGGTTCGAGCCGGGCTCGCCACCTATAATGGCGGAGAGCAAGCGGAGAGCCTTCCCAATCCCTCCAAGGGAGAGCGGGTATGCGTTGTCCCTCATTTGGTAAGAGGGCTCGGATTTCCAATTCATCTGTTTCTCCGGGGGCTCCTGGAGTTCCACGGCCTCCAGTTGCACAACCTTACGCCTGCCTCCATATTGCATATCGCGGGATTCGTAGCCCTTTGCGAGCTGTTTTTGTGCTGTGAGGCTCATTTCGCGCTGTGGAAGAAGCTGTTCTGCCTTGTGCCCCATTCTCAGAAGGGGTCAATATATCAAGTGGGCGGAGCCGAAGTGTGGCGTATTGCCGGGACCGGATATCTGTCCAGAACCCCAAAGAAGACGTCCGAAGACTGGCCTTCAGAATGGTTTTATGTAGAAGATGTCCCCCTCCCGGACCCTATTCGAATCGGCCTCCCTGAGTTCGACAACGCTCCTTTGAAGAAGCGCCAGAGCTGGCGTCCATGGAGCCCCCTGGAGGAAGATGACAGGGACGTTCTTTACCTGATGAGCCGGATAAGTTTGTTAGCTCGATCCGGATTGACCATGATCGAGGTCATGGCCACATGTATTATGCGGGGGGTGCAGTCGCTTCAGTATAGAGGCCACCCCATGTGGGATTTCAACGGGGAGGATGACGCCACTCGCTACGGCCGTAAAGGGCCAGAATCGGTTGCTGATCTAATGAAGATCTTATCCGCTTTGTATAAGGGAGAAGAGGAGGAATTCCTCTGCGTCAACCCGCAGGGTGGATTTTCTATGTACAATCCTTCGAGCTGGGTAAGCGGAGACTTTTCTCGCCCATCCATTTCATATTCCCATATTTAACTATTCAGTCTAGCGATTTCAACGCAGGAGCTGTGCCAGGCTGTAAGGGAGATAAACAACCCCCCTCCACAACCCGAGGACCCGGAACGGTCCCTCGACCCGACCTCCCAAGAGGATCCGGACATATCTGTGGAGCTGATCGATGGGGTATTTTACCAATTGAGCAATGACAATGCCTTGGTGGCCATTACGGCCGATTACCCTGGGCTACTTCCAGCCTCACAGGTAACTGAGACCGAAGTCCCAGTACTTTGAAAAGGGATCCGTCCTTGCGTGTTTTTGATTACCGTATAACAACCTTGTTTTGTAGGGGAGGTCCTCGAGGCGGAAGGCCGAGCCTGCGGCGACTAGCCAACAAGGGGCCGCGAGGCCAGGCAAGCTGAAAAGACACGCAGTCCGGATTGAGACACCGGCGTAGCGGTACTGCACGCCATGTTTATTCCAAGACATTATTCTTAGAGGCATACTAACGCCCATGCCTTCTTTTTAGGAAAAATAGTGCTCTCCGGACTATACCCGGATAGGCTACTAATCGCGCCTCCACCAGCCAGGCTCCAAGGCTGGATTTGGAGGCGGGAACGAATACGAGGCGTGCGTCGAGCGCTCCTCCGACAGAGGATGCAGATAGACTGTCTGCCACCAATTCCGAGGTGGAAAGTGCCATGAACCACATGCATCGCCGGACTATTCTTCATGACGCTTGTTTCTCCCAAGAGGCATTGGATGCCTTCAACTCGGGAGATGCGTACCTCCGTGCCGCTCAAAATGGTCTAGCCAAAGCCACGGAGCAGTATGTAAAAGACATACGGGTGAGAAAATTTGGTGATTATATATATCAGTAGCCCCTGAGACTTGAAACAGTTAGAATAACTGATTTAAGGATCATTTGTTATGTAGGTTCTTACAGAAAAGAATACCCAACTGTCCCAGGAGCTGGAAGAGTGCAAAGCTCGACTTCAGGCCGCACTGGCCGCAGCAGGGGAGCCCAAAAAGACCCCCTCTGGTAATATATCCTCCAAATGATAAGTATCATATAGAGTGCGGCGTATATGCAGATCTGACGATAAAATTGCAGATGATGCTGGAGTAAATCCGAATAAGCAACAGCTCCTACGCCAGCTGAAGGCCGGTGAGAGCGTGCTTACGAGGGTGAGGCGGGAGAAGAATGATCTCCTAGATGCCAACACCAAGCTGGGCGTGGAACTAAAAGATGTTCGTGCCCAACTGTCGGACTCCGTTAAGGAGAATCGGCGGCTTCAACGCGGCATATTTAGTAAGTGCTTGAATGAACTTTGAAAAAGAGTTCGGCGAGGAAGTTGGCTGACAGAGTTATGTCTGTAGGTATGCTAACAGGTCGTCCTGCAGAGGAAATGCCCGGTTCTATGGGTGACCTTCTTCCCGAGCTCTCACAACTGCACGAACGAGTTCGGCAGGTGATGCAAGGCGTCGCCCAGGCCATGTGGCCATCCGTCTCCATGCCCGAAGGCCTTGGAGAGCTTGTAGAGAAGCTGAATGGAGCGCGACGGTGCTTCCATTTATGGAAGATATCGGCCTGCCGTCAGGGCACCAGGGAAGCCTGGGCAATGGTGAAGACGCGGTACACAAAGGCTGACCCAAACCACATGGCCGAGGTCGGACCTGTGGGTCCTGATGGGAAGGAGATCCCTGTGAGCTTAGTGTACGGCCAAGTAGAATTGGCCGCAAAGTATTCCCAACAGGACTGTAGACTAGACAGCCTATTGGATGGTATTGAAGAGAAATTCAACCAGTCAAATTGACTATGTAATTTAAAGTGACATGTATAATGCCTTCTAGCCGGATTGTAGATCATTTGTCGTGGTGGACCTTTTTGCTTCAACCTCGGGACCCGACGGTCCGGAATGTATCCGAATACCCTCTCGGTTACGTAAGAACCGGGGCATGCGTGGAGACCAGGCGTAGGGGTCATTAGTGCTTGAACGGACAAGTGCCCAACTAGTTATGTTATATTACATGGTTAGTAAGAAACATCTTCGAGGGAGAATAGTTTCGTTAGGGGTTCCTTTCCCTGGGAGGCATGCCCTAAAGTGCATGCCCGGACTGCGAGAAGAGACACAGAAAAAACATCTGGGGGCGCATAGGTAAATAAGTGAAAAATCATCTTTAGTTCACCGACCGAATATTCCCTTAAGAACGCTAGCTTTCAGCTTCACCGAGTCTGAGGTATACATCCGACTGACCCGGCAGTAACAATCGCAGAGGTGCTCCCCTTATGCCCTAGCCGAATTAACGGGAACTTAGGGCATAAATACAAGAGCCAGCCAACCCAGCTTGGCCAAAACTTAAGTCATATCGATGCATATAATGGTGAATAAAGGGTACATGCGGAAGGATAACACATGTGTTGGGCATAAAGCTCGTATGAATAAGCTTCTGTTAAAGAAGCCCCCAGGTATAATGAGCGCGGATAGCGCGTCAGTTGCATGCAAACAAGGCACGAATGGGGCCCTAAAGGCTGTGAGAGAAAATAAAAGGAGAAGGAGAAAATATAAGACAGATAGTGTATAAAAATGGACAGAGGAAGGAGACGAACACAGAGTCCGGCATTAGGCGTAGAATCTTCGAAGTTGGGCTGCGTTCCATGGGTTCGGCTCGAGTCAATTATCCGATGCATCCCGCAGACGGTACGCTCCACCAGTTAGGACTTGGTCAATGATGAAGGGACCTTCCCATTTGGGCTTGAGTTTGTCCTTTTTCTTATCCGGAAGGCATAGAACTAACTCGCCAATATTGTAAGTTTTGGCCCGTACTTCTCTGCTTTGGTATCGTCGAGCCTGCTGTTGATAGAATGCGGAACGGGCTTTTGCCACGTCACGCTCCTCCTCCAAGGCGTCCAAACTGTCCTGCTGATCGAGCTCGGCTTCTCTTTCTTCGTACATGCACACTCGAGGTGAGTCATGAATAATGTCGCAGGGCAAAACCGCCTCTGCACCGTATACCATAAAGAATGGTGTGTATCTGGTAGTGTGATTCGGCGTGGTCCGCAGCCCCCAGAGTACGGAGTCGAGCTCCTCTACGCAATGCGTGTTAGATTCCTTGAGGGACCGCACTAATCTGGGTTTGATGCCGCTCATGATAAGACCATTTGCTCGCTCGACCTGACCGTTAGTTTGTGGGTGATAGACCGAAGCATAATCAAGCTTGATGCCCATGTTTTTGCACCAGAGTTTTACCTCGTCGGCCGTAAAGTTCGTGCCGTTATCAGTGATGATGCTGTGCGGGACGCCGTAACGGTGTACGACCCCGGATATGAAGTCTATCACCGGTCCAGATTCGACCGTCTTAACAGGCTTGGCTTCTATCCATTTGGTGACTTATCCACCATGACCAGTAAGTATTTTTGCTTGTGGGTTCCTCCTTTAAGGGGTCCAACCATGTCAAGCCCCCAGATCGCGAAGGGCCAGGTGATGGGGATAGTTTGGAGGGCGGTGGGTGGCATATGGCTTTGGTTAGCAAAAAGCTGGCAACCAACGCATCGTTGGACTAAGTCCTGAGCGTCTGCCCGGGCCGTCGGCCAATAGAAGCCTGTACGAAAGGCCTTGCTTACAAGGGCCCGGGCTGCCGCATGGTGACCGCCGAGTCCGGCATGAATTTTAGCCAGAAGATTCCGCCCTTCCTCTTTGGAGATGCACCTTTGAAGGAATCCGGTGGTGCTTTTCTTATAAAGCTCTCCCTCATGCACTTTATAGGCTTTAGATCGCCGCACTATGCAGCATGCCTCGTTTTAGTCCGCGGGAAGTTCCTGCTTAGTTAGGTAGGCTAGGAATGGTTCTGTCCACGGGGCGATGACTGCCATTATTACGTGGGCTGAAGATGTTATTTCGTTGGCAGAGCCTCCAATTATGTCAGAATGTTCGGTGTCGGGCAGTGCGGTTGGGTCCGGGCTGTTATTTCCGGGCTCCCCTTCCCATACTATGGATGGCTTGAACAGCCTCTCCAAGAAGATGTTGGGAGGTACGACATCGCGTTTTGTGCCGATGCATGCCAGGACGTCTGCTGCCTGATTGTTTTCCCAAGCTATATGGTGAAATCCGAGCCCCTCGAGCCGAGCTGACATTTTTAGGACGGCATTGCGATAAGCTGCCATTTTCGGATCCTTGGCATCAAAGTCTCCATTTATTTGGGATATCGCGAGGTTCAAATCCTCGCACACCTCTAGGCATTGAATGCCCATGGATACTGCCATCCGGAGACCATGTAGAAGGGCCTCGTATTCGGCTGCGTTGTTGGAGTCCGTATACATTATCTGTAGTACGTATTGAACTGTATCTCCTGTTGGGGACATCAAAACAACGCCAGCCCCCAGACCAGCCAACATTTTGGAGCTGTCGAAGTGCATAATCCAGTTTGAATATGTGCCGTACTCTTTAGGGAGTTCGACTTCCGTCCACTCGGCGATGAAGTCGGCCAAAACATGCGACTTAATAGCTCGCTATGGCTTGTAAGTTATGTCGAACGGGAGGAGCTCAATGGCCCATTTGGCAATCCGGCCCGTCGCATCGTGGTGATTTCTAATATCGTTAAGTGGTACTTCCGAGGCTACCATCATCGAACACTCTTGAAAGTAGTGTTGCAGCTTCTGGGATACCATAAATACCGCGTACGCTATCTTTGATAACGCGGGTACCGCGACTTGCATGGAGTAAGGACAGTGGACACATAGTAAACCGGCTTTTGAAGGGGGAATTTGTGTCCGTCCATTTCTCGTTCGACGACGAGCACTGCGCTTACAACTTGATGAGTTGCCGCAATGTATAATAGCATTGGTTCGCCAATGTTTGGCGCAGCCAGGACTGGGTTTGTTGCCAATATGGCTTTTATTTCGTCGAGTCCGGCCGTGGCGGCATCCGTCCACTCGAAGTGTTCGGTGCGCCGGAGGAGGCGATAAAGGGGTAATGCCTTTTCTCCCAAGCGGGAGATAAAGCGGCTTAGAGCCGCCACGCATCCGGTCAATTTTTGTATTTGTTTGAGGTCCTTTGGGACGTCCAATTGTGACAAAGCTCGAATCTTGGCTGGATTTGCTTCAATTCCTCTACCGGATACAATGAAGCCCAAGAGCATTCCGGCTGGTACGCCGAAAATGCATTTTTCCGGGTTGAGCTTGATGTCGTATGTTCGGAGGTTATCGAATGTGAGCCTCAAGTCGTCTACTAGAGATTCGACATGCTTGGTTTTGACGACCACGTCATCTACGTGTGCCTCCACTGTTTTGCCGATCTGGTTTGCCAGACATGTCTGAATCATGCGCTAATATGTTGCGCCGGCGTTTTTCAGCCCGAAGGGCATTGTGTTGAAGTAGAATGGGTCGTACGGTGTGATGAATGCCGTTGCGGCTTGGTCTGGCTCTGCCATTTTAATTTGATGGTAACCGGAGTATGCGTCGAGGAAACACAATGAATCGTGTCCTGCGGTAGAGTCGATGATTTTATCGATGTAGGGGAGGGGGAAGGGATCCTTTGGGCAGGCCTTGTTAAGGTCCTTCAAAACGAAGCACAAGCGCTAGGATTTGTCCTTCTTTGGTACCATCACCAGGTTTGCTAGCCAGTCTGGATGTTTTATGTCTCTGATGAATCCGGCCTCCAATAGCTTGGCTAGTTCCTCTCCCATGGCTTGGCTCTTAGGTTCGGAGAAATGCCGAAGAGCCTGCTTGACTGGCTTGAATCCTTTTAGGATATTTAGGCTGTGCTCGGCCAGCCTGCGTGGGATTCCTGGCATGTCTGAAGGGTGCCAGGCAAAAATGTCCCGGTTCTCGCGTAGGAACTCTCATAGTGCGGCGTCGACATCAAGGTTTAATTGTGCCCCGATGGAAGCTGTTTTTGTAGGGTCCGTTGGATGGACTTGGAATTTGACTATTTCGTCCGCCGGTTTAAAGGAGGTGGACTTGGATCTTTTATCGAGTATCACGTCGTCCCTGTTCACTGTGGAGCGCAGCGCAGTCAGTTCCTTGGCCGCTAGGGCTTCGGATAGTGCCTCGAGGGCCAGTGCAGCTGTCTTATTTTCGGTGCGGAGTGTTATGTCCGGATCACTAGCAAGAGTAATGATTCCGTTGGGACCGGGCATTTTGAGCTTCATGTACCCGTAATGGGGTATGGCTTGGAAGATTGTAAACACCTCCCACCCTAATAGAGCGTGGTATCCACTACTGAACGGGGCCACTTGGAACGTGACCTCTTCGGACCTGTAATTATCTGGCGTGCCGAACACCACATCTAGTGCTCCTTCGCTCGATGCGGTTCCAGTCTATTTCCATTTTTCGAAGGGTTTCCTCATAAATGAGATTCAATCTGCAGCCACCGTCCATGAGTACCTTGGTGAGTCGAAAGCCGTCCACTATTGGACTGAGGACCAATGCGGCTGGTGCTCGGTCTGTTCGGAATTTAGGTTCATCACTGGCATTAAAAGTAATAGCCGTGTCACTCCATGGGTTTATTGTTGCTGCGTGGTAGACCTCGGCAAGGCTGCGGAGTGTTCGTTTTCGCATATTATTTGATGCGATAGTCTCGAAGAGTGTTAATACCGTACTGGTATCCCTGGGCTGGTGCTCTGTGGCTTCTGGGGTTAGAAGATCTTCGCCACTTTTGGCCACCTGCCGGACTATCCAACATGCTCTAAGGCTATGTGTTGGTGTGGCGCCCTTTGCACTGTGAATTTTACAGGGTCCATTGAGCCATCCCTCCAGTACAGTTCCCTGCCCTGTAGAGGGTTTTTGCTTTTTGGTGTTTAACCCGGGTGTCTGGCGATAATGCACCCTTTTATTTCGGACTGGGTTTGTATTCAGGACAGGATTATCCCAAAATTTTATTTCGGTTTTCCAGGCGCTTTCCATCGCACAGTACTTTCGTACTATGGACGCCAAGTCGGCAAAGCGTGCAATTTCGCGGCGACTTATGGCGTTGAGGATTCCCTTCTCCGTGTAATTATTGCAGAAGAATGAAATTGTGTCTTCCTCGCGGCAATCCTTTATCCTGTTCATGACCAGGAGGAATCTGGCCCAGTAATAGTGTACTGTTTCTTCGGGCTCTTGCCTAATTTAGGATAGATCGCTTATGTTTGGGTGGGTGGGTGGAATTGAATCCAAATCCTCACCCAATCTGAGACTCGGGGGCCAAGGAGTTTCCGAACTCGGAAGTTTGGATTCTTGGATGTTTTCCAATGAATCTAGCCCGCTGCCTGACTCTAGGTTCAGGTCTTGAGTGACATCCTCCCCTCCGCAGGTATCCGGCTTGGAGGGATCGGGAATCCGGACATAGCTAGTCCTTAAGATAGATGAAGGGTTGCCGCATTGTTCCTCCACCACTGCAACGTGATGGGTGACCTGGGGAGAGTTGATCTCTCTCAGATCGGGTTTAGGCCCAATCTAATCGTAGTCTGTAGCGACTCCCAGGGCGGCGATGCGATCCAAGTGCTCATTTAGGGAAGAGAGCTCCATTGGATCTAACTGCTCGGCGAGTTCCAAATTGACGTGAAGATTGCTTTCGATGACCCGAGAAGTCATCGTCGGCGCAGCGGCCGAACAGGCGGTCATAAGAAAACCACCTAGCCGGAGAGTTTGGCCGACAGCCAAAGCTCCCTTAGCAACAGTGCCGTCTTTAAAGACGGGATGAGGCATCCTTCTTGATGGCGACGGCACAGCGGAACTCTCAATGAAAGCACCAATGTCGATGTCAAAACCGGCGGATCTCGGGTAGGGGGTCCCGAACTGTGCGTCTAGGCTGGATGGTAACAGGAGGCAGGGGACACAATGTTTTACCCAGGTTTGGGCCCTCTTGATGGAGGTAAAACCCTACCTCCTGCTTGATTAATATTGATGATATGGGTAGTACAAGAGTAGATCTACCACGAGATCAGAGAGGCTAAACCCTAGAAGCTAGCCTATGGTATGATTGTCTGTTGTCCTACGGACTAAAACCCTCCGGTTTATATAGACACCGGAAGGGGCTAGGGTTACACAAGGTCGGTTACAAAGGAGGAGATATGCATATCTGTATTGCCTAGCTTGACTTCCACGCCAAGTAGAGTCCCACCCGGACACGAGACGAAGTCTTCAATCTTGTATCTTCATAGTCCAACAGTCCGGCCAAAGAATATAATCCGGCTGTTCGGAGACCCCCTAATCCAGGACTCCCTCAGGGAGGAAGAAAGAGTGTGTGGTAGCTGGAATAAGTGGAGGGGAGCCACCATGGGCCCACAAGGCAGGGGGGCGCCCTGGACCCTCGTGGCCAGGTGCTTGATCCCCCTGTTGTGTTCTCAGTGCCAGATATTCTCAAATATTCCAGAAAAAATCATATTTAAATTTCAGGGCATTTGGAGAACTTTTATTTTCGGGGTATTTTTTATTGCATGGATAATTCAGAAAACATACATAAATTACTATTTTTGCTTTATTTAATATAAATAACATAAAGTAAAAAGAGGGTACAGAGAGTTGTGTTTTCTAAATTCATCCATCTCATGCTCATCAAAAGGAATCCACTAACAAGGTTGATCAGGTCTTGTTAACAAACTCATTCCGAATAACATGGAACCGGAGAATTTTCGAATAACACTAGGTTACCTCAACGGGGATATGCACATCCCCAACAATAAGAATATCATATTTCTTCTTGACAGTAGGAAGAGGAAATTCAAAACCTCCAATAGTAATTGTTGAAATTTTTTCGATAGAATTGATACTGTGGACTTGAGGTTGTTTCCTCGGAAAGTGTACCATATGCTCATTACAATTAACATGAAAAGTGACATTGCCTTTGGTGCCATCAATAACAGCCCCTGCAGTATTCAAAAAGGGTCTTCCAAGAATAATAGACATACTATCGTCCTCGGGAATATCAAGAATAACAAAGTTTGTTAAAATAGTAACGTTTGCAACTACAACAGGCACATCCTGACAAATACCGACAAGTATAGCAGTTGATTTATCAGCCATTTTCAAAGATATTTTAGTAGGTGTCAACTTATTCAAATCAAGTCTACGATATAACGAGAGAGGCATAACACTAACACCGGCTCCAAGATCAAATAAAGCAGTTTTAACATAGTTTCTTTTAATGGCGCATGGTATAGTTGGTACTCCGGGATCTCCTAGTTTCTTAGGTATTCCACCCTTAAAAGTATAATTAGCAAGCATGGTGGAAATTTCAGCTTCTGGTATCTTTCTTCTATTAGTAACAATATCTTTCATGTACTTAGCATAAGGATTCATTTTAAGCATATCAGTCAAACGCATACGCAAGAAGATAGGTCTAATCATTTCAGCAAAGCGCTCAAAATCCTCATCACCTTTTTCTTGGATGGTTTAGGAGGAAAAGGCATGGGTTTCTGAACCCATGGTTCTCTTTCTTTACCGTGTTTCCTATCAACAAAGTCTCTCTTATCATAACGTTGATTCTTTGATTGTGGGTTATCAAGATCAACAGCAGGTTCAATCTCTACTTCATTGTCATTACTAGGTTGAGCATCAACATGAACATCATTATTAACATTATCACCAGGTTCATGCTCATTACCAGATTGTGTTTCAGCATCAGAAATAGAGATATCATTGGGATTCTCAAGTGTATCAATAACAAGTTCACTAGAAGCATGCAAAGTCCTATCATTTTCTTTTTCTTCCTCTTAGAAGGACTAGGTGCATCAATATTATTTCTCTGAGAATCTTGCTCAATTCTCTTAGGATAGCCCTCAGGATACAAAGGTTCCTGAGTCATTTTACCACCTCTAGTCATAACTCTAACAACATTATCATTTTTCTTACTATTTAATTCATTGAGTAAATCATTCTGAGCTTTAAGTACTTGTTCTACTTGAGTGGTAACCATAGAAGCATGTTTACTAATAAGTTTTAGTTCACCTTTAACATTAGCCATATAATCACTCAAGTGTTCAATCATATAAGAATTATGTTTCAATTGTCTACCAACATAAGCATTAAAATATTCTTGCTTATCCATAAAGTTATCAAACTCATCTAAGCATTGGCTAGCAAACTCAGTAGGAGGGATTTCAGCTTTATCATATCTATAGAGAGAATTTACCTTTACTACCTGTGTCGGGTCATCAAGACCGTGTGTTTCTTCAGAAGGTGATGAATTAAGACCATGTATTTCTTCAATAGGAGGTGAATTCTTAACATCTTCAGCTTTAATACCTTTTTCTTTCATAGATTTCTTTGCCTCTTGCATATCGTCAGGACTGAGAAATAGAATACCCCTTTTCTTCGGAGTTGGTTGAGGAGTTTGTTCAGGAATTGGATCAGGGATTGGATCAGGAAGTGTCCAATTATTTTCATTAGTCAATATATTATTCAATAGAATTTCAGCTTCATCAACAGTTCTTTCCCTGAAAACACAACCAACACAACTATCCAGGTGGTCTCTGGAAGCATCGGTTAGTCCATTATAAAAGATATCAAGTATCTCATTTTTCTTGAGAGGAGAAGCCTCCCCCAAGCTTGTGGGAGACTCTCTTCTCCAATTTGCAAAAAATTATATATTTCCCTTAAAGCAGCTTGTTTCTTATGAGCGGGGAAATATTTAGCAGAGAAGTAATAAATCATATCCTGGGGACTACGCACACAACTAGGATCAAGAGAATTAAACCATATCTTAGCATCACCCTTTAATGAGAACGGAAATAATTTAAGGATATAATAATAGCGAGTTTTCTCATCATTAGTAAACGGGGTGGCTATATCATTTAATTTAGTAAGATGTGCCACAACAGTTTCAGATTCATAGCCATAGAAAGGATCAGATTCAACTAAAGTAATTATCTCAGGATCAACAGAGAAATCATAATCCTTATCAGTAACAAAGATAGGTGAAGTAGCATAAGCAGGGTCATATTTCATTCTAGCTTTCAAAGACTTTTCTTTAAGCTTAACTAATAATTTCTTAAGATCACTTCTATCATTGCAAGCAAGAAAGTCTCTAGCAGTTTCTTCATCCATAACATAGCCCTCAGGAAAAACAGGCAATTCATATTTAGGGGGAGAATCTTCATCATCACTTTCATCAATATTATTAGTTTCAATAATTCCATTCTCTCTGGCCCTAGCAAGTTGTTCATTAAGAAATTCACCAAGTGGCACAGTAGTATCAAGCATAGAAGTAGTTTCATCATAAGTATCATGCATAGCAGAAGTGGCATCATCAATAACATGCGACATATCAGAATTAATAGCAGTAGCAGGTATAGGTGTCGCAAGATTACTCAAAACAGAAGGTGAATCAAGTGCAGAGCTAGATGGTAGTTCCTTACCTCCCCTCGTAGTTGAGGGATAAATCTTGGTTCTGGGATCTTTCAAGTTCTTCATAATGATAAGAAGATATAAATCCCAAGTGACTCAAAGAATAAATCTATGCTCCACGGCAACAGCGCCAGAAAATAGTCTTGATAACCCACAAGTATAGGGGATCGCAACAGTTTTTGAGGGTAGAGTATTCAACCCAAAGTTAATGATTCGACACAAGGGGAGCCAAGGAATATTCTCAAGTATTAGCAGCTGATTTGTCAATTCAACCACACCTAGAAACTTAATATCTGCAGCAAGGTATTTAGTAGCAAAGTAATATGATAGTAGTGGTAACGGTGGTAAAAAGGTAACGGTAGCAAAAGTAATATTTTTGGTGTTTTGTAGTGATTGTAACAGTAGCAGCGGAAAAGTAAATGAGCGAAGAACAATATAGGAAAAGCTCGTAGGCATTGGTCGGTGATGGGGAATTATGCCAGATGCGATCGATCATGTAACAGTCATAACCTAGGGTGACACAGAAGTAGCTCCAGTTCATCAATGTAATGTAGGCATGTATTCCGAATATAGTCATACGTGCTTATGGAAAAGAACTTGCATGACATCTTTTGTCCTACCCTCCCGTGGCAGTGGGGTCCTATTGGAAACTAAGGGATATTAAGGACTCCTTTTAATAGAGTACCGGACCAAAGCATTGACACATAGTGAATACATGAACTCCTCAAACTATGGTCATCACCGGGAGTGGTCCCGACTATTTTCACTTCGGGGTTGCCGGATCATAACACATAGTAGGTGACTATAGACTTGCAATATAGGATCAAGAACTCTCATATATTGATGAAAACATAATAGGTTCAGATCTGAAATCATGGCACTCGGGCCCTAGTGACAAGCATTAAGCATAGCAACGTCATAGCAACATCAATCTCAGAACATAGTGGATACTAGGGATCAAACCCTAACAAAACTAACTCGATTACATGATAAATCTCATCCAACCCATCACCATCCAGCAAGCCTGCGATGGAGAGCATCATGAAATTGGTGATGGAGGAAGGTTGATGATGACGATGGCGATGGATTCCCCTCTCCGGAGCCCCGAACGGACTCCAGATCAGCCCTCCTGAGAGAGTTTAGGGCTTGGCGGCGGCTCCGTATCGGCGTGATGAATCCTTCTCTCTAATTTTTTCCTCCACAAAAGTGAATACATGGAGTCAGGGTTGAGGTCGGTGGAGCGTCAGGGGGCCCATGAAGCAGGGGGCGCGCCCAGGGGGGTAGGGCGCGCCCCACCCTCGTGGACAGGGTGTGGCCCCCCTAGTGTGGATCTTTCTTCCAGTATTTTTTATATATTCCAAAATAATTCTCTGTTGATTTTCAGGTCATTCCGAGAACTTTTATTTCTACACAAAAATAAGACCATGGCAATTCTGCTGAAAACAGCGTTAGTCCGGGTTAGTTCCATTCAAATCATGCAAGTTAGAAGTCCAAAACAAGGGAAAAGTGTTTGGAAAAGTAGATATGACGGAGACGTATCAAGGACACGGCAGTCAATGCCGGATTCAGGGGCTCTAAGTCCGGTCAGCGGAAGAAGCCATTCCAAAAGAACAATTCAGGCCTATCAAGCTTGGACTGCATACTTGATCATCGGTGCCAGGTTCATGGCACCCCAGACAAGCCACCCAATCATACAAACAGAGATTTGTGGGTTTTTAAACAGGCTGGCAAATTGAATGCCGAGAAAAGGGAAAAGGGATCGCAAAGCGAGGACGATGACGAAGAGCCCCAGCAACCGAACACAGGGGGACAGAAGAAGTTTCCCCCTCAGGTTAAAACGGTGAACATGATATACGCTACCCACATCCCCAAGACGGAGTGCAAGCGTGCGCTCAGGGACGTCTACGTGATAGAGCCAGTCGCCCCAAAATTGAACCCATGGTCATGATGCTTGATCACCTTTGATCGCCGAGATCATTCGACCAGTATCCGTCACGGTGGCTCAGCCGCACTGGTCTTAGGCCCAATAATTGATGAGTTCCACCTAACTCGCGTCCTTATGGACGGAGGTAGCAGCCTTAATCTGCTCTATCAGGATACAACGTGAAAAATGTGCATTAACCCATCTCGGATCAAGCCAACCAGGACTACTTTCGAAGGAGTCATACCAGGTGTGGAGGCCCGCTGTACGGGCTCAATCACACTCGAGGTTGTCTTCGGATCTCTGGACAACTTCTGAAGCGAGGAGTTAATCTTTGATATCGTCCCCTTTCGCAGCGGCTATCACGCACAGCTCAGACGAACTGCGTTCGCTCGATTCAACGCAGTACCACACTATGCTTATCCCAAGCTCAAGATGCGCGGTCCACGCGGCGTCATAATAGTCAACGGAAATACGGAACGCTCCCTCCGTACAGAAGAGCACACAGCTGCCTTAGCAGCAGAAGTACAGAGCGTCCTTCTCAAGCAGAACCTTAATTCGGCTGTCGAGCCCACGGACACCGCTAAGAGGGTCCGAACTACTCTGCAGTAGGAGAGCTCAGCTCGTCAGGAGCTTGACTAGCAATCCAGCCTCCGTCGCAGTTCTGATCAAGTGGTGGCATTCGTGCCGCGCGTACATAACTACATGCTCAAAATCCCATGGGCATCGACGGAGGCATAGCTAGCTTGTGGTCCGTAGTACGGCTCAACCGACGTCGGATACACATTTACTTTCACTTTTACTTGTTTCCTTTTCAGGTCTCAATCCCACAGGCACCATCTGGTGGTCTGATCATTGATCCTCTTGAAGGATAAACACACCAAGACGGCGAGAAACGCAGACATATGGGGGACTTTTTAGGTGATTCCGTTAATGATAACTTTCCTATTTCTCAGGACCCACATGCAGCTCTCCCTTGGTTTCGGCATGTCAAATAGCGTGTTGCTTATCACACTACCTGTATCAATGCGCTTTGACGTACTAATTAAATTACAATGAGAACAGTTTGCGGCTGGAGTTGCAGGACTCTAGCTTTTACATTCATACCTTTTCTGTTTTCTTTCTTTTTTCAGCGCCCCTGTGGATAATTCTGTTAGGTAGCGCCTATACACTTTGGTACGTTTCATGTTTGCCAGGGGCTGCACAGTACCCCACACTATGGCAACAAAAGTCCGACACTTTTTAGAAGTATAGTTCGGCACCCCGAATTTAGCATTATATGCATTGGCTTCGAATCATGTCTTTGGTCAATAGTTGGGTTGCCCGGCTCCTGTGCTTGCTACCTTACGTTTCGCTATATCGGCTAAGGTAGTAAAGGGAGAACTACTGCGATTGTGCCTTGGTTTATCCAAAGGAGCACCTCAGTAGAGAAAGCCGAAAACTGACTGTCATGATGCGGCGAGAGCCGGTCAGCTGTTCAGAGGTTGCAAATCATTGAAGATTTCTTCCGCATTACGCGAAGGATTGGTACTTCCCGATCAGACGTCCTATAGCACTCTAGTTTGGATACTAGGGGTTGCTCCCATGTTTTTATTGTCGCACTCCAATGGCTAAGTGAGGGCGTTACAGCCGCATAGTCTGGTTGCCTGGTCATTGCGCTAAACAACTCCTTCAAGGACCATCTAATTGGATCAAGATTGTTTAGATTCCATCTCGAACACCCCCATACTACCTACGTGGGGGCAGAAGCCGACGACTGGTTAACCCCCAGATTTCATACAACACGGCCGCACAGGAAGTAAAAATTTAAAAACATAACAAGCATTATATTGCATAAACACTTTGTTTTATCATACAAGGCAGAGGGAGCTCGCATACATTCATTCAAAGATAGTGTCTTTCACACAGTGATCCGCAGCAATGCGGGATCCCTCTAGGACACCATCAAAATACAACTCGAGTCGGCGGTGCTCCTTGCCCTCAGGCGGCCCCTCGGTCATTAGCTTCTTGGCATCCATCTTCGCCCAGTGCATTTTGATGCGGGCAAAGGCCATCCATGCACCTTCATACAGAGTCGGACTATAAGCTCCTTCATGGCTAGCTCGGCCGCCTTGTGCAGCTCGACCAGCTATTTCAGCTGGTCGCTGAAGGATAACGAATTTTCTGGTCCAAGATATTGAGACCAGAACAACTTCTCCTTGATAGAACTCGGCAGCATCGGATATGCTATGCGGCAAATCCATAAACACCCCTGGAGAACTCCAAACTCGGGTAAGTAAAAGGAACGCTTCCTTCACAGACTTGCTTTGCATAATGAAAGCCTTACCCGCCGCGATCTTCCGGGCCGCCTGGATTTCCAGAAGGGCGCTCTAGGCTTCGGTTTGAGCCTCTTGCGTGCTCTGGAGGGCCTTCACAAGTTAGGATGCTTGCATCTTAGAATTATGCTCCAAGGACTCGCACTTCTTGACAGCGTCCTGGAGCTCTTGCTAAACCTCGCCGACCCGGGCCTCATGCTTCTCGCGTGTGTGTTCCTTGGCCGCTCTGTCCTCGGCCTTCTCTAATGCCTTTTTAAGGGCCGCCACCTCAGTCGTGGCCCCTAATAAAGTTCATGGCACTTTAGTCAAACACGAACAATTCATCCTTCCTAAACATACACGCAGGTTACTGCATACCTTTGCTGTCCTCCAAGTGCTTCTTCACGAGGCCGAGCTCTTTCTCGGCCCGCTCCAGGTCCTGCTTCAGTCCAGAGACCTCCGCCGTGTGAGCGGCAGCAGCCAGCAGCGACGCCTGCTTATTCACATAAGACATATTATATTAGACTCCTATGAAAATTATTTTGATCCCCTGTTCGGCTTTTCCTTTCCGGACACCGAACAGAGCATCAGGGGATACTGTCCACATTGTGATATTTTTTCTATAATTGTTACCTCAAAGCCTGTTAAAAGGCTAGTGCAGACCTTGGCCAGTCCTCTTTTGGTGGACTAAACCTTTTCGATCACCGTACCCATAAGGACACGGTGCTCATCCACAATGGCGGCACCTCGCAGCGCTTCCAGCAGATTGTCTGATGCCTCTGGTTGGACAGAGGTCATCGGTGGAACAGACACACCTTCTCCTTTCAGGGAAGGCCGTTCGCTGGACTCCAGAGCCGTATAGGTCTCCGGAATGGTATCCGGCTGAGCGCTGAAGAGAACTTGGTCCCCACTGCCAGTCCCCATGGGGGCTTTTCCCCCATGTGTCTGGCAGCCGAGGAGTCATTCTGCGGCGCCACCTTAAGGATTCTGGAATCTCCCATGGTTTGGGAAGATCCTTTGGGACGCCACCTCGTCATCACCCTTGGGTGAGGCAGAATGAGCGGGCGGCGGAGACATGCTGGCTGTCGGTGTCAAAACCGGCGGATCTCGGGTAGGGGGTCCCGAACTGTGCGTCTAGGCCGGATGGTAACAGGAGGCAAGGAACACGATGTTTTACCCAGGTTCGGGCCCTCTTAATGGAGGTAAAACCCTACATCTTGCTTGATTAATATTGATGATATGGATAGTACAAGAGTAGATATACCACGAGATCAAGGAGGCTAAACCCTAGAAGCTAGCCTATGGTATGATTGTTGTATGATGAAGTTGGTCCTACGGACTAAAACCCTCCGGTTTATATAGACACCGGAGAGGGTTAGGGTTACACAAAGTCGGTTATAATGGTAGGAGATCTAAATATCCGCATCGCCAAGCTTGCCTTCCACGCCAAGGAAAGTCCCATCCGGACACGCGACGAAGTCTTCAATCTTGTATCTTCATAGTCCTGGAGTCCGGCTGAAGGTATAATCCAGCTACCCGGACACCCCCTAATCTAGGACTCCCTCGGTAGCCCCCGAACCAGGCTTTAATGACGACGAGTCCGGCGCGCAGATTGTCTTCGGCATTGCAAGGCAGGTTCTTCTCCAAATTCCGTGTACCAGCTGAATAATGTCCGATTTTCATAATGTAGCGCACCTTGGCTTCCACGCCCAATAATGGCCATCTTCCACGTGTCAAACAAATGTGAAAAGTCGAGGTGTTTTTACATTCACACCCCTAGCTGCATAAACGAGCCGCCTATTTAATGGGATGGGGATGCAGATCCAAACCACACCTTCTCCTCCCCATGAGTAATCATCAGAGCGCCTCCAGCAAAGGTCCATTCCAACATGGCCAGCCATCGCAGCTCCTCCTCTCGCCCTTCCAGTCCTAAATCTAGAGACTGGGAGAGGTGCTCCATCCTGCACAATGAGCTAGTGTCGCTTCAGGCCAAGGGATTTCTCCCACAGGCCTATATGGTCCCGGTCCGAGCCGGACTCGCCACCTATAATGGTGGAGAGCAAGCGGAGAGCACCCCCAATCCCTCCAAAGGAGAGCGGGTGTGCCTCATCCCTTATCTAATAAGAGGACTTGGATTTCCAATTCATCCATTTCTTCGTGGGCTTCTGGAGTTCTACGGCCTCCAGCTTCACAATCTCACGCCCGCCTATATATTGCATATCGCGGGCTTCGTCGCCCTTTGCGAGCTATTCTTGGGTGTTGAGGCTCATTTCACGCTGTGGAAGAGGTTATTCTGCTTGGTGCCCCGCTCTCAAGAGGGGTCTATATATCAAGTGGGCGGAGCCGAAGTGTGGCGTATCGCCGGGACCGGATATCTATCCGGATCCCCAAAGAAGGCGTCCAAGGACTGGCCTTCGGAATGGTTTTATATAGATAATGTCCCGTTGCCGGATCCTATCCGGGTCGGCCTCCCCGACTTCAACAGTGCTCCCTTAAAGAAACGCCTAAGCTGGCGTCCGCGGAGCTCTCAGAGAGAAGGCGACAGGGACGTCCTTCACCTGATGGGTCGGATAAGATTATTGGCTCATTCCGGACTAACCATGATTGGAGTCATGGCCGCATGCATTATGCGGGGGGTGCAGCCGCTTCAATATAGAGGCCACCCCATGTGGGATTTTAACGGCGAGCATGACGCCACCTGTTACGGTCGTAAGGGGCCAGCCTCAGCTGCCGCTCTAGTAAAGACCTTATTCTCTTTGTACAAGGGAGAAGAGGAGGAATTCCTCTACGTCAACCCGCAGGGCGGATTTACTATGTACAACCCTCCGAGTTGGGTAAGTGGAAAATTGTGCTTACCCATCCGTTTTATATTCCCATGATTAAATATGTAGTCTAATGATTTTAACGGATATAAACAGCCGTCCCCCACATCCCGAGGATCCAGAATAGTCCCTTGATCCGGACTCCGAAGAGGATCCGGACATAACGGTGGAGCTGATTGACGGGGTGTTTCATCAGCTAAGCAAGGACAATACCTTGGTGGCCATTACGGCGGATTACCCAGGGTTAATCCCGGCCTCCCAGGTAATAGAGAGCGGAGTCTCCTCCCCTTCAGAAGGAATCCATTCTCACGCATTTCAGTTTTCCTGACAACGACCGTGTTTTGCAGCGGAGGTTTCCTAGGCGGGAGGCCGAACCTGCGGCGGCTAGCCAACGAGGGGCCGCAGGGCCCCGTGGGGTAAAAAGGAATGTAGTCCGGACTGAGACGTCGGCGCAAAGGTATAGCGCACCCTCTTTTTCCCTGGTGTTATTCCTTCAGGGCATATTAACGTTCGTGATATCTTCAGGACGAAGAGACCTCGCCGGACTATATCCGGAGAGGTTGCCAATCGCGCCTCCACCAGCCAGGCTCCAACGCCTGGCCCGGAAGCGGAAGCGAACACAAGGCGCGCACCGGACGCTCCTCCGACAGAGGATGCGGACAGGCTGTCTGCCACCAATTCCGAGGTGGAGAGTGCCATGAACCACAGGCGTCGCCAGACAGTTCTTCGCGACACTTGTTTCTCCCAAGAGGCATTAGATGCCTTCAATTCGGGAGATGCGTACCTCCGTGCCGCTCAAAATGGTTTAGCCAGAGCCACGGAGCAATATGTAAAAGACATACGGGTAAGAAAATCTTGGCAAATATATATATACCAGTAGCCCCCGAGACTTGAAACAGTTAGAGTAACTGATTTAAGGATCATTTGTTATGCAGGTTCTTACAGAGAAGAATACCGTACTGTCCCAGGAGCTGGAAGAGTGCAAAGCCCAACTGGAGGCCGCACTAGCCGTGGCAGGGGAGCCCAGAGAGACCCCCTCTAGTAAGATACACGTCGAAAGATTAGTATTTTGCGAAGTGCGGCGTGGGTGTAAATCTGACAAATCATACTGCAGATGGCGCCGGACTGGATCCGGAGAGGCATCAACTCTTACGCCGTCTAAAGGCCAGTGAGAGTATGCTGACAAGGGTGAGGCGGGAGAAGAATGATCTTCAGGATGCCAACACCAAGCTGGACGTTGAACTTAAAGATGTTCGTGGCCAGCTGTCGGACTCTACTAAGGAGAATCAGCGGGTTCGACGCGGCATATTTAGTAAGTGCTTAAGCGAATCTTTGAAAGAAAAGAGTTCGGCGAGGAAGTCGACTAACAGAGTAATGTCTGTAGGTATGCTAACGGGTCGTCCTGCAGAGGAGATGCCCGGTTCTACGGGTGACCTTCTTCCCGAGCTCTTGCAACTGCACGAGCGAGTGATGCGAGGTGATGCGAGGCATTGCCCAAGTCTTATGGCCTTCCCACTCCATGCCCGAGGGCCTTGGACAGCTTTCGGAGAAGCTTAAGGGAGCTCGGTGGCACTTCTGGTTATGGAAGATATCGGCCTGCCGACAAGGCGCTAGGGAGGCCTGGGCCATGGTGAAGACGCGGTACATGAAGTCTGACCCAAACCACATGGCCGAGGTCAGACCTGTGGGGCCTGACGGGAAGGAGATCCCTGTAAGCTTAGTGTACGGCCAAGTAGAATTGGCCGCAAAGTATTCCCAGCAGGACTGTAAGTTAGACAGCCTGCTAGATGGTATTGAAGAGGAATACAATCAGTTAGAGTGACTATGTAATTTTTAATTGACATGTGTAATGCCTTCTAGCCGGATTGTAGATCGTTTGTCGTTGCCGACCTTTTCGCTTCAACCTCAGGACCTGACGGTCCGGAGTGTGTCCGAATACCCTACCGGTTATGTAAGAACCGGGGTATGCATGGAGACCAGGCGTAGGGGTCATTAGTGCTTTATCAGACAAGTGCCCAACTAGTTATGTTATATTACATGGTTAGTAAGAAACATCTTCCAGAGAGAATAGTTCCATTAGGGGTTCCTTTCTCTGGGAGGCATGCCCTAAAGTGCATGTCCGAACTGCAAACGCAGGAAAATCATCTGGGGGCATATATATAAATAAGTAAAAAAGGTCATCTTTTAGTTCACCGACCGAATATTCCCTTAAGAACGCTAGCTTTCGGCTTCACCCAGTCTGAGGTACACATCCGGCTGATCCGGTAGTAACAATCGTAGAGGTGCTCCCTTTACCACCAAGCCAAACAATCGGGAACGTAGGGGTAAGCACAGGAGCCAGGCAACCCAGCTTGGCCAAAACTTAAGTCATATCGATGCATATAATGGTGAAGAAAAGGTACATGCGGAAGTTTGACACATGTGGTGGGCGTGAAGCCCGTATAAATAAGCTTCTGTTAAAGAAGCCCCCAGGTTTAATGAGCGCGAGTAGCACGTCACTTGAGGAGCCTTTAAGGGCTATAAAAGAAAAGAGGGGAAGGAGAGAAATGTAGGA